>NW_012115500.1:1837089-1867758 GCF_000951035.1 Colobus angolensis palliatus | reverse complement strand
TTTCTCCATCTGTAGAATGTATTATCTTAAAAAGAAAGAACTTTTATTTTAGGTTTAGGGGTACATGTGTAGGCTTGTTATATAGGTAAACTCATGTCATGGGGGTTTGTTGTACAGATCAATCCTACTCTCCACTAGTTACGTTTTCTGATCCTCTTTCTCCTTCCACTCTCAACCCTGGCATAGGCCTCAGTGTCTGTTGCTCCACTCTTTGTGTTCATGTTTTCTCATTATTTAGCTCACACTTATAAGTGAGAACATGCAATATATGGATTTCTGTTCCTGCATTAGTTTCCTAAGGATAATGACCTCCAGCTCTATTCATGTTCCTACAAAGGACACGATCTTGTTCTTTTTTATGGTAGCACAGTATTCCATGGTATATATGTACCACATTTTCTTTATCCAGTCTACCGTGGATTGGCATTTAGATTCATTCCATGTCTTTGCTATTGTGAATAGTGCCACAATGAATGTATATATGCATGTGTCTTTATGACACAATGATTTATATTCCTCTGTGTATCTACCCAGCAATGGAATTGCTGATTTGAATGATAGTTATGTTTTTAGCTCTTTGAGGAATCACCACACTGTCATCAATGTGGATATTCAGCTATCCACAATAGTTGAACTAATACACACACCCACCAACAGTCTGTAAGTGTTCCCTTCTCTCTGCAAGCTCACCAACATATGTTATTTTTTGACTTTTTCATAACAGTCATGCTTACTGGTGTGAGATGTTATCTTATTGTGGTTTTGGTTTGCATTTCTCTAATGAGTAGTGATGTTGAGCTTTTTTTCATACACTTGTTGATTGAATGTATGTCTTCATTTGAAAAGTATCTGTTCGTGTCCTTTGACCACTTTGTAATGAGGTGGTTTGCTTTTTTCTTGCAAATTTGTTTAAGTGCTTTATAGATCCTGGGTATTAGACCTTTGCCAGGTACATAGTTTGCATATAAAAAATAAATATTTTCTCTTCCACTTCTAAATTTGTCTGCAGGCAATAAGAATTTGCCTAAGCATTGTTCTAGCCAACAAAGTATAAATTCTTTGCCATTGCCCAAAATTAACTACAATGTGGAAAATAGTGCTTTGAGAAAAGATATATATATGTATCATATATACATATGTCTTTATATATTATATATATATATAAATTGAATTAAGAATAGCCACCCTAATAGGTTTTTTACTCATAGACCAGTGCTTCTAAAACCTTAATGTTTGTACAGATCAACTGTAGGTCTCCTTAGAATTAAATGTCTGAGTTAAAACCTAAAAATCTGCATTTACGTAAATGAATCAAGTGATGCTGAAACTACTGGTACATAGATCACACTCTGAGGGGAACAGCTCTAGAACCAACTGAAAAATTGATTAAGATATATAAACCTAACTTTCTATGAAACACACACACTAACATACATATACACACAAACACACACACACTCTCTCTCTCTCTCTCACAACTTCTTATTATTTTAGTGTTTTACAGAAAAATCCCCAAAACCTCATTCATGGATACCAGTTAAGAACTTCTAATCAGAGGAAAGGAATTCAAAGGAATAGTTCCAAGTTATCCAACACTACATAAACTTGTGATGTATATTGCTACAGCAAAAATAAGTAGTCAGTGAATCAGATGTAAAAAGGGAAGAATGCAGGATACTGGGCTGCTGCTCTACTTTCATGGCAAGGATGATCATGAAAAACATATGTCCCTCCAAATTTGGAATTATTTTGACTAAAATGGTCATCTTTAGCCAGATTTTACCCTTACCAAATTGTAACTCTGAGCATCAAAGATCTCTTCTCAGGAAAGGGATGCATGTCAACTATCCTCGTTAATGAATATGTGACACATCAGGGCCAGTTTTCCTATTTAAACAATTGTTTGTAGCATGCCATTTTTTTTCATGGGCTCCCTTTCTATCTCTGGCTCTTGTCTATCAAATTTTATACTGAAAATATTAATAGAATTTGTGTACAAATCTGGGGTATACTATAAAAAGAGTAACTCCTGTTTCTTTCACAGTGTGCTCCTGTTTAGAGATTCTCAGTCCCATACATATTTATATAATAGCTGTAAATGTACAAGTTATTTACTTTGATTTTTTTTAATCCAGTAGAAGAAACTGAAGACGTGTCTTCAACAAAGAAGCAGAAAAGTAAGTTTATAATGAGATTAAAAGTAATAAATCATTCTATATTAAAGATGCTACATCTATGTAAAAATGTTAGACTCTCTTAAGACCAGTATTCAAAGAAGAAAATTTTTAGCATAGACATGAAGAATAACATTAAAGTAGGTCATTTGTATTTTAAAGAGAAGCGTATCACTTTTGTGTTAGGCAAGAGGCACATAGTTGGAAGAGTTGCAAGTAATGATTGAAGTGGCGTTTATCGCAAATCCTTCTTCATATTTTTGATCCTTAGTACTATGGCTGAATCTATGCTTGAATGTGTGTTACCGTCTGCTTTATAATAGGATAGCTGAAGTAATAAGCCAAATTTTTTATATCAGGTAGAAAAAAATGAAGAAATAGGTTTTAGCAATTCAGTTGCTTGGAAACTTCTAAGATTCAAGATTCTTTTTTGATTTTTCTAGATATATAGTAGATTCTAAATATTCAATCTTTGGGATCATTTCTTTTGGAATCTAATCAATCTTCATATGCAGTTACAAAATTCAATGCCCAAGTTTCTCATTATTTCGGTTCTTCCAAATTAGACATTTTTGTTCATATGGTAAAGCAATAAATTTTGAATCTACATATGCATTAACGTCATTGCAGAACAGCGTAAAGGAAGCAATTTTGAAATAGGTATAACTGAAGTTTCTTTCACAGAATGCTTTTAAAGTAAAGAGCTAGATATTTGTCTGAAGAAATGATGTTTCTTGATTCTCCAGTGCTTCTTGGATGTATTTGTGCAGGAAATTACTAAAATGCCCCTTACAATAGCAAGTGCCTCCTGCTCGGTACTAATAGGTGATTCATTAGACAGATACTGAATGCCTACTGTGTTCCAAGTACTTCTTTGGATACTGGAACTAATGCAGTAGATAAGAGACTTATTATAATCCTTCATATAATAAGGTTGTGAGAAATATAGGGAAATAAGCAGAGTCTTATGAAACTTTTGAGTAATATTACAAAATCCATAAGAAAGAATTATAGGTCAATCTGGACATATTTTCACTTTATATAGCAACACTTTCCCAATTATTAACCTACTGGTAATAATTTGTGGCTAAGTCACATAAACATTTGAAATCTCATATTTATAAATAACTATTAAAATATAATTCAATGAGACAGATGAATTGTGTCAATGCCAGTTTCCTGGTTGGAATGTTGTTCTATGGTTTTACAATATGTCACCACTGAGGGAAACTAAGTGAAGGCATATGGGATCTTTCTGTATTAACTCTTACAATTACATGTGAATCTACAATTATTTTGAAGTAAAAATTTTAATTAAAAACAAAACACAAGTACTTTTAGTAAAATGGTGTCAAATATTCTAACTTCATTTGGGGGATCTATTGCATCAAAATGATATTTGCTATCTTCATCTTACAATAAGGCGGTTCTATAGCCTAATATTCATGAACCTTTAAATGTAAGCTCTGATATTTGCAGTCATAATAATATTTTATCAGCTTATTCAACATCAATGAAATAAGTGTGTCAGAACAGTGTCCACTTCTGATAAGCAGCTGGAAGGCAGCCTGTCATCGATGGGCCCTTCTACTTTTAGCACTGGGTTGCCATTCCTCCTCGTGCAGGGCCGGCTTTACTACTGTCCCTCTTGTAGCCTGCCTAACTCCCAAGCCCCCATAACCTCCACATACTTGAAGAGAGGAGAGTTGTATTATTGCTTCGGTTTGAAGATAGAAGAAAAGAGAAATCATTCCAGATGAGATGCATTGGAAAAGAAAACTAAATTCAAGATTCTTCAAACTATTGTCATCCCTCAAAACCCAGTGACCCGTGGAAATGGAATCGGAATACTGCCTGGTTGCATCTCCAGCTTCCTTTTTCCTATCCTTTGCTTTATTCTACTTCATAAACCCCTAGTCTCATATAGATTGGGCCGTCTTCCTTATCTCCCCCACACCACTAGCTTTAATTATCATTTTTCTTTCCTGGCCTTCTGCAAAAGTCTATGGCTGGGTGACAGAATGCCAATGGATAGGAGAGAAAACACTGGAAGTCTGGCACTCAAGATTGTGAGGAGATGCTAAACTTGCCATCTTTTACCAAAGCTGCTACCTGAGAGCACCGACTTACTGAGTCCAGAGTCCTTACTTGCACCACATTCCCTTAACTTTCCTGTTTTGCTTTCTACTCAGAGCTGCTACCTTGGTTGCTTAAAGAGCAATCAAACCACCTTAGGAAAGCTCTTGCCTCTAAAGTAAGGGCAAACAAAACTTTTAGATGTTGGCAACCACCTCTCTGTGACATTATAAAACATGCGTGCGCGCGCGCACACACACACACACACACAGTCTGTTGCTTTGCATATTGATAAGCTCGTGTTTTGAAACCTGTGACTGCGTCTCTATGATTGCTATGTACATCAACAGATGTCTATGTGATCAGAACTTTGACTTTCTCTGCCAGACCACTTTTATTATCACTTATTAAAGGCTTATTATGTACCAGGAAGAATTTTAAGAGCACATGTAACTCGTTTAACTGTCATAATATTTCTGTGAGGTTTTCGTTGTTTTGATTTTATACATGAAGACTCCAAGACACAATGAGGTTTAGTAACTTGCCAACAGCTACAGAAGCTGATGGCAAAATCTGTGACCTTATCTGCCGCACTGTACTGCCTCACTGTGCTTTTTCGCTCATGTTCTGCATGTTTTAACAAATTGTCATACTCTGTTCCTTAGGTCCCATCAGTTTCTTCCAATGTGTCTACTTGGATGGGTACAATGGCTATGGATTTCAGTTTCCTTTCACTCCTGCACCCCGCCCTGGGGAGAGCTCTGGCGAAGCAAATTCCCCAGGACAGAAGCAACAAGGACAGTAAACACACATGTATGACCCTTACAAGTGCTTTAAGATTTTAAAAATGAGATATTTTGTCCACAATGGTTCCGGCAATTAAGATTATGCAACCCAGAGAATTTCTGCGAAAACATTTTGCTCTTTGGCCTGGTGTGGGCAGAAAAGGTGGCCAAATGGATTGAGTGATGAGCAGACATGTTTAAGGGTCTAAGTTTCAAGAATTTGTTATGTGTGTTTGCTGTGGTGCTTGTATTTATCTTATTTCCATCACTATAAGGTTGTACACAAACTAATTTAAAGTTTACTTAATAATGGTGTCTTTAAAATAATTGACACAATTACAAAATGGAATTCCTGGCTTCAGTTAGCTATTATTTTTTTAATGACAACATAGCATGTGTTCTAAGTTTAAAAGATGGGGAAGCTTATATAAAAGTGACTTTTTTGCATCATATGGGTATCTAAACTTAATTTACCCAATAAGTTGATGCTTAATGATTTTATTTTATTTATGTCTATTTCTATTTTAGTTGTGGCTTTGCTCTAAGAATGGGTAACAGTTGTACTACAAACTGCTATAAATTCTTGTGATACTCTTTTAGAGCTCAAAATATCTCTGAGCTTTAGACATGGTAAGATGGAGAATAAATGCTTGATAAATCTTTAAGATATGTCTTGAATGATAATTAGGATATTCAGTCCAGTGGAAATACACCATTCAGTTAGGCAGGTCTGGTGAATCATTTGTTTAAAATATTAGCAAATGAGATGTAGAATTCTGAAATTTCTCCAGACTGTGTCCTAATAAAAATGTCACCTGTGTGAAATTTTAGATCAATCACTAAATTTGGGTGACAGATGTAAAAATATTTTCATTTCACTTTAATATATTCTTTCTGTGAAATAAAATGTTTTCTTTTTCATAATGGCAAAATATGAATGCCATCAAAGTTTAAGGAATTCATTTTAGCCTTAAATGTCTTTATGAGATGTCTTACTTGTATTTTAGGTAACTGGTCATCAGTGCCAATGACATGGATAACAATTTTTAATCTACACAACAGTGCTTCACTGGGAATGACTGTTACGTTTTTGTCATATTCCTAGTAATATAAATACTCGTGTTCTTTACCACATTGTTTTTATCAACTCTAAAAGTCATGTCTCTGTGACTTTTATCATGTTTACAGTTGCGACTGAACTTAAAACAAATTAACTCAGGAAATAAATTGAGTTATCCTTTCTAGCATTGTAATTATCATCAGCAAGGCCTGAGATAGCCAGAGCCAATACTAGCCGAGTGATTTATTTTCAAGGATTGCCACTAACTATGGTTCTTTAGGACCAAGATATAAAACGGTTTCACTAAAAATCATTAGGCTAGGTATCAGTAATACGTTCATTACTAATAATGGATATTTGGCCTCCACCAGAAGCTGGTGGACCTCATTCACACCACAAAAGCCAGTGTTACATGAACCAGATTAATGACTCTATGGGGAATGTGGGACATCCTGGAAGTGCATAATTTCAGGAAAGACCAGACAGTACCATCTTACAAAGCCCCTTCAGGTGACAATCTGAACTTGTGGGTAGGAGAGTGGATAAAGTTTATTGCTCAACTGCTCCTCCAGCCTGCTCAATTTACTGAGTAAAGAAATAGCAAATACGATAGATGTTTTAGATTTCATAGAGCAGAATGGTTTGTCCATTCTTTCATTCAATGACTGTTTATTGAATACTTACTCTTTTAGGGCACTGTGTTAGTGCTGGATTGTATAAGAAAAATATAATAAATTATATTCCCAGTGCTATTCTGACATAGTGAATGACTTGAAAAATTTACTAAACATACTATGTGTGTTTCTCCATGAGTAAAATAGGGATATAGGGACAAACAGTCTAATATCTCATAGAAATATCATGGAGACAAATGAAATATTTTAATATAAATATGATATTAAGGTAAATTTCTGAAGTAATGCTTTTGGATATGGCACTAATTTTTCCTCTGACTGTTTTACTGTTTCCTTCACTCTCAATATAAAAACTATTTGATGAGATAAAACATGACATATTTTATTGTAATTAGAATTTAGACAAATCAGCTATAATGTAAATGATGCTAATAATAATTACGTTTGATCTGATTAAAGTTACAATGATCATAGCACTTTAAAAATATTATCTAAACTGTCATTTGTTTGTATGTTACCATCAAATAAAATAGTTATAGCTCTTTCAAGTTTGATGCCTTGCATTTTAAAAGGAAAAGATAAAAGGTTGATTAAGAATCTTTGTCTTTAATGGTTCATTCGTAATTCAAGTTATACGGGTCAGGAATATGTAAGCATTTCATAATTGTTTTAGTTATTTTGCACAATTGGTATACACTACTCACATTACATCCCTGCTTTTACCCACTCTTCACCCCCTCTTAATAAATAAAGATCTGAAAATAAGAATTGATTTTTCCTAAGGTTTTTGATTTATATTTAGTTTTCTTAAAGCCTGATAAATCATTATTCAAATGGGGCAAGTTTTTCTTTTCTTTAATGAACCCTAGCAAAAGCACCTGTATGATGGCTCATTCTGGCATATCTTTTCAAAACTTCTCAACTTCTTGCAGAAATATTTTAGAAACTGGTATTGAGATACTGTGTATTTTCGAGATTTAACTTGCACCTTTGAGTAATTTTTCTGGAGAAAAAAGCAAAGAAGACAACAAATATTGCTGATAGAAAACTCAATGACCATATAAGCCAAGTGGCACATACAGAAAATGAAACTAATCCTTAGAGAAACTTGAAAATTTGCCCAAAGTAACTGACTACTTCAAAACCAGGCCTAGAACCTTGATGCACTAACTTCCAATTGTTCTTCAGTTTTCAGGGTGCTATTACAAATATTGGCTTATTTTTCCAGTATCCCCAAATCCATCTTTCAAATTATAATTCATATAGAGATGTAACACTCTTTGGAAAGACTTGTCTTTTTTCCTACTTGAAAGCTGAAAAGTGCCTTAAGAGTGTGTTGCATTCACTTGCTTTAGAGTAAAGAAAATAAATGTCAGAGAGGTGGCAGGTCCAGAGGCACATTGTTAGTTAGCAGCAGAACCAATGGGATTGAGAGCTCAAACCTTTATCTAATCCTATTCATATCCTTCCTGCCCTTTGTGACTCCATATGATATCGTCACCATCATAAAAGCTTCCCTTTGTTATTTGCAAACTAATTAAGAAATAGAAACTCAGCACGACTTCCCAGGAGCTGGCCTCCTTGCAACATTCTTTGCTCTATTCCTTTCAGGATTATATCAGCACTACCCTGTACCTTTCCTTTCCCCCTTATTAATCATGTATGTCCATGAAACATTTAGTTATTACTGTAGATGCTTTCCTTTGTGTGTAAAATAGAGACTTTTATTTTCCCAAACTATCCAACTATTGAAAATCATTAGTCATTAAAAAAAAAAAATGTGCCCCAAATAAGAAGAAAGCAAAAACAACTTTTTAAAATTCAGCTTTCCGAAGATTCAGGTTAATAAAATAAGAAGACAAATAATTGTAAAACATACTTGAACTCTAAAGAAGAGCTCAGAATAATTGATGAAGTGAATTATTACATATTAGTATTTGAGTCATACAAGTTCCAGTAAGAAACACATGTTAGCAAAGCAGTGATAGCAAAAAGAAGGAAATTCTTAGTTTCTCATATAGCCACATCCAGCTCCAGGCCGTTTGCCCTCTGCAATATCATCATTTCACTTATCTATGCTTCTTATTGAACTATTAGCATGAGTTAAGTACTTGTGTTAAGTCATTAGTACTATTTTTTTACCCACCATATCCCAAATTCTCTTAAATAACAATGGTAGGTCAGTAGAATACTCCATGCCTCTGAATAGCTCTGCCAGGCCAGATGTCTTTTCAGAAAAACCGCGCTCTGGTGGAGAGGCCACGGGATGAGGGATCCACAAACCCAAGCTCAGACTTTAACTCTAGGAGTAACTCTGGTCATTTATCTTCTCTGTCCTTCAATGCTTCATCTCCAAATGAAAATAGAAGTGCTACAGCAGCAAAAGGACTTTCATCTTTGGTGAGGAATATTATGGAAAAGTACCTTGTAAAGTGGTATTATTGCTAAGATCTTTCAAATTTCCTTCCAGTTTTGTTATTAAATGATCCAAATGCAACCTGCATTGAAGACCTAGTGTTGCCAAGTGGCATTAGCCAAAGCAGCAAATAAAAATCAGAGCTACATGAGCCAAATACAAAAATGGGAACATTACCACTGACAAAAACAATTTTGCATTTAAAAAATTTAATTTTGTGTCATTTTCACAATTACTATAAATCAATGACAGCAGGATGTCCTTCAACTGACCGAATCACAACACATGGAACATATAAGAGGCCTGTGGAAAAGTGGTACTCTGAATGACAGCTGAGATGGAAAAGTGACTCATGTACCCCAAGACACCACCAAGGGTTGAGCACTCACTAAAATATCCGAAGGTATTCCAGCAATCTAAGTTAGCAAAGGTAGTGTTAAAATAAACACTAAAGGAAGCATCTCAAAACATTAAAACATTTGGTGTATGGTGTTTGCTTAGGAAAGAAGCATCTCTCTTTCTCTCTCTCTCTCTCTCTCTCTCTCTCTATGTGTCTCAGTGCACTCACACACATAACTCAGTGAGAAACCATTTAATATATTTGATGTAATTATGGGCACAGTTGAAATTATCTAAATGGATGATCTGAATGGAAGGTACGTTCCTCACAAAGGAAGCAATGCTTTATAGAAAAGGGAAACATAACTGCATTCTAGCAATTTTGAGGAACAATGTAGCAAGCAAACAAATTATTTTCATCTTTGAAACGTATATGTATCAAAGAATATTTTTAAAATTAGAAATGTTAACTTTATTAAAAATCAAAATGGCATTATAAATGGACATGGAAAGTGTCGTTTAACTTCATCTCTGTTGCCTCGGTTTCCCATTCACTCCTATACTTTCTAAGGCTAAGCATGTTTATGGGGTCTCATGAAAATACAAATGGAAACAAAAGTATATTTTTATTGTTTATTTTTCTTACACAAATGTTACATATTACAAGCATTATTCAGTGCCTTCTTTTCTTAACAATGTATCCTAGATTATCTGTATACAGGTATATAGAAAGTTACCTCATTTATACCCACAGACATAGACACAGATACAGATAGATCTCATACCCACAGTATAGCACACACATCTCAAGTGTACAGCTAGATGCATCTATGAAGTCACAACTGAAATCAAACTATGGAACATTAACACCACCTCAGAAGCCTCATTCATGCTTCACCTGGTCAATGCCCTCTGGGGAACCACTGTTATGATATCTATCATTGAAGAACTGTTTCAATTGTTTTGACTTTCATATGAATGAAATAGGAAATAACATCTTTTTTGTACCCAGTTTCTTTTCTCAACATTACACCTTTGAGACTCATTCATTTTGTTACACGCAAATTTTTTTTTCATTGTCTTATATCATCCATGTATGCATATACCAACAAATTTATTTACACATTCTACTATGTGTGGTCATTCACAGTGTCTCAAGTTTTTGTCTATTAAAAATAGCACTGCTTTAAACAGTCTGGTTAGTGACTTTTACTGCGTTTATACGTGTGCAGAGTAGGGGAGGACATTATACATATAAGTAGAATTGCTGGCTTATCAAGTATGAGAATGTTCATCTTTAGTAGATAATATGAAACAATTTTCTAATTGCTTGATATGGTTTGGGTGTTTTGTTTCCTCCAAATCTCATGTTGAAATGTGACCTCCAGTGTTGGAGATGGGCTTAGTGGGAGGTGTTTGGGTCTTGGGGGCGGATCCCTTATGAATGTCTTGGTGCTGTCCTCACAATAATGAGTAAGTTCTCATTCTTAGTTCACAATAGAGCTGGTTGTTTAAAAGACCCTGGTGCCTCCTCCCTCCCTCTCTTGCTCACTTTGTCACCATGTGACACACCTGTTTCCCCCTTTGCCTTCCACCATGATTGGAAGTTTCCTGGGTCTCACCAGAAGCTAAGCAGATGCTGGTGCCATGGTTGGACAGCCCACAGAACTGTGAGCCAAATAAACCTGTTTTCCTTATAAATTACTCAGTGTCAGGTATTCCTTTATAGCAATGCAAATGGATTAATACATTGGTTGTACCAATGTACACTCTATTAACTGAGTAGAAGTGTTCCAGCTGCTCCAGATCCTTGCCAACACTTGCTATTGTAAGTTTTGTTAACTTTAACTTCTGGTGGGTATGAAGTGGAACATCATTGATCTTATAAATTGGATTTTCCTGATGACTAGTGATATTGAGACACTTGTGTTATGTTTATTGATTATTTGGATATCCCCTTTTATGTAGACTCTGATTAAGCTTTTTGGACTTTTGTTAATTAGATTTTTGTCTTTTTAAAAATGCAGTCATGGACCCTTAATGATGAGAATCCATTCTAAGAAATGAATCATTAGGTGATTGTGTCATTGTGTAAACATCATAGAATGTGCTACTTACAGGAATCCAGATGGTAAGGCCTGCTATACACCTAGGCTATATGATATGGCCTATTTTTCCTAGGCTACAAACCTAAACAGCATATTACTGTGCTGAATACTGTCGGCAATTGTAACACGATGGAAAGTATGTGATAGAGTTTGACTGTGTCCCCACCCATATCTCATCTCGAATTGTAGCTCCCATAATTCCCTCGTGTTGTGGGAAGAACCCAGTGGGAGATAATTGAGTCATGAGGGCGGTTCCCCTCATACTATTCTCATGGTACTGAATAAGTCTCATGAGAACTGAGGGTTTTATAAGGGGAAACCCCTTTCCCTTGGCACTTATTCTCTTCTCTTTTCTGCTGCCATGTGAGACGTGTCTTTTCCCTTCCACCATGATTGTGAGGCCTCCCCAGCCATGTGGAACTGTGAGTTCATTAAACCCCTCTCTTTTGTCAATTGCCCCATCCTTGAGTATGTCGTTATCAGCAGTGTGAAAACAAACAAACACAGTATGTATGTATCTAAACATATCTGAGCATAGACAAGATACAGTAAAATGCACCATTATAATCTTATGGGACCACTATTGTATATGAAGTCTGTCATTGACTAAAATATTGTTATGTGATGCATAACTGCATAGGAATTTTTAATATATTTTCATTACAAATCTTTAATTAGCTATATCTGTTACAATGTGTTCTCTTACTCTGTGGCTTGCAACTTTACTCTCTTAAACCCATCTTTATCAGAAACTTAAATTGTAAAGTAGCCCAATTTTTAATTCCTTTATGAATCGTGCTTATTACGCCCAACTTAAGAAATTCTTACTTCTCTTAATGCCATAAAGATATTTTCCTCTATGAACCTACAGAAGTTTTGTTTTACCTTTCACATTTAGGTCCGCAATCTGGGTAGTATATAATGTGAAGTAGGAATCAAAGCTGACTTTTCCTATATGGATATAGAGATAATTCAGCACCATTTACTAAAAAGACATTTTTTTTCCACTATGTTGTAAGGGTTCCTTCATTGTAAAAGAGATAAATGTTATATATGTGAGTCTGCTTCTCAATTTTCTTTTCAGTTCCAATGTGCCAGTACCACATGGGTTAATTATGGTAACATTATAGTAAATGTTAACAACAGTAGTGTTACTCATCCCAATCTGTCTTCTTCATAATGGTTTTCACTGTCCATTATTTCTAATATTCTCTCTTGCGCATTGTTTTTACTTCGTTGATATTTGCATTTAAAAATAAACTTCAGTTTGTCATTTTCCCTGGCTTCCTAAAACAGATGATTAGATTATTCATTCTTATTCTTGATTCTTTTCCAACATCTGCATTGAAGTGTATATGGTGTGTGTGTGTATATAATATTTTACTCTTAAGTCTGCCTTAGCATTTAACACATTTTGCGTCATATTTTATCATAAAATTCAAAATATTTTCTTATTTTCATTGTTTTTTTTTTTTTTTTTGGTTCCATGGGTTACTTAAAGCATATTGCTGAACTACAAACAATTATAAATTTGCTGGCTATTTTTTCTGTTTGACTTCTAGGTTAATTCCACTATGTGTTTTCAATTATTTGAGATATGCTGATGCATTCTTCGTGGCCCAGAATACGATTAATTTAAAAATAAATGTTGCATACTCCTTGGCTGATTAATACAATATCTGCATTGCAAGGAATCTATTTCTATTGTTTGGTCTTGATCCTTTTTCTTTCCTGTATTTGGTCCTATTTCATACATGACTTTTTAAAATCCTGAAACACTATAGAGCCCTGGTTTCAGAATATTTAATGTTTTACTGGCAGACCATGAGCAGATTGCTTTGATACAGTTGAGTTTGAGATTCTAGCTGTATTAGGGCTAGTTTATTTCCCAGCCTTAGAGCAGTTACTTCTAGGGTATCGCCCTTCTGTGTTCTCAATGAAAGCTGGGTTGTTGACAAGGTCATCTCTACTCTAATGGGACCTGAACTTCATTCTGTATTACTACAGATTGCTGAATGCTGTGCCCCAATCTTTAGCCTCCTAGATTGTCCATTTTATTTGATTTCTTGTGTCTTACTCTACATATGGAAGATTAGGAGTAAGCAAATGTCTTTGAGGAAAAATTGAATGGTAAATGTGTTGTCCAGTAATTGCATTCTCTGTAGTCTTGAACCCCTCAAGTGTCAGCCACCTTCGCTGCCAGAACTCCAACTTCTGTCTTGCTAGCTTGTAGAGGCCACTGAAAGATTTAGCTTGGCCTCCATTCCTTATTATGTAACTTGTCAAATCCCTCCAACGTACAAAACAGATGAATATGGAACTCACCACAGTATGTTTCCTTTCTTCTCTAGAATTTTGGACCCTTGATTCTTGGCTACTATACTTGATTTTTTGATTCCTTGAAATGGACTTTTTTTTCCAACTAGCTTTAGTAATTGTTTTCAGCAAGAGGATTAGTTTGATAAAATTACTACATCATGCTTGTAAGTAAAACTAGTGCTCATATTTTGTTTACAATTGTATAGGATTTCAGTGTATGGATATACCATCATTTATTGAACTAGTCCTCAATTATACACTTAGGTCATTTTCAATTATTTTGCTATTATTGACAATGTTGCAATGAATAATCTTGGATACTATCACATGTATACACACACACACACACACACACACACACACACAAGGCCAAACTCATTGAAGGGGCATTTTCAATTCAAAAATATATGCATTTGTAATTTTACAAGCCATAATTGTTTGCCAATAGCATCCCCAGTTATTGCTCCCTTAAGGTCCTAGAGTTGCTCACAACAGTTAGCATTCTGATGAGGTTTTCTCCCTCTGTGAATGAATGTTCACTGTTGGATTTTGAGATCTTCCAATTTAGGGTCCTGCCACATTCTGTATTCCTGAGCACTGTTTGTGACTGCCCATGTAGGTTTCATTGGTCTCATTTATTTTGGCTGCGTATATACATAGTTTTGACTCTATGTTTTGCTTCCAAGTTTTGGTGAAGATACATGCTTTTGGATCATTTTGTTTTGTTTTGTTTTCTTTGTTGTTTCATGTAGTTTCCAGAAAGTGTCAACATTTAGAATTCAGCAGCTGGCATATTTCCATTAAAATGAGAAATACATTCCTTTAAAAAATTAAATTGAATAGCTTAATAACTGGACTTTTGACAACTATAAATGGCAGTACTACCAGTCTAGTGGTAAGTTTTTGCCTGACTGAAACAAAATATATTGCCCAAGCTTTTATAAATATAAATGTTTGTTTCTTTTAAAATAAAGTTTTGATGTAGTTGAGGAAATTACCCATATTTTTTGAAGAATATGGAAGAATTTTAATGTGTAATATTTACTTACAGAAATGTAAGACTACTAGGCAAAGTTTTGAATAACAGGAAATCTGATGTCTGCTTTCAGAGCTCTGGAAATAACGCACATTTTTAATCTCATCAGCCCCATAAAACGTACTTTAAAGAAATCAAAAGGTCATGATTCACACCATTAACACCTTCAGCTTTACAATTGTACCTTTGATGTGAAAGAGTCTTTAATACTTCTTAGTTCAAAAGAATCTTTGCCTAAAGTCTATAAAAATTTTCCTTCACATCTCATTTTATTTAGTTTTGTTAGAGTTTGCAAGTCCTTGTCTAGAGAGGAGGAAATTTATCATATGCGTATCTAAAGTGACTTAGCTAGGGCCTAGGACAAGATGGCTGCATGCCTGTAATCTCAGCTCTTTAACAGGCCAGGGCAGGAGGATTGTTTGAGCCAAGGAGTTGAAGATAAGCCTGGGCAATGAAGGGGAAATCTGTCTCTACAATAAATAAATAAATACATAAATAGCCAGGCGTGGTGGCCCACATTTGTGATCCAAGCTTCTCAGAAAGCTGTGGTGGGAGGATCGCTTGAGCCCAGGAGTTCGAGTCCATAGTGAGCCATGATCACACCACTGCACTCCAGCCTGAGCAAACAACGAGAGACTCAAAATAATAATAAATAAAATAAAATAAAATAAACAAAATGACGTAACTAGACTGCTTAGCTCCATTAAAAGCTGTTAAATACAAAAAGACTTAAAATAACTTCAGTTCATGGTGTTGATATCCATTTTACTGAAATTTGCTTTTGAAAGCCCAGTTACAGATTATTTTTTTTTCATCATTAACTACAAATTATTAGGTGGCTGAGGAGGAATTGGTGATTTCTGTTTGCCTCACTAGTGACTTTCTATCACTTTTTACTATAGCATAATGCTAAAACTGAGTAAAAATAAAACATATGTAATGTTATAATTGTTCAGAGCTCATTTTGAGGAATGGTATAGAAATTGTACTTTATGTCTTGTGTGAAGTGGTCACAAATAACATATTTAATGTGAAATGAGCTATCTACTACAGAAAACAGGACTGCAACACAGTATGTTTTCTGTAATTTCAGTGGCACTACTTTTAGTCAAGAATTGGGCAGTTTGGGGAAATAGAGAAAATAATCTTGAAACATACTGAAAGATTTTTATTGTTCGGTTAACAGAACAATTCCTAGATATACAAAGATGTTTTTAAAATAAAACTCTAACCAGATTAGAGTAAAGATGTCAGGATCTTTTGGTAGATTAACTGCTAGAATATAGACAGCCCTCAGTTCGTGACTTGTCAACTTTACAGGCTATGAAAGCATCACAGTCGTAATGCAATGTACAGTATTCAATACATTACAATAATTCAGTACATTACATGCTGGGTTTGGCCAATGAGATTAATTTTAAGAAGTGAAAAAGAAATTACATGAGAGATTCAATACTTTACTATAAAATAGACTTTGTGTTAGATGGTTTTGCCCACTGTAGGCTAATACGTCATGAGCACATTTTAGGTAAGCCATGATGTTCCGTAGGTCAGGTGTATTAAATACATTTTTGACTTATGATACATACTGGGTTTATCAGTATGCAAACCCATTGTAAATTGGGGAGCATCTGTATAATAGTAATCAAATTGATAATTAAAGCTCCTGACTGAGAGTTAACAAGAAGATAGATGCTGGTATTTATGGAACATCAATTTAATAAATGGCAAAAATTAGTACCTTTTGTTTTCTTTCAGAAACAATTGGCCACATATTTTTAAAAAGAATATTTAAAAATTCTTTACATTTAATATTTTATTATAAAATAATACAAATTTTTTAAAAAAGTTACTAGTGTACTATGAATAGTCTTAAATGTCTAGAGCAAAGCCTACACGTGTAAGTAGAAAGCTTGTATATGTAATCATAGAAATTTTGAACTTGAAGAGACAATCCTGCAATTTGACAAATAGGATAACTAAAGACTAGAGCACCTCACTGACTTGCCCAAATCACAAACTTGTTAAAAGCAGAACTTATACATTACTTAGATAACATATAGACAGCAAAATAAAAAAAAGTCGTGTCTAGTTTTATTTTCTATGATGATACTGATTGAATAACATGATAATGGGGAAGGGCCATTTACTACATTTTATGAATTATTTCATTAAAGCTATATATTTATGCCACCTTTAACATGTCCACTGCTTTCTAATTTTTTTTGATTTCTTTTAAGTTTTCTAGTCCGTTTTATTCAATAAGTTTCAATGGTGACCTCGATCAAATGGTGTTTGCAGTAGAGGGAGTATGAGGACAATAGGGATGTTATAAATAAATACTGTCATGGATTTTATTTTATTTTGTTTTTGGTTGTTTTAGTCATTCTAATAGGTCTGTAGTGATATCTTATTGTGGTTTTGATCTGAATTTCTTTAATAATTAATGATGTTGAACATCTTTTCATATGCTTATTTGTTATTTATATATCTTCTTTAGTGAAATGTCTATTCAAATATGTTGCACCTTTTAAAATGGTTTTTTTCTTATTGATTCTTAAACATTATGTACACATTATGTATTCAGGTCCTTTACCAGATAAGTGCTTTGCAAATATTTTCTCCTTTTCTGTGGCTTGTCGTTTATCTTCTTGATGTTGCTTTTCAAAGAGCAAATACTTTGATGTAGTCCAATTTATCAATAATTTTTATAGATGTGATTTTGTGGTCTTATCTAAAACATTCTTGCCTGACTCAAGACCATAAGGTTATTCCATTATATTGTTCTCTAGAAGTTTTACAGCTTTGAGTTTTATATTTAGGATTGTGATCTATTTTGAATTAATTCTTCATATGGTGCAAGGTATGGGTCAGAGTTCATATTTTTTTGCAAATAAATGCCAATTCTTCTATTCCATTTGTTAAAAACTAAATTTTCCACATAGAATTGATTGGTATAACATTTTCCATAATCAGTTGGTCATATATATATATTCATATATATGTTTGTATATGGGTCTATTTCAGAAACATTTTCTCTCTTCCACTGATATCTATGTTACATTAACACTATGCTGGATTTGATTTGCAAATATGTTGCCAAGAAACTTTTTTTGGCTGGGCGCAGTGGCTCACGACTGTAATCCCAGCACTTTGGGAGGCCAAAGCGGACGGATCACGAGGTTAGGAGACCGAGACCATCCTGGCTAACACGGCGAAACCCCATCTCTACTAAAAATACAAAAAAATTAGCCAGGCGTGGTGGCCGCAGTTTGTAGTCCCAGCTACTCGGGAGGCTGAGGCAGGAGAATGAACCCGGGAGGCGGAGCTTGCAGTGAGCGGAGATAGCGCCACTGCACTACAGCCTGGGTGACAGAGCGAGACTCCATCTCGGAAAAATAAAAAAGAAAAAGAAAAAGAAAAACAAATTTTTCTTGTAAATTGATGACAGATACTGATTTTTAGTTTTCTTTTCCTGTAATGTTCTTGCTTGATTTTGGTCTTGGGGTAATGCTGGCTTCATAATGTCAGTAGAAAGGTGAGTCCTTCTATTTTCTGGAAGACTTATACAGAATTGGTAATATTTCTTCCTTCAATGTCTTGTAGAACTCAAAAATAAAGTCACTTAGGCTGGGAGTTTTTGTTATTAATGTCGGAAGGCTTTTAACTACAAATTGATGTTTCAGCAATATAGAACTATTTAAGTTATCAATTTCTTCTTGCATGACTTTAGTAGTTTGTATCTTCTAAGCATTTATCCATTGTATCTGAGTCATTAAATTTATGGACATAAAATTGTAACATTATTTCCTTGTCCTTTTAATGACTGTATGATTAGTAGTGATGATCCATCTTTTATTCCTAATATTGATAATTTGTATCCTGTCTCTGTTTCTCTCTGTCTGGCTAAAATTTTATCTTTTTTTTTTTTTTTTACTTTTCAAAAAACAGCTTTGGGGCTTATTGATTTACTCTATTATTTTCAGTAATCATTTCTACTGTCACCTTGTCTCGGTCCATTCAGGCTGTTAACAAATTTTTTTCTTCACAGTTCTTGAGGCTGGGAAGTCCAAGATCAAGGTGCCAAGGTGAGACTTTCTTAACAATCTTGCCCCTCATTCTGAAGTAGAAATTTTTTCTTTTACATTTAACCCAACACAGCCTGTCTTCATCTTTGGCTTGGGAAAGGCAGCTTTCTGCCCTTCCTTCATTGTCTTAAAGTTTTTCCTCAGGGACAAAAAGACGTGGTGGAGCTCTATGCCTGTCCTGATTTCCCTGATCCAGGGCTGCCTTTTTGAGAAAAGCTTTGTTTACTCTCCTGCTGTGCCTCAATCTTTTTCAAAAGCACCAAGTGAGGTCCATAAATAAGAACTCTGGGGAGGAAGGTGACCTCTCTTTGTGTTTGTGTTTGTGGCTTTTAGGTTTTAAATACTTTCATCTAGCCCGTATTTATTTTTAAGGCATTAATGGAAATTTTTTTCTTTCTTTCTGGTATTGAAACTGTTTTTTCTCCTGCTGTTCTAGTAAGCCAAGAATTACATCTGGTCTTTACTTGGAGGTACCCAACTTTCCTGAGGCTGCATGCTAGTTTTCACAGATTAGCTACAGCTCTTTGATGAGTATGAGAAAAGTTATAATTCTATAGATGTTCTGATCTTTTTCTTATTGTTAGGGTCAGAGTAACATTCTCCTAGCTTTGTACATCTTAATAGAAGACAAAATTCTTCATACTTCATTTACATAATTGCTAATCCAAGTTATATATTAGAAGAAAGTAAATTAATTTTTCTGGAAAAAGATTCTGAAGTATTTAACTTGATAATGGAGTACAGTTGGAATTGTTATTGCCCTTAGATCATGTTGACAGAACTATTAAGGGTTAAATGATCCTGAAGTTCCATTTTTCAAATAAATGCATTTATAACAAATATCCCTGAAATATAAAGAAATTCTTATAAGTATTCTTCTGTAAGTGTAAACCTTTCTCTAGTCTGTGAAATTATTCATATGCATTCATATGAAGATGAAGATTATAGAAAATGGTTTTGGATTTTGATGTGGTTTGACTGTGTCGCCACCCAAATTTCATCTTGAATTGTAGCTCCCATAATTCCCAAGTGTTGTGCAAGGGACCCAGTGGGGGATAATTAAATCACAGGGGTGGTTTCTCCCATACTGTTCTCATGGTAGTAAATAAGTCTCATAAGATCTGATCGTTTTTTATGGAGAAGCATCTTTTACTTTGTTCTCATTCCCTGTCGTCTGCCACCATGTAAGATTTGCCTTTTGCCTTCCACCATGATTGTGAGGCCTTCCCAGTCACATGGAACTGTGATTCCATTAAACCTCTTTTTCTTTATAAATTACCCGGTCTCAGGTATATCTTTATCAGCCGTGTGAAAACAGACTAATACAGACTTCCTTTAAAACCCCTTTATTCTCAGGTCTAAACTCCGCATGTCTGACCTCTATCTGTGTTGCCTGCTGGGGTGTTTCCTGTTTTTTTGTTTGTTTGTTTCATTTTCTTCCTACTTGCCTTTATTTGGTAATGTTTCTAATCTAGGAAAAACTTTGCTTTCTCAATACATTGTTAGCATAAAACTTGGTCCTTTATTGCCTCTTGAGTCTTGCCTTTGGCATTGATTTTCTGCCCTCTGTTGTCTCTTATTTTTTGAATGCAGTCACATACCCTAATTTTTTTATTTGTCCAAATGATCTTTGAAAATATGTCTTAATAATTTTGCATGTAGAGGTTACTTGAAGTACACATCCAATGCTTTGGTAAAGAACAATGCTATGCTCTTAAGAAGCATTATAAAGACATTATGCTGCTATGCATTTCATGTTAACATTATGTCCCTTGACAAGCTTATACAACCAAGGCAGAGCCCTAAGCAATATTGTGGAAGGAAAAAGTCTTTGTTTCTGTCTCCATCTTTAAAAATGAAGGTCCCAGTGGCTCCATATTATCTGCTGCTAGATATGAGGTTTATATCTCAGTGGTACAATTTATAATTAAAAATAGTAAAGACATCTGCCATTATTGACAATCCCCCTGTGTCTCACCCTTTTCTCCACTCACTCAAGCTATTCTAGAAAAACACCTTTCTCCTATTTGGTCTAATGCAATTGGAAACATAACTGATTAGAAATACATCGCTAATTGAATGCTATAAATTAACTATGACACCGAGGGCATAGCTATTGCAGATGAAATTTTATGGCCATTGTCATTTTAAGCACAGTTTTGAATTCACAAATTTCTCTCTATTACTGTAGTTGATATTGTCTTTTCAAGAAATTTATATACATAGTGTTGTATGGTGCATAGTTTTGGGCTATTTTTTTTTTTTTTCACTCAGAGTAATGTTTCTGATCATTGTTCCAAAACTCTGCAGGGACACTGTGGAGAAATTCACAAGGACAGCACATATTTTAGATTTTTGAGGGAAACATAGTCATATCTGCCAAATGCTGTGCGGACTCATAGCTGAAGGCAGTACACAATTTCAGCATTAAATTGTGCTCCATTCCTTTTGATAACACGAATTCTTTGTGAAGCTGCATTTTCAGTAATTGCTTCAATCAAAAATAAGCAATACATGAAAATTAATGTGAAACAGGAAAGGATGGTGGTGGTAGTTTCCAATCTAATTCCTGTGTAGAAAGTTATATGATGCTCAATTGATACACAAATCCAAATGGGAAATAATTACTGTTTTTAAAAAATAAAATAAAAATTATATAGTATATAAATATGTAATATCATTTTTCTTTCTATTAATATATGTTACTTTTAAACAGCTACTGAATTGTTAATGCATAAATAATTGTAAATTGTTTGGATTTAAATACTTAATCAAATTAAGTAGCTTAATGTATTTCTTTTGGTCTAACAATATGACAAACACTGCAGGCTCTGTGAACCAAGAAAATTTGGGAAGCTTTGGTTTTTAAGATTCCTCCATAATAACAGAAAATCAAACATTGCATGTTCTCACTCATAAGTGGGAGTTGAACAACGAGAACACATGAACATAGGGAGGAGAACATCACATGCCGAGGCCTGTCAGGGGGTGGGGGGCAAAGGGAGGGAAAGCCTTAGGTCAAATACGTAATGCATGCAGGGCTTAAAACTTAGACGACAGGTTGATAGGGCAGCACACCACCATGGCACATGTGTATCTATGTAACAAACCTGCACGTTCTGCACATGTATCCCAGAATTTAAAGTTAAAAAAAAGATTCATCCATAATATTGTATCAGCAGTTCATTCTTTTCTATTGCTGAGTAATATTTCATTCCATAATTTGGTTATACTGCAATTTGTTTGTCTAATCATCTTTGAGGTACAATTGGCATGTATAAAGTTTTGGGTTATTACGAATTAAGATGTTGGAAACATTCATGTTCAAGGCTTTGGTGGGTATGTTTTCATTTCTCTTGGGTTAACTCTTAGGGGTAGAATTCTTGAGTTACAAGTGAAGTGTGTGCTTATCTTTATAAAAAATAGCCGTGAGTTTCCATCTCTTTTTATTTATTTTTCCTCTGAATAACTTTAAGTGCAGTTTGGCTGGTGATATGGTCAGGTTTTGTGTCCCCACCCACATCTCGTCTTGAATCGTAATCCCCAGGTCTTGAGAGAGAGAGACCTAGTGGGAGGTGATTGGATCATGGGGGCAGTTTTCCCCATGCTGCTCTCGTAATAGTGAGGGAGTTTATGTTAGCCTGTTCTCACACTGCTAATAAAGACATTCCCAAGACTGGGTAATTTATAAGTAAAAAGAGGTTCAATGGACTCAGAGTTCCATGTGACTGGGGAGGCCTCACCATCATGGCAGAAGGCAAAGGAGGAGCAAAGTCACATCTTACACGGTCACAGGCGAATAGAGTTTGTGCGGGGAACTCCCATTTATAAATCCATCAGATATGATGAGACTTATTCACTATCAGTAGAACAGTATGGGGGATACCACCCCCATGATTCAATTATCTCCACTGGGCCCTGCCCCTGACACGTGAGGATTGCTACAATTCAAAGTGAGATTTGGGTGGGGACACAGCCAAACCGTATCAGAGTTCTCACAAGACCTGATGGTTTTATAAATGGCAGTTTTCCCTGACCAATACACACACTTCTCTCTCCTGCTGCCATGTGAAGAAGGTCCTTGCTTCCCCTTCACCTTTCACCACAATTGTAAGCTTCATGAGGCCTGCAAAGCCACGTGGAACTGTGAGTCAGTTAAACCTCTTTCCTTTGTAAATTACCAGTCTTAGGTGATATCTTTATAGCAGTGTGAAAATAGACTAATATAGCTGGCAACAAATTATTTCAGCTTATTTATGTCTCAAATATTTTCTCTGCTTTGATTTATAAAGGATTTGTTCACTGAATATAAAATTCCATTTGTATTTTTCTTTAAGTATTTTAAATATGTCATTTCATTGTCTTTTGACTTGTATTATTTCTAATGAGAAATCTTCAGACTTTCTAGTCTTTGGCTTTTGTATGTGATGTGACTTTCCATATTTAAGAATTTCTTGCTAACATTTGTTTCAGCAATGTGATTTTTATGTATCTTGGTATGAATTTCTTTGTTTTTCTCTTGCTTCAGTTTTGTTGAGGATATTTATCTGTGGGTTTATAATTTTAATTAATTTTTAAAACGTAGTCACTTGTTGTTCAAATATTTAATTGCCCTTCACCCTTTTCGGGCTTCAATTACATGTATATTAGCCTGTTGAATTCACTATGGCTCTGCTCATATCTTTTAAGCCTTTTTTCTTACTATACTTCAGTTTGAAAATTTTTACCATTGTTATGCTTACAAGCTCACTGACCATTTCGTCTATACTATGTAATCTGCTGATATGAAGACCCAGTTAAATTTTTATTTCTAATATTTCTTTTTATTTTATCTATTTTACCTCATTATGTTCATAATTTTTTAAAAAAAATAATTTAACATATTTATAATAGCTATTTTAAGTTTCTTCCTGCTAATTTCTTCATCACTGTCATTTCTGGACTTGTTTCTATTGACTGATATTCCTGATATGGGACACAGTTTTATGTTTCTTTGCATGTTTAGTAATATTTAATTAATGCTGAACATTTTTTATTATGCGGTGGAATGTTGGAATTTTTGTTTTCCATTAGAGAGTGTTCAACTTCTTCTGGTAATAATCAAGCCAAACATGAATCAGCTTTTTTCTTTAAGCCTTATTTTTCACCTTCATTATCCATTGCTTTAATATTTTATTCTCTGTGGTCTCCACTGAATGATCTGTTTTCAGTGAGAAGTCTCCACTTTGGTTGGTTAGAATTAACTGTGAGAACTCAGGGAATTATTCAGGTGAAAATGCCCCAGTCATTATTTACCTTGCATCATAGATTTTCACCCTAGGTAAACATGGATTAGTATTCAGCATCTGACTCCATGTGTATTTCTGAAACCCTCTTTGTATCGCTCTCCTCTCCAATACTCTGCTGTACAAATTCCTGACACATCGGCCTGTCTGAATCTTCTCTTTTCCTACCTAATGCACCGTGCCTGCCGTGTCCTGCCTTGGTTCCCCCTCTGTGCACCACAACTTGAAAAGTTTCTTCAGACAGAATTATGTGGCAATCATTGCTCCTATAGTTTTGTTTTCTTTCTTTCAATGAATCCATATTCTACTCTGCTTCTCATTCAGTTTGTACAGGCAATTTGTGCTATTTATATTCATCAGGTTTCTAATCGTTTATGGTGCAAGAACAAGTACTATATCAGTTATTCTATCATTGTTGGAAGTAAAAATCTCCACTCCCTTTCACATTTTTATAGAGAGTGTCAGCATCACCAGCTTTTTGGGGCTTAAATTTGTATTGTCACAGCCATATAAAGCCATATCAGGAGAGAACTGACCGAGTGAACAGGGTCACAAAAAAAAGTGGTATGAGTGTTGGGTGTAAGAAGACATGAAGTTTAGGGAAGTGGCCAAGGTACCCTGTTGTTTTAGGCTGAACCTTTGTAAACCATTAAAGCATGAGAGTGAAATGAGAAGTATTAATGGATTCTCATTCACACTATTCCCTAAAGTACTAATGCTCTGTAAAACTGAGGCTGAAAGCAAAAATTGAAGAAAATATATTAAAATATGTTTCACAGGAAACAAATCTAAATTTAGAAATAAAGTCATTTGTGGGTAGCTATTTGTGTCCTTAGATAAATTTATTCTTCATTATAAGTATATTCACTTAATGGGAAAAGCCTAATGATGAAGAGTGTATAGCTATTAGAAGGCGAAAGAAAAGTAAAAGGCTTTCGTTATAATTTGACACATAATAAAAATTAAAATTCATTGGTTTGAATATAAAATTTTGTAGAAATACTTTCTAATTGGTTATTTTTTTCAATGCATTCACTGCAATTTTAACTCAGAGATAATACATTAAGCAATGAGACACTTTCATGGTTGCTCACTAAACAGAAGTTTGCCCACGGGGAAAATGATTTGATTAACCATTCAGAAGTGTGTGTTGGATAGGATCCAAACATGACCATAGGTCAACAGTTCCACAATGAAGAAGGTTGTGAATCTCAAAAAACAGGCTCTTCTGGAGTATATTACGTGAAGGCAACAGTTAACATAATGCTGGCTTATGGCGAAGCACCAGCCTGAGCTCTCTGAGGAAAAATGCAGAGGGTAGGTCCTTACTCAGCCAATAAGACAGCAAATAAGTGTCTTTATATTAGGACCCCTCCAGGTCCCACCACGGTTTCATTTGTTTGAGTTCTAACTACCAACTGCATTAACACTGAGCAAAGTCCTTCCTTATAAGAACTCTCTTCCAGAATATTCCTAAATGTATTCCCATTAGAATCATTAGCAATGCTTGTATTAAATATAAAAGTGAAGAATTCCTCATATTTTTATTTTGATATAAATATCTCTGGATCCATATCTGGGACAAGCCTATATTTAAGTCTAATTTGGAGTCACTTTTGGGGAAAAATGGTCAGTTTTTTTTAAGTAGGTTGTTTGTGTTTCTTTTACAACTTCCCCCATCTCACTTGATAAATGTCTTCATGCTGTTTTATCTGCTGCCACCACCTGATCTGATGTATCGTTGTTCATAGAGCATAACCAGAAAATCCACTTTACTCCTTTCTTTTCCTCTAGTGAAATGTACCCATTTGTACTTGCAGACCTGAGATGGGTTAAGCCCCATTATTGGCTTTTTTCCCACTTAGAAATTTGTAGCCCAATTACTTCAGAAAACTTTATAATATAAATCACTTGGCTTTAAAGTCAGGCCGACTTAGGTTTGCATCCTGGTTCTGAATCTTATGTACCTTTTGCCTTGGGGAAATTTACTTAACCTCTTTAAAAAGCAGTTTCCTTATATAAAACAGGTATATTAATAAGAGTTATGCCTCACTGGGCAGCTGGGAAGATTAATTTATAAAATACATGGATGACTTATTCTATGGACTCAATAAAGGATAGTTTCTTTTATTCCTACCCTCTATTTGTTCTTTTTGGTCTTAATTTCCTAGCAACCACCCTGCCTTGTTTTTCAGTGTCTAGGTCAATCAATTGTTACTTGATCCATTGATATTCTTTGGCCATATGATTCTTGAGGAGCGCTCTGACTTTAGCCAGTCAATATCCAGTATGACCTTGCAGTTTTCTATATCTGCCGATTCCTCTGCTTTCACCATCCCATCTTTATATTCTCAAGCCCATCTTGCTTTCCTGCCTGTGCCTTCCACAATTATTTTCTTCATTTTGAGGGACCTGAAAAAAAATGTTAAGGACATTTTGTCTCTTGGGGGTTATTTATTATTTTTGTTTTGTTTTTGTCCCCAGATGTAAGATATAAGAACGCCACCAAAAATCAACCTCAGGAAGAATAAATTGTTTTGATGAAGATAGCTTGCCCATGTCCCAGAAATCATGCTTCCAAGGCTATGCCTGTGCTGCTTCTTCCCAACGTGGCCTTGTCTAGTCTAGAGGAAACAGATCATGGAATCTAGCAACCACTTCCAACACAGTGCTCGGGAGAGTTTAAGCTTTGGCATAAGGGAGAGCCTCCTGATGTGAAAAAACAAGGCGATGTGGAAAGGGAGCAGCAAACACATATCCATACTAGACCACATAGATATTTTCCAAAAAAAATATGTAGTACAAAATGTCTTCCTATAATGCTTTCTTATCTGGACTTTAACTTTCATAGCAGCATGTAGTAATCAACTTTTACTTAAGTTGGAGAATAATACTCCCAGTCTGCTCAAAATGTCTCTGAGAATCAATTCATTCCCACTCATCTATCTTTCAGTCTTAGAGTTGCTGTACTTGTTCTTAATGTTCCCTTTCATTTAATTTCTGGAGATACTACATTCTCTTGTCTCTGCTGCCCTTTCTAACAGGCAGGTGCCACCACAAAGCATTTTATCTACTGATGTTTTTAAGAGAAGATAATTCAATCAGCATGTGTAATTTTCTGCTCCCTTACAATCCATTGCCCCTGATGCCATCTTCTAGGAACACCTTTCTCCCTATTTAGTTCAATTTCTTCAGAGCTGAGGGGAAACTCTATTATGCTAATGATGAATCAGATAAGTGGTTTACTTAAATTAAATTAGCAAATAATTACATCCAATTACTCTGCAACCATTCTGAACTTAACAAGAAAAATCATTATTGGTACAGAAAAGATAAGGCCTGCTCTTGCCCTTCTTGGGAGAATACCTCATCTGTGCCCAAATTTCCCATCAAAAGGATTAATGGTTGACTGGTTAATGTTAACTTCCCTAAATTGAAAACTGGTATAATAAGAGAGCTAGTGACTAAGCCTGTCTCTCAATTAGAAGGCTATAAAGTTATAGCCCTAGCTGGGCAGCTTTAACTATGAGAGTAATGCCCTAAAATAGCTACTCTGTCACATTTACTTGTAAAAGTCCAGCTTTGTCATTATTTTTAAAGATATCATTACACATTTTGAGTATTATTTTTAAATTGCCAGGGAATAAATTACACAGATTATACAACGTAATGTTTGTCTTCCTATAAGAATTCTAGGCAACAATCTCACACTAATTCATTTATAAACATTTGGTGATCATTAATTGCATGCCAGACCCATAGCACAGACAATAGAGGTTAAGATACCACAATGAATAAGTTATGGTTTTTGGCTCAAGCATATCAGGTCAAGAAGAAGAGACAGGTCTGTAAGCAAATAGGAAACAATGATATCATGCTTATAAAATGGTCACATACCACACACACCCTGTTATGGGAGCCCAGAGGATGATGTGCTTCATTCTGACCTGTGTGACACAAAAGGACGAAGTGGGGATATTTAAGGGAAGACCCAGTGGCAGTAAGGTGGGAGACACGACAGTAGAAGGCAATTCAGGAGAAGGGGCGAATTACCAGAAAAGGCCTAGGGTTGTGAAAATCACAATGTGATGGTGTTTTGAAGGAGCAGTCTTACTGTTGTGTGAGAGGGCCATGTGAAAGGACAGGTGGAGTAGTGAGGAAATGAAGAACATGAACTAGTTAATCAAAGATGCTTCTAAGCAGTCAGTTTTGGTGCCTGAGTGTGAAATTCATGATAAAGAAAATATTGATTGCCATTAAATTTCAGAAAAAGACTACATAATATCACTCAGAATGTTTAACCAAGGAATCAATGACACTTACGAAACGAGAGCTAAACTAACTCTTTTATCTACTGAAGCATACATAAATCAGTTGCTTTTGATTCTACGTGATGTTTCCTTACATATTTCCTGACACAATTCCTGACATAGTTGGAGACAACTATGTCATCATTTATTTCTTTCAAATGATATCTCATGGAAATTATTTCTGGGCATTCAAACATTCTCCTGTCCCCACACTCAGAAATGAATTGACTTGGAAGAATGAATAAAAGCAACCTAACTAAGGTGCAATTTATGTAAGTGCTATCTTCGCAAGCATATTTACGGACAATACTAATTTATCAGTGCCATTATTTTACACTGTTGGGCCATTTACTGTTTTCAGCTAAATACATCAAAGCCTTGAGTTTTCCATTGTCAGTCTAAATAGTTTTCAATGAAGTCTTAAGGAGAAAAAACTGTGTCCACAGATATTGATTCTGAAGCCAGAAATCTGTCTGTGTCTATGTGTTTTTCCTTATCATCTCCCTTTCCTTTTGAGCCACTACCTTTCAAACCAAGTTCTGACAATTCTGTCTTCTCAATGTCTGTCCATTTCTCTCCATCTCCACTTCTATTTCCTTAGTTCAGATCACCAGCATCCATCACTGAGTAACTATAGCAATGTTCTAAGTGATCTCTGTGCCTGTTGTCATTTCAGTCCATTTCCTGCACTGTCATCAAAGTTTCATGTGAAAATCTAATTATGTTATTCTACTGCTATTCTTCTTGGTGTCTACCCATAGAAGAGAGTCTAAACTCATCGTAGCATTGCCACAGTTCACTGTCTGTGTTCAGCTTTTCTCTATAGACTCATCTGTCACAGCTAACTCTCTGTAGCCATTCCCTTCTCACTCCACATTTTTGCAGTGCTAGAATATGTATAGTTCCCCTTACACTCCTACCAACGTAGAGTAACTTCTCAAACTGTAAAGTCTTCCCACAGATTTCCTGCCTTAGCTTCCAATTATCCTTTAGGAATCAGTTTCATGTTAAATTTTCATGGAAACTTTGCTTTACCACCCAAGAATGAGTAAATGAATTCTCCAGTACAGTCCTATAGCAACCTATGGCACTTAGTTCCCTGGATATGCCATTCTCACTGGATTCTGAATTTCTGAGAACTGAGGCTACATTTTATTCATAAAAGTATATAAAGCTTAGGGTTAAGGTTAGGGTTAGGCAAACAAATCCAATTTATTGGCAAAGGGTGGTTTATTGGAGGAACTTACAGACAGGAGCATGGTCTTGGGTGGCAACAGGATAACTAGAGTTGTACACTATTACTCCCCAGACCCAGAAGAAATCATCTGCTTCAGTTCACTTTTCAACTGATGCAGGCCCTGGTGGAACTACAGAGGAAAAGTTGATGTACCAGTATGTATGTGCTCTATAGAGACAATTAAAGGCAACCCTTCAGAACAGGCAAGAAAGCTATGTGCGTCATCACCTATAATTTGTACAGTAACATCAAGGTTGACATGTTCTCACACTAAGGACAGTACATAAAATAAGAATCAGGAGGCATTCATGGGACTGGGGCTAATCAGATGTCAACATGGCAGATTATCATCCAAGATGGAATCACCTTTGTCTCCACAAACAGGAATTTCTCACAATTTTGGAGGCTGGAAATGTGAGATCAAAGTGCCAGCAGGGTTGGTGTCTCCTTAGCCCTCTTTTCAGCTTGCAGATGGCGGCCTTCTCGCTGTGTTGTCATATGACCTTTTCTCTGAGCATACACACACACCTGGTGTACCTGTCTCTTCTTAGAAGGTCAACACAGATATTGAGTTTGAGCTTCAACCTTATGACTTTATTCAGCTTTAATTATATTTTAAAAAGCCCTATCTACAAATGCAGTTACATTCTAAGGCACTGGGGCTCAAGCCTCCGACATATGAATTTTGTACAGAAGGCACAATTCAGCCCGTAATAGTGGTATGAAATGAAATGAGAAAGCATAGGCTATAAAATCTTATTTCCAGAAAATCTTGAAGATATAATACCTTAAGTATAAAAA
>NW_012115500.1:1807294-1836874 GCF_000951035.1 Colobus angolensis palliatus | reverse complement strand
ATATAAATATATAACTTCACATATGGGGAATATTATACTTTATTCAGTGCAGATGGAGGAAAAAATCAGAATATCTTGGGCATTTCCCCACACCTAAGAGGATATTCTAGCCCTGCTTGAAGTTTTAGATAAGATTGGATCATATTAGGTAGTTTTCCTTCTTAAACATCATTTTCGTTTCCTCCATATTGAGTATAATTATTATTACACACAAACAGAACTTTAGATATTTCTAAGCTTTGTATATCTACAAATCAACTATTTTTTCCATATTGGATTTTAAAAGTTATTAAAAACCAATATTATCTAGAATCTCTATGTAGCTTTTACATTGCATTCTATCACATACATGGGCTCAGACCTAAGGTACTCATGAATCTCAACTTCCTGAGCTATTTGGGAGTGAGGATGGCATGAAGGCCAAGTAAGGATGGAAGAACAGTACTGATAATATCCATGGCCAAAGCTGGTTAGTGATTTTCAGTGCCAGTATCTGAAATGATCCAGTCTGCTGGGAAGGTTGTAGCCTTGTGACCAGAGGTAATTAGCATTAGGCTGTCAGTAGCAACACAGAGATCTGCATTTCCTCACTGTACAACTCTAGTTTGCATCACTAATACAGGAAATGAGACCCACATCCATAAGAGAGGGCTGCTAAGTTCCAGGAGCAGCACAGGATTCTGCCTTGATGGGCTGCTTCTCCTGAACGTCCCATATCACAGAAAGCATGTGGAATGCACTGGCAGGGACCAACTATTACAGGGCAGATGTTAGAGAAACCCTGAGATTTCCTAGGCCTAGAGAAATGTCAATAATTCCAGATCTGACCCCTTAAGAGACCTAAGATGCTATCATGAGTTAAATTGTTTCCTCTCCAAAAAAGAGACACATTGGAGTCCTTACCCCCAGTATCTCAGAGTGTAACCTTATTTGGAGATAGGGACTTTACAGAGCTAACCAACTGAAATACAATCACTGGGCATACCCTAATTTAATATGACTGGTGTCCTTATGAAATGGAGAATTTGGACACAAAAACAGAAATATACAGAGAGAAGATAATGTGAGGATGCGCACACACAGAATGTCACTATCCACAGGTCAAGGAGAGAAGGCTGGGAGAGATCCTCTCCTCATGGCCCCCAGAAGGAACCAGCTATGAAGGCACTTCGATTTCAAACTTCCAGCCTCCAAAATCGTGAGAAATAAATTTCTGTTGCTTAAGCTATACAGCCTATGATATTTTGTTATGGCAGCCCTCGTAAACTAACACAGATGGGGAAAAAGTTTCTCACCTTGAAAAGTTCATCTTATATTTGCAAATCATGTATTATAAAGAAAACACCTGCTAAATCTCATTTTGAGACACTGTATACATTTATATAAACACATGATTATTTTTATGATCAATGATCATTTATCAGGCTGTGTATGTTTGCTTTACTCAGTGTAATTTGATAATCAATATCCTGCATTTTTTGGTTTATCTTTATCCTGCTTTTTCTCTTCATGGCAGTTATCAGCATTCAACTTAGGCTTATAGTTTGCTTTTTCTTCACTGGAATACAAGCTTCTTGAGAACAGGATATTTGTTTTATTGTTCCTAACTAATATCTAGAACAGGGACCAGCAGTCAATATATGTTAAATGAATAAGTATATTTAAGATTGAACCACTAGTCTCCAAATGTTGGTCCATTACTATTAAATCAGTATCACACCAAAGCTCATCAAGATACTGCAGCTTTCTTTTAGTGTTGCTACAGACATGATGAGGCTGACTGTAAAATCAACAAACAAAAATAGTCAGAATTCTGTTGAAAAGAACATAATGCTTATGATAACAATAATGACAAATCTAAGTCACAGCAAGTATTTTTAATTGCTTATGTTTTAATTTTTGGTAATAGAATTTGCAAGCATTGCCATCCCTTCAGATATTCCTCCTTCACTCTAACAATAAGTGTGTTTGTGTTAAGTATTATTCAATGTCTACATTGTTTTTTAAAATATTTTTAAATTTTGCATGAAGTTCTAGGATACATGTGCTGAACATGCAAGTTTGTTACAGAAGCGTACATGTGGCGTGGTGGTTTGCTGCATCTATCAAGCCATCATCTGGGTTTTAAGTTCCGCATGCTCTAGGTATTCATCCTAATGCTCTTTCTCTCCTTGCCCCATAACCCCCGACAGGCTCCAGTGTGTGATGTTCCTCTCCCTCTGTCCAAGTGTTCTTATTGTTCAGTTCCCACTATGAGGGAGAATATGTGGTGTTTGGTTTTCTGTTCCTGTGATAGTTTGTGGAGAATGATGGTTTCCAGCTTCACCCATATCCTGTCAAAGGACATGAACTCATTCTTTTTTATGGCTGCATAGTAGTCCAGGGTGTATATGCGCCACATTTTCTTTGTTCAGCCAATCATTCATGGGCATTTGGGTTGGTTCCAAGTCTTTGCTGTTGTAAATAGTGCTGCAATAAACATACGTGTGCATGTGTCTTTATAGTAAAATGATTTATAATCCTTTGTGTATATACCCAGTAATTAGATTGCTGGGTTAAATGGTATTTCTGGTTCTAGATCCTTGAGGAATCACCACACTGTCTTCCACAATGGTTGAACTAATTTACACTCCCACCAACAATGTAAAACTGTTCCTGTTTCTTCATATCCTCTCTAGCATCTGCAGTTTCCAGACCTTTTAATGATCGCCATTCTAACTGCTGTGAGATGGTATCTCATTGTGGTTATGATTCGCATTTCTCTAGTGACCAGTGACGATGAGCTTTTTTCATATGTTTGTTACCCACATAAATGTCTTCTTTTAAGAAGTGTCGGTTCATCTCCTTTGCCCAGTTTTTGATTTTTTTTTTTTTGTAAAGTTGTTTAAGTGCCTTGTAGATTCTGCATATCACCGTTTTGTCAGATGGATAGATTGCAAACATTTTCTCCCGTTCTGTGGGTTGCCTGTTCACTCTGATGATAGTTTCTTTTGCTGAGCAGAAGCTCTTTAGTTTAATTAGATCCCATTTGTCAATTTTGGCTTTTTTTAATTGCTTTTGGTATTTTAGTCATGAAGTCTTCACCAATGCCTGTGTATTGAATGGTATTGCTTAGGTTTTCTTCTAGGGTTTTTATGATTTTACGTTTTATGTTTAAGTCTCTAATCCATCTTGAGTTAATTTTTGTACAAGGTATAAGGAACGGGTCCAGTTTCTGTTTTCTGCATATGGCTAGCCAGTTTTCCCAGCATCATTTATTAAACAGGGAATCATTTTTCCATTGCTTTTGTCAAGTTTGTCAAAGATCAGATGGTTGTAGATATGTGATCTTATTTCTGAGGCCTCTGCTCTGAGCCATTGGTCTATATATTTGTTTTGGTACCACAACCATGCTGTTTTGGTTACTGTAGTCTTGTACATAGTTTGAAATCAGGTAGCGTGCTGCCTCCAGTTTTATTCTTTTTGCTTAGAATTGTCTTAGCTATACAGGCTCTTCTTTGGTTCCATATGAAATTTAAAGTAGATTTTTCTAATTCGATGAAGAAAGTCAATGGTAACTTGATGGGAATAGCATTGAATATATAAATTACTTTGGGCAATATGGTCATTTTCATGATATTGATTCTTTCTATCCATGAGCATGGAATGTTTTCCTATTTGTTTGTGTCCTCTCTTATTTCCTTCAGCAGTGGTTTGTAGTTCTCCTTGAAGAAGTCCTTCACATCTATTGTAAGTTGTATTCCTAGATATTTTATTGTCTTTGTAGCAATTGTGATTGGGAGTTCACTCGTGATTTGGCTCTCTGCTTGTCTTTTATTGGTGTACACGAATGCTTGTGATTTTGCACATTGATTTTGTATCCTGAGGCTTTGTTGAAGTTGTTTATCAGTATAAGGAGTTTTGGGGCTGAGATGGTGGGGTTTTCTAAATATATAATCTTGTCGTCTGCAAAGAGAGAACTTGACTTCCTCTCTTTTTATTTTAATATTGTTTGTGTCTTTCTCTTGCCTGATTGTCCTGACCAGAACTTCCAATACTTTGTTGAACAGGAGTGGTGAGAGAGGGCACCCTTGTCTTATTCCAGTTTTCAAAGGGAATGCTTCCAGTTTTTTTCCCTTTTGCAAAGGGAATGCTTCCAGTATGATATTCGCTATGGGTGTGTCATAAATAGCTCTCATTGTTTTGAGATATGTTCCATCAGTACCTAGTTTATTAAGAGTTTTTGTCATGAAGGGGAGTTGAATTTTATTGAAGGCCTTTCTGCATCTATTGAGATAATCATGTGGATTTTATCATTGGTCGGTTTATGTGATGGATTACGTTTATTGATATGTGTATGTTGAACCAAACTTGCATCCCAGGGATGAAACCAACTTGCTCATTGTGGATATAATTTTTGATGTGCCAATGAATTTGTTTTGCTGGTATTTTATTGAAGATTTTTGCATCAATGTTCATCAGGGATATTGGCTTCTTTTTTTTTTTTTTTTGCTTATGTGTCTGCCAGGTTTTGGTATCAGGATGATGTTGGCCTTATAAGACGGGTTAGGGTGGAGTCTGTCTTTTTTGTTGTTTGAAATAGTTTCAGAAGAAATGGTACCAGCTCGTATTTGGACCGCTGGTAGAATTTCACTGTGAATCTGTCTGGTCCTGAGCTTTTTTTGATTGGTAGGCTATTAATTACTGCCTCAATTTCAGAACTTGTTTTGGTCTGTTCAGGGACTCGACTTCTTCCTTGTTTAGTCTTGGGAGGGTGGATGTGTTCCGCAATTTATTTATTTCTTCTAGATTTTATTTGTTTAGAGGTGTTTATAATATTCTCTGGTGATAGTTTGTATTTCTGTGGGATCAGTGGTGATATCCCCTTTATAATTTTTTTTATTGTGTCTATTTGATTATTCTCTCTTTTATTTTCTTTCTTTTCTTTTCTTTTCTTTGAGATGGGGTCTTGCTCTGTCACCAAGGCTGGTGTGCAGTGGCCTGATCTCAGCTCACTGCAAGCTCCGCCTCCCAGGTTCATGCCATCCTCCTGCCTCAGCCTCCCGAGTAGCTGGGACTACAGGTGCCCACCACTATGCCTGGCTAATTTTTTGTATTTTTAGTAGAGATGGGGTTTCACCGTGTTAGCCAGCATGGTCTCGATCTCCTGACCTCATGATCCGCCCGCGTTGGCCTCCCAAAGTGCTGGGATTAAAGGTGTGAGCCACCACGCCTGGCCCTCTCTTTTCATCTTTCTTTGTTTAGCTACCGGTCTATTTGGTTAATCTTTTCAAAAAAAAATGCTCCTAGATTCATTTTTTTTTTTTTTTGAAGAGGTTTTCATGCCTCTATCTCCTTCGGTTCTGCTCTCGTGTTAGTTATTTCTTGTCTTCTGCTAGTTTTGAATTTGTTTGCTCTTGTTTCTCTAGTTCTTTTAATTGTGATGTTAGAGTGTCAATTTTACATCTTTCCTGCTTTCTAATGTGGGCATTTAGTGCTATAAACTTCCCTCCTAACACTGCTTTAGCTGTGTCACAGAGATTCTGGTACGTTGTCTCTTTATTCTCGTTTGGTTTCAAAGAACTTCATTATTTCTGCATTTATTTTGTAATTCAGCCAGTAATTCATTTAGGAGCAGGTTGTCCAGTTTCCATGTAGTTATGTGGTGTTGAGTGAGTTTCTTAATCCTGAGTTCTAATTTGATTGCTTTGTTTCAGAAAGACTGTTACGATTTCTGTTCTTTTGCTTTTGCTGAGGAGTGTTTTGCTTCCAGTTATGTGGTCGATTTTGGAATAAAGTCTGTGTGGTACTGAGAAGAATATATATTTTGTTGATTTGGGGTGAAGAGTTCTGTAACTATTAGGTCCACTTGGTCCGGAGCTGAGTTCATGTCCTGAATATCCTTGTTAATTTTCTGTTTCGTTGATCTGTTAATATTGGCAGTGGGATGTTAAAGTCGCTCACTATTTATTGTGTGGGAGTCTAAGTCTCTTTGTAGGTCTCTAAGAACTTGCTTTATAAATCTGGGTGCTCCTGTATTGGGTGCATATATATTTAGGATTGTTAGTTCTTCTTGTTGCATTGATCCCTTTACCATTATGTAATGCCCTTCTTTGTCTTATTTGATCTTTGTTCATTTCAAGTCTGTTTTATCAGAGTCTAGGATTACAACCCCTGCTTTTTCTTTTTCTTTTTTCTTTTTTTTTTTTTTTTTTTGCTTTCAATTTGCTTGGTAAATATTCCTCCATCCCTTTATTTTGAGTCTATATGTGTCATTGCGTGTAAGATGAGTCTCCTGAATACAGCACACTGATGGGTCTTGAGTCTTTTTGCCAGTCTGTGTCTTTTAATTGGAGCATTTAGCCCACTTACATTTAAGGTTAATATTGTTATATGTGAATTTGATCCTGTAATTATGATGCTAGCTGGTTATTTTGCACATTAGTTGATGAAGCTTCTTCATCATGTCGATGGTCTTTACATTTTGGTATGTTTTTGCAGTGGCTGGTACTGGTTTGTCCTTTCCATATTTAGTGCTTCCTTCAGGAGCTCTTGTAAGGCAGGCCTGGTGGTGACAAAGTCCCTCAGCATTTGCTTGTCTGTAAAGGATTTTATTTCTCCACTTACGAAGCTTAGTTTGGCTGGATATGTAATTCTGGGTTGAAAATTGTTTTCTTTAAGAATGTTAAATATTGTCCCTTGCTCTCTTCTGGCTTGTACGGTTTCTTCAGAGAGATCCACTATTAGTCTGTTAGTCTGATGGGCTTCCTTTTGTGGGTAACCTGACCTTTTTCTCCTGTTGTGCTTACCATTTTTTCTTTCATTTCAACCTTAGTGAATCAGATGATTACGTGTCTTGGGGTTGCTCTTCTTAAGGAGTATCTTTGTGGTGTTCTCTGTATTTCCTGAATTTGAATGTTGACCTGTCTTGCTAAATTGGGGAAGTTCTCCTGGATAATATCCTGAATTGTGTTTGCCAACTTGGTCCCATTCGCCCCATCACCTTCGGGTACCTCAGTCAAATGTAAGTTTGATTTCTTCACATAGTCTTATATTTCTTGTACGCTTTGTTCATTCATTTTCATTCTTTTTTCTCTTGTCTTCACACCTTATTTCAGTAAGTTAACCTTCAATCTCTGATATCCTTCCTTCTGCTTGGTCAATTCAGCTATTGATAATTGTGTATGCTTCACGAAGTTCTTGTGCTGTGTTTTTCAACTCCTTCAGGTCATTTATTTTCTTCTCTAAACTAGTTATTCTAGTTAGCAGTTTCTGTAATTTTTTGTCAAGTTTCTTAGCTTCTTTGCATTGCTTTAGATCATCCTCCTTTAGCTCAGAGGAGCTCGTTATTACCTACCTTCTGAAGCTTACTTCTGTCAATTTGTCAAATTTATTCCCTGTCCAGTTTTGTGCATTTGCTAGAGAGGAGTTGCCACCATTTGGAGAAGAAGACACATTCTGGTTTTTGGAATTTTCAGCATTTTTGTGCTGTTTTTTTTCTTATCTTCATGGATTTATCTACCTTGGATTTTTGAGGCTGAAGACCTTTGGATGGAGTTTCTGTGTGGGGGTACTTTTTGTTGATATTGATGTTATTGCTTTCTGTTTGTCAGTTTTTCTTCTAACAGTCAGGCCTCTCTTCTGCAGATCGGCTTCAGTTTGCTGGAGGTCCTGGTTATCACCGATGGAGGCCTCAGAACTTAGCCTGCTTATTTCTCTGGAAGATCCATCCCAGATGGGCACTGGCCTGATGCCAGTCGCAGCTCTCCTGTATGAGGCATCTGTCAACCCCTGTTGGGAGGTCTCTCCCAGTCAGGAGGCACGGGGGTCAGGGACCCAATTGAGGAGGCGGTCTGTCCTTTAGCAGAGCTCAAGCTCTGTGGTGGGAGAACCCTCCTTATCAGGATCTGCTGTTGTCTTCAGAGTCGGCGGGTAGTAACGTTTAAGTCTGCTGAAGCTGCACTCAACAGCTGCCCCTTCCCTGAGGTGCACTGTCTCAGGGATATGGGAGTTTTATTTATAAGCCCCTAACTGGGGCTGCTGCCTTTCTTTCAGAGATGCTCTGCCCAGTGAAGAGGAATCTAGAGAGGCACTCTGGCCACAGCTGCTTTGCTGAACTGTGTTGAGTTTTGCCCAGTCTGAACTTCCAGGCCTCCTTAGCGCTGTCAGGGAAATACCGCCTACTCGAGCCTCAGTAATGGCAGACAGCCCGCTCCCCACCAAGCCTAGCAGCTCAGCCCTTCCAGGTGGACTTCAGACTGCTGTGCTGGCAGCAAGAATTTAAAGCCAGTGGTTCTTAGCTCACTGGGCTCTAGGGGAGTGGGACCTGCTGAGCGAGACCACTTGGCTCCCTAGCTTCAGCCCCCTTTCCTGGGGAGTGAACAGTTTTGTCTTGCTGGGGTTCTAGGCCACTGGGGTACAAAAAAAAATTCTTCGGAAAGCTCGGTGTCTGCCCAAATAGCCACCCAGTTTTATGCTTGAAACCAGGGCCCTAGTGGTGTAAGCTCACAAAGGAATCTCCTGGTCTGCGGATTGCAAAGACCCTGGGAAAAGCATAGTACCTGGATGAGATAACACAATTCCTCACTGCTTCCCTTAACTGGGAAAGGGAGGCCCCTCCTTCCTTGCACTTCCAGGGTGAGACGACGCCCACCCTGCTCCTGCTCGCCATCCATGGGCTGCACCCAATGCCTAACCAGTCCCAATGAGAAGAAAAGGGTATCTCAGTTGGAAATGTAAAATCACTAGCCTTCTGTGTTGATCTCGCTGGGAGCTACAGACTGGAGTTGTTCCTATTCAGCTATCTTGCTGGATCCTCTCCTTGTGTCTACATTGTTTTATCCATGAAAATGTTATTCATAATTGAATGTTGTATTTTACTATAATCGTATAATATCACTCAATTTTTTCCTGCTTTGTTTTATTTGTATCTGTTGCTAACTCTTCCCCTATCTTCCAGCAGTCTCTCAGTAAAATTTTCAACAACGTCAGTCACACTAGGCCATCCATATGTTGCCATTTTTTCTTGGACATGACCTACCTGGAGACATCTACTCTCCTATCTGCTGCTCAGTTACCATCTTGAGACATCCTTAGCTTTATCTTGGAATTCTCTCTGCTTTTCCTCTAGGTTGGATTCCCTGGATTATTTCTCTCTTGTTTTTTTTTTTCTTTCTTCATTTATTTTCCAATTTTGCTGAAATATATGCCCCAATAATTATTTCAATCATAAAATACTATCACAGAAAAAGGTCTGCTGATGGTAGCCTCAGTGCTCACGTCCTTTGAGTCAGACTGCCCCAAGCTCAACTGTTTGCCCTCCATGTCTGATACGTAGATTATCACCTTGAGCTTTCCTTTTGTGTTATTCCAGGGATTCGATTTGCCACTCTGCTTTTTCAGTTCTCTGGTTCTTGTATTTTGGGGCCCACTTTCTCTTAGTCTATTAGCTTATTATGTTGGAGTATATCTCCTGGTACCTCTATTGGCAAAGGGTTCATGAGAGATATACCTTGAAACTTGTATGTCTGAAAATATTTTGAGGAGAAAGTGCTCAACACCAGTATCTTTAAGTATTTCCTCCAGAGATACAAATTTTTCCTGAGATTTATCCCTTGTGTGAAGTATAAAGTTTTGGCTGCCAGCATTCTGGGAGTTGAGAAGAGGAAAGGGAATCACGATGCAGCACTGAGTATGTATGAGGTCATTTGATGGCCCTATTTTCAGTAAGAAATCGGTGGCTTTTACTGTTTCTATAGATCTCCAGGATGAAGACTTTATCCTCTGTTTAAGAAATAACATTTCATAACTGTGCTAGTGTAGGAGGGAAGCACTCATCTGGAGGCGAAAACTCTGGGAGGGATTCAGGGCTCTTACACAAATATCCTTTACCTACATCATCTTTATATGAGTGTCCTGCCTGCCCCAATTTTCAGAGATATTTGGGGCTGGTATTTTCTGAGCTTTTTGACAATTATTCAGGAAAAAAAAATATATTGGTTTGCGCTTTCCCCTCTGCTTACATAGGAACCGTCTTCTCCATTTCGTTAATTCAGCTTTTCCTCTTTTACTTGCTTTCTAGCTTCTAAGATTCTGTTGTTTGTCCTCTTCTCTTTCTATTTGTGGTTTAACATATTCCACAAAATGTCTTTAAAAGATTTGTTATAATTTAGTGGGGATGTGGGACCCAAATTAGATGTGTGTGATCAGTGTGCTCATAACTTACAATATCAACTTGCTCTTAATTTCTATACTTTAAAAACTTGAATTAATGACATTGACATATTCTAACTACCTTTGGTAAAAATTATTGTGTTTATGGCTGTGATTATACACTGAGAAACATCTAGGAGAAAAGTAATACCCATTTTTTCATAATGTTATACGGCCTGTGTAATGTCAAAACAACTGGATGACTAACAACATTTTATTTTTTGTCTAGATATTTTGACGTAAACTAAATGGCAGGCTTTGTCTGAGAGCTCTTTAACCTTAATGAAATACACGTAATATTATCAGCTCCTAATACTTCTTTCTTCCCATCCCCCAGGACTCTCATGTTTTCATCTCTTTACCATTAAATTTTTAATCCTTTATTTATATAAATAATTGATAAGAGATTAATGTACTACTTTAGCCACTTACATTTCCATTTAAAATAAACATCACAAAAGCATAAAAAAATCTTATCAAGGATTAATGGCAGTTAGTTGTAGGTATTGAAAGTTTTCTTTCTGCCTCTTTAATCATGTCACATAGATCAGTCTTAATGACTGAAAATGTCTCTGTAAATATTACAGAAAGTTTATATTATGAGGAATAACTCTATCTTGGAGTGGTATGCTGCTCTTCGGATCTTTGAAGAATGTAGACAGTTTTGAGGAGCTCCCAATACAAAACTTTCCAGAAAGCTTAGAAGAAGGGTTTGAGGTCAGATACTATGACTTTCTTTAGTGAAGAGCTGAGTTTGATATATAGCAAGGCTCTATTTTTCACCCATTTAACTAAAAAAAAAATCCATGGAAACTTATTTATTGATTAGACAGTTTTACTTTGAATGATCCAGAAAACATTGCCTGTAAGTTGAAAATAATTCAAGACAATTTGAAATCATTAGTATTATCTTTTACTTTCACTAAACATACCAAGATTGTTGGGCATGCCAACATTCTACCAACAACCAAGTTGACTCTTTTTCTGTCAGCCATCTATAATCTTTTTAAGTTGTCACCCACCCACTGGGCTAATACGTAAAATCTAAGCTGAAATTGTATTGATTTGGCCCAGCTTTCACCTTCTGCTTATAATCATGTTTATCCTTTAATCTAATTATAGACATTTTTGTCTTGTATTCCTTATTTCAATTATTAACTTCCTTTGAAGTTACTTGGAGCTTACTGAAATACATTGTTTTTACATTATCTAGCAAACTGCCTCATGTACTTTAATGTATATACCAAAAATGTGATCAAAAGAAATGAGATTGCAGTTGTAAATTTTCAAAAGTTTTCAAAATTCAGGGCAAACATTGTATGCTCTTGCTCTCTCTTATTGTTTAATTATAGAATTCCATCCACAATAATTCTGAATAGGTCATACCATTTATTTTTCCTGTTCTCATTCATTTTAGAGAAAGATGGTTCTATTAACATTGACCTGTGTCCCATTTGTCATCTGTTTTGCAAACTATTCAACTCCAGCTACATCAAAAGGATTTGCAGGCTTAATAAAGAAGATTCAGAGAGCATTTCATCTCTCAAAAGAAGAAGCCATAACCTCAGTACAGTAGAAATGTTCACACATCACAAAACAATATATCCATTGAAAAATATGGTCTCCAAGAAATATAAAAGGGTGTAGAGGTGGGCAAAATGCAAATATCTCATTTGTACTCTTTCTTCTTTTTCTTCAGAAGAAAAAGGTTTAACAGCCTTTTATGTGGGAGAAAGTTATCATGATTCTTAAAGAGGTTAGAAACATCACTTCATAAACAGCACCTGATAATATAATAGAAATTGTCAAAGTGTATTTATCTACACATCCGGCAAGTAAGCCAAACACATAAACAAGGAGAACAAATTAAATAAGCTTAGTCTTCACATAGGAAATAGCCAGAAGACAAAGTCCCAAAGTAACATTTTGCATAATTTAAGGAATAGATATCAGAAAGTAGTAGAGCCAATTTCATGACCACATCAGAGTAGAGTGAGACTAATATTATGGAGAATAAAAAAAGGGTCAGAGAGGTGATGGAACACAAACCAGTCACCCCAGAGAGAGAAAGTTCCACCCTAGAAGCTGATATACTGAGAACACACATGATAGAGTGAAGTGTCAGGTACTGGAGAGTTGAAAGGAAGTGATTAAAATTGTTTGGGACTAGATATGGCACCACTGAAGAAGGCACTGCCTCTGGGGGAAAGTGGTGTGAGTTAAAAAAGGAAGGCATCACTTAGCGATTGGCAGTGAAAAACAAGAAGGAAACAGGACTGGAAATTAAAAGACAAAAACAGAATCACGGTATCAGAAAACACACCAAACTTTTGCTGTGCATTGACACAAAGGAAATAAAAATAAAAATTTTCAAAGACTATGTTATTTATGTATGAATACATTAGAAAAACTGTGTAAAATAGAAAATTTCCTAGAAAAAATACAATTTACTATTACTAAACACAGTTATTCAAAGAAGAAATAGAGAAAAAAATCAAAGATTATCCAATAGAAAGCACAAAGATCAGATGGTTTCACAGATAAATTCATGAATACTTTCAATGATCATGAAATCCCAATGCTGCATAAATTGTTTAAAATGTTTCAGATCAGGCCGGACACGGTGGCTCATGCCTGTAATCCCAGCACTTTGGGAGGCCAAGGCGGGTGCATCACTGGAGGTCAGGAGTTCAAGACTAGCCTGACCAACATGGTGAAAGCCCGTCTCTACTAAAGATACAAAAAATTAACTGGGTGTGATGGCAGGTGCCTGTAATTCCAGCTACTCATGAGGCTGAGACAGGAGATTCACTTGAACCCAGGAGGCAGAGGTTGCAGTGAGTTGAGATCATGCCACTGCACTCCAGCGTGGGCACCACAGGGTGAGACTCCATCAAAAAAAAAAAAAAAGAAAGAAAAAATGTTTCAGATCATTGGGGCAAAAAATTTCCAATTTTTAAAATTAATCACTGTAACATTGAAACACATCTATTAAAGATAGCATTATCCTTCACACCAAAGAATTAATGGTTGATTAAATATTGGGATATCATTAATAGAATTCACCATGTTAGTGGACCAAAGGAGAAAAGTTATGATTATCTCCTTAAATGTTGAAAAAGCTTTTGAAAAAAATGTAACAATAATTTTTATAGAAACACTATTAAAATAGTATACAATAGATATATAACAGGACTTTATATCTGTAAAATATGAAAACTAGCATTCTGCTAAGTGGGGAAACAGTCAATTTTCATTAATATAGAGCACTCATTATCACCACTACTATCACTATTTATATAACTGGAAAACTAAAAATTATTTTCAAATCAATACAAACAATAAAATACTGCAAAAAAATAGCAGAAACATACATCAACATGTAAAAGTCAACAGTGTTCACAAATAAAAACAATCTAACCCGCTTACAAAGCAACAACAAAAATAAAATACATAGGAGCAAGTGTGAAAAAAAAAAAATCTCAGTAAGGAAAACCTTAAAATATTCCTGAAAGACATGAAAATAGACTTCAGGCCGGGCGCGGTGGCTCAAGCCTGTAATCCCAGCACTTTGGGAGGCCGAGACAGGCGGATCACGAGGTCAGGAGATCGAGGCCACCCTGGCTAACACGGTGAAACCCCGTCTCTATCAAAAAAATACAAAAAACTAGCGGGGCGCGGTGGCGGACGCCTGTAGTCCCAGCTACTCGGGAAGCTGAGGCGGGAGAATGGCATAAACCCGGGAGGCGGAGCTTGTAGTGAGCTGAGATCCCGCCACTGCACTCCAGCCTGGGCGACAGAGCGAGACTTCGTCTCAAAAAAAAAAAAAAAAGAAAAGAAAATAGACTTCAACAAATGGAAGGAGATTTTTTGTTTTGGAATGGACATATCAAACAATGTCCATTCTCCCGAAGTTACTGTTACAACTTTAACATGGTCCCAATAAAATTATAATTTGGGAACTAATCAAATTGTTTCTAAATTTTAGGTAAACAAATTGATTCTAAATTTTAGATAGAAAACAAAGATGACATAAGACTTAGGAAAGCACTGGAATGGAGACGGAGCTAAGCAATAAAAGGGGACAAACCCTACCAGACACTGAAACACCTAAAGCCTCTGTAATATATCTTGTAATATTGGCACATGGAAAAACAGACCAGTGGAATAGAATAAATATTCCAGAAGCACATAAACCAAGTACATAATGATAGAATATGATAAACGTAGCACTTTAAAATCGCTGAGTAAAAGATAAACATTTTTAATTAAATTGAGACAACTGGACAGCCATTTGTAAATGATAAAACAGGTCTCATATCTCACACTACACACAAGAAAAACTTAAAAGTATCGGTGATCTAAATAAAAAAAATTAAAAAATAGTAGTACTAGAAAACACATTAGTGAATTCTTTCTTAACCCAGTGTTAGGAACGTTTAAAGAATACTCAAAACCTTGATACACTAAAAAGATCAATAAATTCTGCTATATAACAGTAAAAAATACAACATTTTGCACAGAAAATTATCAAAAGCAAACTCAAAAAATCAAATGTACAGAAAATATTGGTAACACATAACATGGATACAGTACTCTCTCACTAGCATGTAAAAACTCTTACAAAAATTATTTTCAAAATACGAAAGCTGATAGAAAATGAGCAAAAGATATGAACAGAAGTTTAAAGTAAAATATAGACCAATGACCTTTAAACATATGAAAGCTTGCTCAAGTTCTCTCATAATAATGGCAAATGTCTACACAATCTGATATATTGTATTTCTGATATTGGTAACTTTTTACTTCTGCTATTTTTTTTTCTCTTTTTTCTAGTATTTTAAGATTGACGCTTAGATTATTGATTTGAATAATTTTTCCTTTTTAATGTAGGTATTTGATGCTGTACATTTGCCTTGAATAACTGTTTTTTCTGTAACCTACATTTTTTGATACGGTGTTTTTATTTTTCATCAGTTGCAAATATTTTATCATTTCCTCATAAACTTCCTCTTTGACCAAGATTATTTAAAAGTTAAACTTCTAAACGTTTAGTGAATTTTACAGATATCTTTTTCTTTTTGATTTCTATTTTAATGTGATTACAGTAATATAACACAGTTTATATGTTTTCAGCTCTTTTAAAGTTGTTAAGATTTGTTTTATGTCACAGATTATGGTTTATCTTGATGAATTCTCCATGTTATCTAGAAAAGAATATGTATCCTGTTTTTTTTAGCAGTGTTAAATAAGCATCAGTTAGGTCAAGTAGATCTATAGCATTGTTCATGACTTATGTACCTTTGTTGATTTTCTGGTCTGCTTGTTCTGTCAATTACTGAGAGTAGAGAGTTGAATTTTTCAACTACAATTGTAGATTTGTATATTTCTCCTATTAGTTTGATTATGTTTCACTTCATCTATTTTGTATCTTTGTTGTTAGGTGCATACACATTGAGGATTGCTACATCTTGGTGAATTTACCCTCTTATCATTATTTAATATCTTACTTTCTCTGGAAATTTTTCTTGTTCAGAAGTCTATTTTGCATGATATCAATATAGCTACCCCATCTTTAGTTTGATTAGTATTTGTATGATATATCCTCTCCTACTCTGTAACTTTTAATCTATTCATATTATTATATTTAAAATGGGTTTCTTGTATACAGAATTTAATTGTGTTTTTTAAAATCAAATCTAACAGTCTCTATATTTAAATTAATGTTTAGACTATTTATATTTTAATTATAAATAATATTTCATTATTTTTCTGTTCGTTTCTTCTGTTTCTGATCCTCCTTTCCTGCCTTCTTTTGAATTACCTGAGCATGTTTGGTATTACACTTTAATTTCCCTACTGTCATTTAGGCTATAATGTTTTGTATCAATTTATTAGTGGCTTCTATAGAGGATATAATCTAATACTTACCTTTCCACAGTCTCCTTAGAATAAATATTTATTTATTTATAGATACACTTAAAGTAAATATTTACTTCTTTATGGATGAACAGGAGCCTTACAACCATATGAGCGTATTTACACTTCTTTATTTTTGTTATGTTTGTCATATGTATTACAACTGTATACTTTAAAGTAATCCCAATGTTGTGAGTTTTGTTTTAATAGTCATAAATGTTTTAAATAATTCATGAGTGAAAAAAATCCTGTTACAATTTTCCTATTACCAATTCTGTTTTTAATTCTTCATTTCTAAAGTTCCAAGGTTTCCTCTGGGACCATATCTCTCCATCATAAAAATTTCCTTTTGTATTTGTTTTAAAGCAAATATACTGATGACAGAGTCTCTTAGTTTTTCTTAAGTCTAGTAATATGTTTATTTCTCCATTAATCCTGACAGATATATTTACTGGATATACAATACAGATTGAACATCTCCAGCACTCTAACTGTATTTTTTCACCATCTTCTGGTCTCAATAGCTTTAGGAGAGAAATTCACATTAGTTCTAGCTATTGTTTCCTGATACATAATGTGTCATTTTCCTCCAGCTTCTTTAAGATTTTAACTTTGGTTTTCAAAAGTGTGATTATATATAATGTATCTGAACATTTTTTTCATTGAGTTTATCCTATTTTGTGTTCACTAAGCTTCTTGAATTTGTAAATGTATTTATTTTATCAAATTTGGGGTGTTTTTAGTCATTGTTTATTTTTTTCTTCATCTATGCCTTTATCCTATCCTTCAGAGAATCAAATCACACAAATGTTAAACATTTTAATATTTCCCACATATCCCCGAGGCTTTGTCCATTATTTTTTTCTTTCTAGTCTTCAAATATGATAAATTATATTATTCTATATTTATGGTTAATGACTTTTTCTTCATTTATTTTTATTCTGCTATTGAGCTTATCCAATACAATTATTATTATTATTATTATTATTTTTGAGACAGAGTCTTGCTCTGTCGCCCGGGCTGGAGTGCAGTGGCCGGATCTCAGCTCACTGCAAGCTCCGCCTCCCGGGTTTACGCCATTCTCCTGCCTCAGCCTCCCGAGTAGCTGGGACTACAGACGCCCGCCACCTCGCCCGGCTAGCTTTTTGTATTTTTTTAAGTAGAGACGGGGTTTCACCGTGTTAGCCAGGATGGTCTCGATCTCCTGACCTCGTGATCCGCCCGTCTCGGCCTCCCAAAGTGCTGGGATTACAGGCTTGAGCCACCGCACCCGGCCACAATTTTTTTAGTTCTGATTTTTCAGTGCTAACATTTCCATTTGGTCTTTTTTTATAGTTTTTTATTTCTTAACTAAGAATTATTATCTTCCTATTCATCTAAAAACTGTGTATTTCTACCTAATGGAATGTGGTTCTAATAACCGCTTTAAAATGTTTATCTGATCATTTCAATACCTGGATTTTCTTGAGGTTACTATGTTGATTGTCTTTTCCCTGGTAATTTGTCATAGTTTCATACTTTTGAGTATGTTGAGTAACTTTGGATTTTATTCTACATATTTTGAGTATTATATTTTTAAAGCAACTTTGGGTAGAATGCTGATTATTTGTTTCTTTTAGCAGGCAATCAACCCAGTTGGGTATAAACTCCAAATTCTGTTGCACCTCCCAAGGGCAGTGGTTCTAACTTCAGATCAGTTTTTAAAGCCTTTGCTGTGCTATTTGGATGAGCCTGTCACATGTGCAACTCAGATTCCGTCTGGAACTTGGACAGTAGTTTACACTTTAATTTAATTCCAAAATTGCTGTCATGAATCTTTGGATGTGTTCCATGTATGCACAGCTTAGCAGTGAGCCCAGAACGAGTATTGGTTCATACACAATTTCTCCCACACTCTCCCACTCTCAGTGAGAGAGAAACCCCCTTTTCTAGTTTTGCTGCCCAGAAATGCAGGTCTTTCTCAGAGGTTTAGCTTCCCACTCGGTTAAGCCATTGTTTACAATTGAATCTACCTTTTGGAGTGAAGCAATGAGTGAAAGAGAGAGAAATATTAATGCGAGGTCTCTTCACACTGTACAACAAAGGATACATTTTCCAGTTTCTCTATCCAGAGGAAAAATCCTTCTCTATAGGATTTTAAATACCCAAGGCCATCACCACAGCAATATAGTATTGTTGTCCCATGACTCAGGTTGGCCTCAGGGTGGGGCTTTAAGGAAAATACAGAAAAAACAAATAAGGATTTACCCTCTTCATACTTTCTGGCTCGCAGCTTCCTTTTTCCCCAGACATCTGGCCAGAGAGATAAATTTTTCTTGGAGTTCGCTGTGTGTTACATAGTTTCTCAATTTGGTCTACCATTGTGTCAAAGCTGAGAGATAAAGATGGAGAAAAAAATGCAAAGAACTCTTAACTTTCATATTGTTATTCAGTGCTTTGCCTTCCTGCCCCAATCTACCTGCTATTAATCATCATCACTTTTCAGAAGTCTCAGGTACGTTGCTTTCTGTATTTTTCCCAGGGTTTTAAGTTGTAGTCAGTGGAAGAGATAGGCTGCAGAGGGTTTCTTCCATCTTGATTGGAAGTGGAAGTCCAGATCTTTTGTGTTTTAACAAATAGTTATTCCTTACTGAATAGACAGATGAGTTAAACAATTGCAGAACCATTGGGGGCATAACTACAAATTCTAAATTTTTTTTCTAAATTATAAATTATAAAACCTATTCTATCCAAATCACATGAATATCTTAATTTACATAAAAATAAAGTCACACTATCCAGTTCAATAGCAGATGAGCACTTCGGAAATAGATTTAACAGATTATTTTCATACAACATTAAGTAATTGAAGAATACATTTTTTTCCCTCGTGGTTATGTTTCTTTGCTCACTAAGGAGCTTTTCTGATTTATCTTCCCTTGTGTAACTTCAACATGTATATGTTTCTTTGCTCACTAAGGAGCTTTCTGGTTTAACTTATCTTCCCTTGTGTAACCTCAACATGTATATTACTGAGTTTTAAAAGATGTATTATATTCAAGAGGTAATTATGGTTCTAGCAAGAATGCAGAGATCTTAAAGTATCTTATAATATAAAAAGGCTAAACTCTATGATTGCATTTTCTACAAATTTATATTCTTTATACTAAGTGGAAATCAATACATTGATTTTTATTCATCAAATTGATATTTTTATCTAAGAGGAATGCTAACACATTTTCCAAATGGAATCATTAAAAAAATAATTCTGCCAAAAAGATATTACCTGACTGGACTATAAAATTACATAGTATATTGAAAACTACAGCTGGATTCTAAGACATTCAAGATGCTGAGAGCCTCTTGAACATGGCTGAACAATTGAACTAAAGAAGATAAAACATTTAAAATACTTAATTTCTGAAGTACCATATCAACCTCAGTTATTACTGTTGTCTGCCGGGATTTATACCGTGGTTTCTGTTTTTGTTTTTGTTTTTTTTATTTATTTTTATTTTAAAACCCGTGGTCCTTTCACTTCATCATTCTCCTTTTCTGTTTCCATGTTAACTGAATTTCCTCCTTCAGACTTGACCTCTCTACTTCCCTCCAACTTGCCACTATTTAAAACACAAATATACTCATGTCAATATCCTGCTTTAAACATTTCAATCACTCTCAATTATCAACAAACTAAATTTGAGGGTCAGTAGCATGTAAATAACGGTTTATCTTTTGCAGTCACATATATGCCTCTTGAAAATACTTGCAGTTCCCAGAACGTAATATGCTCTTTCAAAGCTCTGGAGTTATCAAAGCCTGTTTCTTCTTCCATCTGATATCTTCTGGTGAACCATTATTTATCCTCAAAGATGCATCTGACATGTCTTTCTTGATGGCCCCAGAAAAAGCTAGAAAATTCCTTTTTTTTTCATCTTTTCTCAAAACATAATTGCATTTTTAGCTCATAAAACATAACACATGCTTTCCTAACTGCTTACTTTGTAAAGATTTCCCTGGCACAAACTACGTATTCAACACATGTTAAATCAGTGGTATGTAAAGGAAGGAAGAAAAGAAAAAATTAAGGAAGGAAAGGAACGAGGGAGGGAGAGAGTACAACTAATAAGCAACAGTACATGGAACCAGGTAGGCTGTATGCTTCAAATACACAATAGTCTGCTCCCTCATTGCGTTCTACTATAAATCAAGAAAATGGTGAGCCCTGTTCTGTTACAAAAATTCTGTTGGGTCTCTAAATTTGACATACTAGGTCTGTCACCACTGAGAAGGACTGAAAAAGGGCATTCTTGTCAGCAGTGATTGTCATTGTTATAAGATTTTATTTTTGTAATATAATCAAGGACCTGTGCTGGCACTGCTGTAGTTGTCACAGAGCTGTGACATGTCTCAACAGTCAAATTTCAAAGCTTTAAGGTCACTTGTTTTACAATCACCTTCTATTTGCTCTCATGATGAATGTTCTAAGTAGTTTCTAGTACACCAAGTGTCTTTAAGACAAGCCAAGAAAAGGTCTTATTTGATAAGATTTCTATATTTCTTGACCGAAATGTGAAGAGATTTTCTAATATAAATGTCCTTTATGAAGATGATTTTAAGGTGTTTTCTCAGCATATACATCATATTTTCTGTGATGATTCCTATGAGAAATATCTCAGGACATTGCATTGCATAAGTGGCAGCTGTGCTTCTCTAAAGCAACAGGACAGCTTTTATCCTTTGGTCACAATGCATTGTATAATCGGTAATATTTCTCTTCTCACTTTTACCGGTACAAGCCTTGGATTTAAATTTGAGAGCCATCCTAGCAAGAATATAGACTTAATAACTTGCATTTTCTACATAGTTTTCTTTCTGTTTACATAATTTAATCCTACTTTTGCTTTTTCTTTCTCACTACTTTTCAATTTACTTTCGTCCTTTCGGAAACTCAGAAAATCTTTACCAATCAGGTCAGTAGAACACAGGGCATGCAGACTCCATACTTTTCAAAACCACTCCCACTTTTCATGTTGAATAAATGTACTAGGATGCAGTTACTGCATGGAAAGAAAGTAATTCAAAGGACTAAAGTACTCAGAATGCTTCAGCATGAAACCCAGCAGCTGCTATGGTCATTTTTAGTAAATGGCCTTCTGTTTTCTGGATTATTCCTGTATCATACTCATAAGCCCAGGACAAATTCCAAGATAAATACATCAGAATTTTAAAGAGTTCCTGCTGGGTGACAGTTTCATTGGAGTTGCTTTCATTTGCAAACCAGAAATGGTTAATAAATATGTTCTTCCATCATAATTTTTTCTAAGACATTTTGGTGTATTTAAAAATAATTGTGGGTTCATAGTAGGTGTATATATTTATGTGGTACAAGAGATATTTGGATACAATTATGCAATGAGAAATAAGCACATCATGGACAATGGGATATCTATCCCCTCAAGCATTTACCCTTTGAGTTACAAACAATCCAATTACGTTATTTAAGTTATTTAAAAATATACACTTAAATTATTATTGACTATAGTCAACCTATTGTGCAATCAAAGAGTAGGCCTTATTTATTCTCTCTATATTTTGTACCATTAACTACCCCCACTACTCCCACCTCCTCCCTAACCCCACACTACCCTTCCAAGCCTCTGGCGACCATCCTTTTGGTCTCTATGTCGATGAGTTCAATTGTTTTGATTTTTAGATCCCATAAATAAATGAGAACATGCGATGTATGTCTTTCTGTGCCTGGCTTATTTCACTTAACATAATGATCTCCAGTTCCATCCATTCTGCAAATGACAGAATCTCATTCATTTTTATAGCTGAGTAGTACTCCATTGTGTATGTGCACCATATTTTCTTTATCGCTTCATTTGCTGATGGACACGTAGATTGCTTCCAAATCTTAGCTGTTGTAAACAGTGCTGCAACAAACATAGGAGTGCATATCTTCGATATACTGATTTCCTTTCTTTTTTGGTTACATACCCAGCAATGGGATTGGTGGATCATATGGTAGCTCAATTTTTAGGTTTTTGAGAAACCTCCAAACTATTCTTCATAGTTCTTGGATTAATTTACGTTCCCACCAACAGTATACAAGGGTTGCCTTTTCTTAACATCCTTGTCAGTATTTGTTATTACCTGTCTTTTTGATATAAGCCATTTAAAAATGGGATGAGATTATTTCTCATTGTACTTTTGATCTTCATTTCACTGATGATCAGTGATATAGGGCATCATTTCAGTTACCTGTTTGCCATTTATAAGTCTTCTTCTGAGAAATGGCTATTCAAATCATTTGCCCATGTTTTGATCAAGTTATTTGATATCTTTCCTATAGAGTTGTTTGAGCTCCTTATGTATTCTGTTAATCCTTTGTCAAAGGGGTAGTTTGCAAATATTTTTCTCCCATTCTGTGGGTTTTTTCTGCACTTTGCTGTTCAGAAGCTTTTTAACTTGATGTGATCCCATTTATCCATATTTGCTTTCATTGCCTGTGCTTGTGGGGTATTACTCAAAAAATCTGTCCAGATCAATGTCCTGGAAATTTTCTTCAATGTTCTCTTGTAGTAGTTTCATAGTTTTAGTACTCAGATTTAAGTCTTTCATCCATTTTGATTTTATTTTCTAATATGGCAAGAGATAGGGGTCTAGTTTTATTCTTTGGCATTTGGTCATCCAGTTTTCCCAGCATCATTTATTGAAGAGATTGTCTTTTCCCTATTACATGTTCTTGGAACCTTTGTCAAAAATAAGTTCACAGTAGGTGTATGGATTTGTTTCTGGGTTCTATACTCTGTTAAATTGGTTCATTTGTCTGTTTTTATGCTAGTACCAGGCTGTTTTAGTTACTGTAGCTCTGTAGTATAATTTGAAATCAGGTAACATGATTCCTCCAGTATTGTTCTTTCTGCTTAAGATAGCTTTGGCTATTATGGTTTTTCTGTGGTTCTATATACATTTTAGAACTGTTTTTTCTATTTCTGTGAAGAATGTCATTAGTATTTTGATAGGGATTGCATTGAATCTGTAAATTGCTTTAGTATGAACACTTCAACTATATTGATTCTTCCAATCTATGAACATGGAATATTTTTCCATTTTTTGGTGTTCTCTTCAATTTCCTTTATCAGCATTTTATAGTTTTCATTATAGAGATCTTTCACTTATTTGGATAAGTTAATTTCTAGATATCTAACTTTATGTATGGCTGTTGTGAATGAGATTACTTTTAAATTTTCTTTTACACATTGTTCAATGTTGGCATATAGATATTCTACTGATTTTGTAAGTTAATTTTTGTATCCTGAAATTTTACCAAACTTGTTTATCATTTCTAATAGTTTCCTTGCAGGGTCTAGGTTTTTCAAAATATAAGATCATACTATCAGCAAATAAGAATACCTTGACTCCTTCCTTTCAATTTCGATGTCCTGTATATCTTTCTCTTGTCTAATTGCTCTAGCTAGTACTTCCAGTACTATATTGAATGACATAGTGACAGTGGTCATCCCTGTCATGTTACAAATCTTAGAGGAAAGACTTTCTATTTTTCCCCATTAAGTATGATACTAGCTGTGGGTCTGTCATACATGACTTTTATTATGTTGGAGTATGTTCTTTCTATACCCAGTTTTTGAGGTTTTCATCATGAATGGATGTTGAATTTCACCAAATTCTTTTTCAACATCAATTGAAATGATCATGTGGTTTTTAACCTTCACTCTGTTGATACAATGTATCATGTTGATTAATTTGTGTATTTTGAAACATCCTTACATCCCAGGGATAAATTGCACTTGGTCATGATGAATGGTCTTTCTAATGTACTGTTGAATTCAGTTTGCTAGTATTTTTTTGAGGATTTTTGCAGCAATATTTATCTGATATATTGGCCTGCTTTTTTACATGTGTCTTTGTCTGGTTTTAGTATTAGGGTAATACTGGCCTTGTAGAATGAGTTTGGAAGTATTCCCCTCTCCTCTATTGTTTTTGAAATACTTTGAGTAGAATTGGTATTAGTTCTTTAAGTGGCAGAATTCAGCAGTGAAACCATTGAGTGCTGGACTTTTTTTTACTGGAAGACTTTTTATAATGGCTTTAATCTCATTACTTGTTATTGGTCTGTTCAGATTTTGCATTTTTTCCTGGTTAAATCTTGGAAGGTTGTATGTATGTAGGAATTTGTCCATTTATTCTATATTTTCCAATTTCTTGGCATATAGTTGCCCATAGTAGCCACTAATGCACCTTTGAATTTCTGCAGTAAGTGTTGTAAGGTCTCCTTTTTCATTTCTGATTTTATTTATTTGGATCTTCTCTCTTTTTTTTCTTATTCTGGCTAAAGATTGGTCAATTTTGATTAACTTTGATTGCTTTTGTTAAACAAAACCAACTATTTGTTTCATTGATCTTTTGTTTTTTCTTATTCCAATTTCGTTTATTTCTAATCTGATCTTTATTATTTCTTTTCTTCTACTAATTTGGGGTTTGGTTTACTCTTGTCTTTCTAGTTCTTTAAGATGCATTTAAAGTTTTTCTTCTTTTTTGCAGTGGGCATTCATAGCTACAAATTTCTTTTTTAATACTGCTTTTCTGCATCTTATAGGTTTTTGTATCTTGTGTTTCCATTGTCATTTGTTTCAATAAAATTTTCACTTTTCTTCTTAATTTTTCATTGTCTCACTGGCCATTCAGGAGCATATTATTTAGTTTCCATGTATTTATATAGTTTCCAATATTCCTCTTGTTATTAGTTTCTGATTTTAGTTAATTGTTGTCACAGAAGATGGTTGGTATTATTTTAATGTTTTTGAGTGTTATAAGACTTGTTTTGTAACCTAACATATGGTTTATCCTTGAGAATAATCCATGTGTTGGGGAAAAGAATCTGTATTCTGCAGTTCTTGAATTAAATATTATGTAAATATCTCTTAGATACGCTTGGTCTATAGTACAGATTAATTCCAATGTTTCTTTGTTGATTTCCTGTCTGGAAGATCTGGCCAATGCTGAAAGTGGGGTGTTGAAGTCTCCAGCTATTATTGTATCAGGGACTATCTCTCCCTTTAGCTCTAATAATATTTATTTTATATATCTGGTTGCTCCAGTGTTGGATGCATATGTATTTAAAATTGTTACATTCTCTTGCCAAATTGACCCTTTTATTATTATATAGTGACCTTCTTTGTCTCTTCTTATAGTTTTTGTGTTAAAATCTATTTTGTCTGATATAAGTATAATGACTCTTGCCCTTTTTCTGGTTCCATTGGCATGGAATATTTTATTCCATCCTTTTATTTTCAGTCTATATTTGTCTTTATAGGTGAAGTACATTTCTTGTAGGCAACAGATCAATGAGTCTTGTTTTTTTCTTTCATCCTGCCAGTCTATGCCTTTTGACTGGGGAGTTTAGTCCATCCATGTACATTCAATGTTATTATTGATAAGGGAGGACTTACTGCTGACATTTTGCTATTTGTTTATTTTCTTATTGTTTGTGGTCTTCTCTTCCTTCTTTCTTTCCCTTCTGTCTTTCTCTATTGAAAGTAATTTTCTCTGGTGATATAATTTAATTTCTTACTTTTTATTTTTTGTGTTTCCATTGTATGTTTTTTCATTTGAGGTTACCATGAGGCTTGCAAATACTATCTTTTTTTTTTGTAGAGGGGGAGGTGGAGTCTCACTGTGTCACCCGGGCTGGAGTGCAGTGTCGCGATCTAGACTCACTGTAAGCTCCGCCTCCTGGGTCCACGCCATCCTCCTGCCTCAGCCTCCCGAGTAACTGGGACTACAGGTGCCCACCACCATGCCTGGCTAATTTTTTTATTTATTTTTTGAGATGGAGTCTCACTGTGTCACCCGGGCTGGAGTGCAGTGGCGCGATCTAGACTCACTGTAAGCTCCGCCTCCTGGGTCCATGCCATTCTCCTGCCTCAGCCTCCCGAGTAACTGGGACTACAGGTGCCCACCACCATGCCTGGCTAATTTTTTGTATTTTTAGCAGAGACAGGGTTTCACCATGTTAGCCAGGATCGTTGCTATCTCCTGACCTTGTGATCCTCCCGCTTCAGCCTCCCAAAGTTCTGGGATTACAGGCATGAGCCACATGCCCAGTCACAAATACCATCTTATAACCAACTAGGTTAACCTGATAACAACTTAACACTATTTACATAAACAAACAAACAAGCAAAAAGAAAACTAATAAAAATCTGTATGCCTTAACATCATTCCTCCACTTTTTAACTTTTTGCTGTTTCTGGTAATATCTTATTGTGTTAAATATGTCTTGAAAAATTTTTGTGGTTATTATTTTTGATTGGTTCATTGTTTAGTCTTTCTACTTAGGATAAAAATAGTTTACACACCACAGTTACATTGCTATAATATTCTGCATTTTTTGTGTACTTACTATCACCAGTGAGTTTTGTACCTTCAGGTGACTGTTTGTTTTCATTAATTTCCTTTTCTTTCTGATTGGAGTACTCCCTTTAGCATTTCCTGTAGGATGTGTCTGGTATTGATGAAATCCCTCAGGTTTTGTCTGTGTGGAAAAGTCTTTATTTCTCCTTCATGTTTGACGGATATTTTTGCCAGACATACTATCTTAGGGTAAAAGTTATTTTCCTTCAGCACTTTAAATATGTCATTTCACTCTCTCCTGACTCATAAAGTTTCCATTGAAAAGTCTGCTGACAGATTTATTGGAGCATCAATGGATGTTATTATTTTATTTTCTCTTGCTACTTTTAGGATTATTTATTTACTCTTGACCTTTCAGAGTTTGATTATTAAATGCCTTGAGATAATCTTTAGGTTTAATCTGCTTGGTGTTTTAAATCTTCTTGTATTTGGATATTGATATCTTTCTATACATTTGGGAAGTTCTCATTATTATCCCGTTGAATAAACTTTCTACCCCTAACTCTTTCTCTACCTTCCCTTTAAGGCCAATAACTCTTAGATTTGCCCTTTTAGTTTATTTTCTAGATACTGTAGGTGTGCTATATTTTATTCTATTCTTGTTTCTTTTGTCTCTTCTGTGTACTTTCAAGTAGTGTGTCTTCAAGCTCACTAATTCTTTCTTCTGCTTCATCCATTCTGCTATTAAAAATCTTCTGTATGCCAATTGCATTTTAAGCTCCAGAATTTCTTCTTGATTCTTTTTAATTATTTCAATCTATTTGTTAAATTTACCTGATACAATTCTGAATTCCTGCTCTGTGTTATCTCGAATTTCTTTGAGTTTCCTCAACACAGCTATGTTGAATTCTCTATCTGAAAGGTCACATATCTCTGTTTCTCCAGGATTGGTCTCTGGTGTCTTGTTTAATTCATTTGGTGCAGTCATGTTTTCATGAATGGTGTTGATGCTAGTAGATGTTCTTCAGTGTCTGGGCATTGAAGAGTTAGGTATTTAATGTTGTCTTCACTGCCTGGGCTTATTTGTAGCTCTCCTTCTTAGAAAGGCCCTACTGATATTTGAAAGGACTTGGGAGTTGTGATCTAAGCTGTATCTGTTTAGGGACACCCCTAGCTCTGTGACTGTGGTACTTGCAGACTTGTAGAGGTACCAACTTGATGGTCTTAGGCAAGATTCAGGAGAATTCTCTGCTTTTTCAAGCAGAGAGTCTTGTTCTCTTTTTTTTACTTTTTCCCAAACATACAGTCTCTCTCTCTTTTCTGAGACACCTAAAGCTGAAGACGGAGTGACACAAGCACTCCTGGGGCCACCACCACTATGACTGCATTGGGTCAAACCTAAAACCAGCACAACACTGCATCTCACCCAAGACCTGCTGTAACTGGTCTCTGGCGACTACAAGAGAATAGTTCATTCAAGGCCCTGGGCCTCTACAGTCAGTAGGTGGCAAAGCCAGCCAGGCCCATGTCCTTTTCTTCAAGGCGGTAAGGTCCTCTAAGACCCCTGTGGGTCCAGAAGTGCCATCCAGGAGTCAGGTACTAGTCAGAAACCTTAGAAATTTACCTGATATTCTATTGTATTGTGGCTGAGCTGGCACTCAAACAACATGATGCCCCCCTTTCCCCTTCCAAAGGCAGGGGTCCTCACTCCATAGCCACTGCCATCCCATGCCACAAGAAATACTTCCAGACTACCACCAGTGTTCCCTTAAGGCCCAAGGTCTTTTAAGTCAGCTTGTCATGAATGGTGCCTGGCCTGGGACGTTTCCTTCAGGGCAGTGGGTTCCCCTCCGGCCCAGAGCAGGTCCAGAAATGCCATCATAGTTGACTAAAACCTGATTGTTTTAGAATTGGGACCCCAAGAGCTCACTTGGAGCTCTACTCCCCATGGCAGAGACCCCTTCTTTCTGCTTGAGGACATGAGAGGGAAGACTGAGGAAGAGCAATTTACACCTAGCCACAGCAGTGGTCCAACTAGGGAGGCCCCCATTTTAGGCCTTGGCTTCCAGACTACACTTCTAGACACACCCTAGGCCAGAAGGAAAACCACTGCCTTGAAGGAAAGGACTCGGTCCTGCCAGCATTAATCACCTGCTAACTGAAGAGCCCTTGGACCCTGAATAACCAGCAGCCATACCGAGGTACTAAATAAAGGGCCTTGGTGAGTCTCTCAGTCTTGCTGGTTTCAAGTGAGACTCAGTATATAAACCAGCTGTGGTGTCTATGGGGCAAAACTTTTTCTGCTTGAGGAAAGCAGAGGGAAAAGTAAAGGGAGTCTTTGTTTTGTACCTTAGGTACCAACACTGCCATGGGGTCTCTTTTGGAGCCCCGGGCTGTGCGGCCTGAGGTTAGAGGAGGGATGACATCAGCACTCTCTTGGCTGATGAGAATGAAGAGTTGCTGAAATGGGCACTAGAGTCACAGGTGGCGACAAATGTCAGTGCAGGTTTGAAGGTGGGATACCTAAAACTACAAGTTTGGATGTAGTACAGCAGTTATTGGTAAAAAGCGTAACAGAAAGAAGCTGAAATGGGATGCCAGGGTATGTGTATATACATACACATATGTACACATTCACACTTACACATATGTGTACAATTATGCAATATTTTATGTATTATACATGTAATATATATGATATAGAATATTCTCCATATTTTAAAAATTCATCAAGAATTATGAAGGAATGAATGTAAGGACAGTGACTGACCTAGGTGACCAAATTTTCCATTGATAAGAGCGAACATCAGAGAGGTGGGTTGAGGGACAGTATCAAATATTGTCTCCCAGTGGTCTATACATGAAAACATATAAGGATTTTGAGAGAAGAAGGAAAACTTAAGCAGGACATTTATTCTACTCTTCAGATAAGTGATTAATGTACACGAGAGGCTGCTGGGCAACCAGCGTGGTTAGTGGACAAGCATTAGACGGAACTCAGGGCAAGACTTTTCAGGGCAGGAAAAGAGAGTAAAGATACAAAGGAATCCTTGAAGGGTTCATGAACATTCTAGAAAGTCACAAAGCTCTATTCTCAAAAAAATGCTC
>NW_012115500.1:1805180-1806489 GCF_000951035.1 Colobus angolensis palliatus | reverse complement strand
GGCCAAGTATTTGCTTCCCTCCAAAAATAAAGTAGTTCATTCCTTGATTATATGTCATCCAGATAGGAAAATTACCCCTTGTTTGGGTCCTCCCCTTTTTGATCCAAAGCATATATTGCATCAAGATAATTTATCTCAACTGTAAGCTCTGATTTTGTCAACTTTTTCATCAAACATTTTCACTGCCTCCTTGTTATTTCATAAGAAAATCCAAATCCCTTACTCAGCCTTTCGACATTCTCTATCCTCCATCATCTGAGAGGCAGCCAATTCTTGTGGCTAAGAGCCCAAATTCTAATGCTAAACTTCTGGGTTTGAATTCTGGCTCTGAGTCCCTGGGAAACTTACTTTCCGTATAGCTCAGATTTCTCCTCTAGAAATGAGATTGATCATAATAATACTTACTTCATAGAGTCGTTATGAGTATTAAGTGAAGAAAGAGTCACAACAATCCTCGGCGTATAAAAATGTGCTATTTTTTTCAGTACCCAATTTAACTTCTCATGGTTTTTGTTGTTATTGTTGTTGTTTCATCAGTCCCCTTCAACTATTTGTCCACAATAAGGGATACTGCTTTTTTGTAGTTTGTTAAAACCTGTGTCATACGGTAACCCAATCAGATTTGGGTTGGAGTTTAAACTAATACTGAGAAGCTCCTCCCATGAAGAAATCTTTAAAGCTCCCTGCACTCCAATTTCCACATCTGTAATATTTATCTTACAAGGTTACCGTGGATTTGAAAGGAAGGTATGCCAAGTGCACACTACAGTCTGTGTCATATAGATACTCACTGAGCGGTGACTATTTTCAACATTGTTATACCCACAGAAGAGTCACACTTTCCAGCCTCCAATTTTTTGCCTATGCTACCATTGCAAAGAAGGGTTTCCCATCTTTGTTTCTCTAAACTTTGTCCATTATTTAGCTTGAACACCAATGCCCTCTCATTCCCTATCAAATGGTCTCCAAATTTCTTCCCATAAGAGCAATATCTTCCTCTTCTAAGTCCTATGACATTTTATTTGTACTTCCCTTTTATACCTATTTTCTAAATTGTTTTAAATTCATGCTATCTCCCTTATTGGACTGAAAGATTCTGCAGGAATGATTTACAGTAGTTCATCATTTTACCACATATTTCCATACACATCATAAGCACTCAATAATGTCTTCTTGAATGGATCACAGCTGAAGTATTCATTTTAAATGTAAGAAAAAGAATTTCCACAAAATATCTCTCTTGGATGCTGCTCTTCAGTCTCATTAGCTACAGACAAGTGGACATACATTGGAGACAGGACATAAATCA
>NW_012115500.1:1793917-1804310 GCF_000951035.1 Colobus angolensis palliatus | reverse complement strand
AGGTCTTATTGCATATTTTGGGTGCTTCTTGAATGATATTTTTAATTTTGATACTGAATACATACAGGCATTAATATTGTTAAAATTTGAAATGTGCATGTGTGTGTATGTGTGTGTATTTTGCAAAAGATAGCCTTGAACAGTATTATGGTAGATCCAGGGAGCCTAGCTAGAGTATAAGTTTATAGGTTCTGGCCACTATAACTGAAGTTATAGGGCGTGGGTCATACACACTAGGCCAAGAAAACAGATGGATTTATGAAATCTCAGTAACACCCTCCTTCAAAAGCATTTCTCCTTGACTTTCTCCTTGGGACAATTCAATGATTAAGAACATTTCTGCTAAGAGCCATCTGATGCTGACTTTTTTTTTTTTTTTTTTTTTTTTTTCATTCTGCCTCCTATGTGTGTACCAGGGCCAGGGCCACAAAGCAAAGGAAGTATTAATTCCTCTTTGGCTGTCTCCGCTGTAGCAATAGAGTCAGTCTAATTTTCTGTATTTACCAGTACAGCACAGAGGCAGCTCAGAAAACATAATACAATTAGAGAGAAGGCTTATCACATGTCTCAGTGTTCCTGTAATTCAAAAATTGAGTTTATTTTTTTCCCTTTACATTTCTAAAGTGATTTTATTTTATTCTAACTGGAGATCTGTTTATTCATGCTGACTCATTTATTACTTGAACCTTAACAAGGCAACACTGAGTGCATCTCCTGGTCATCCATGAATGGGGAGCACTGAAGCTTTTCCTGGAGGAGAAAGGCTTCTCTCTTGTATTCTGTACCACACAAATGTCTCCACCCATTCTATCATGTTTGTGCCCACCTGATGTTTGAAAATCAGTTCATATATAGATGTAAGAGATCTATATTAGTTCGTTTCCATGCTGCTAATAAAGACACACCAAAGACTGGCAATCGTAAGGAAAGAGGTTTAATGGACTCACATTCCCACATGGCTGGCAGGCCTCACAATCATGGTGGAAGATGAGAGAAGAGCAAAGTGACGTCTCACAAGGCAGCAGGCAAAAAAGGCATGTGCAGGGTAACCTCCTTTATAAAATCATCAGATCTCATTCACTATCAAGAGAACAGCATGGGAAAAACCTGCCCTCATGATTCAATTATTTCCCACCGGATATCTCCTGTGACACGTGGGGATTATTACAGTTCAAGGCGAGATTCGGGTGAGGACACACAGCCAAACCATACATATCAAGGGCTAAGGATACAGGAAACAGAGATGTGTTTATATTACTTGGAGCCAGTAATTTCTCCTCTTTGTACTTCGGAATTTCATCTGTAACAACAGAAAAAAAAAAATGCAGTATTTCTACAAAACCCCAAAGCATGATACTCCAGATGGCAAAATACTAGTGAAAGTCAGTTAACATCTAAGTATGCTGGAAAATATAAGAGGAAAATAGGGTGAGAAAGAAAGAAGAGAAAGAACAAGAAAGATACAAATGAAAAGTGCCTTTAAAAACTACAAAGCCACTGAGAAATTTCGAGGCAGGAAAGAGAAACTTGTTTTGACGTTGTTTGGTTATCATTAGTATCCATGTAATAATCACTCCCACCCCAGTTGGTTGATTTCACTGAGTAATTGAAATCTGAACCAATTGCTGGTATTAGTTGTCTGCCTTGTCCTCCTAGAGTGTAATCTCCATGAGGTTAGGAATATTGTTGGCCATGTTCCTTGCTTCATCCTTAGTACCCGAGGAGTTCTGCACAGAGAATGGATGTCTCCTCAGCATCTGATGAGTCTGCAGACAGAATGTACTTGATTCTCCAGAATTCCAGCTGGGAAAGAGGTCCTGAATGATTCATTGTTATCAATTAAATTTACTAGAGCACTTGTTGCTTTTGTTTTTTCATTTCTTTTTCTTTTTCTTTTTTTTTTTTTTTTGAGACAGAGTCTCGCTCTGTCGCCCAGGCTGGAGTGCACTGGCCGGATCTCAGCTCACTGCAAGCTCCGCCTCCCGGGTTTATGCCATTCTCCCGCCTCAGCCTCCCGAGTAGCTGGGACTACAGGCGCCCGCCACCTCGCCCAGCTAGTTTTTTTTTTTTTTTTTTTTGTATTTTTTAGTAGAGACGGGGTTTCACCGTGTTCGCCAGGATGGTCTCCATCTCCTGACCTCGTGATCCGCCCGTCTCGGCCTCCCAAAGTGCTGGGATTACAGGCTTGAGCCACCGTGCCCTGCCCCTTGTTTTTTCATTTCTATATTCATAGAAGATATTTATAATCTCAGTATGATCAGAGCCAGATTTAATTTCACAATGTTTATTTTATTTTTACTTTTTAGAGACAGAATCTTGCTCTGTCACCCAGGCTGGTGTGCAGCGGTACCATCATAACTTATGGCAGCCTCAAATGTCTGGACTCAAGTGATAATCCTGCCTCAGTCTCCTGAGTAGCTGGGGCTACATGAATGCACTACCATGCCTGGCTAATTTTTATTTTATTTTATCTCTTTAGAAACAAGGTCTTGCTATATTTACCAGGCTGGTCTTGAACTCCTGGCCTCAAGCGATCATCCTATATCAGTCTCCCATAGTGCTGGGATTACAGTTGTGAGCCACTACACACAGCCAGCTAATTTTAATTTTATAGAGACTTTAAAAAATAACTTTCTCTTCACTTCTACATTAGATGAATTGGGAATTTTATAGTTAAAAACATGGAAAAATTGATAATTAATAAGGCTGTGTATAAAAGCACTGACTAAATTTATGATTTATTTTACTAAATATATTTGTGTACTTGTATATCTATATATGTGTGTATATGTATTTTATGTCATATACTGTCCATAATTATATGCAAGATAGCCTCAGACCTGTAAACATATACAAGTAGAAAAGAAATGACGAGCTTTTATGGACTGATTAATACAAATATATGGAATGCCAGGAAAATAGTAGTGACTGATAGCAATTACAATAGCCTTTAATGGTAGCTGGATATTTCAATGAAGCAATAAAATGTGCATAAAAATAAATCTCATGTAGAAATTTTTTTTCTGGTTCCTCTTCAATACTGCAGATTAGATTCAAATGATGTGGTTACTCGGATATGTTACTAAAAGTATCATTCCCTTGATACATAGAGAATATGTGACCTCTACTATTTGCATGAGTGGAATAAAGATGTCCACAAATTGACATATTTATTCACAAACAATTGCAGCATTAGTAGTATTCATAAATCACCATTTCCCAGTGGTGTGACATAAGGTATATTAGTGCTTGCAGATTCTCAGAAATGAGTTCACAGTTAAATATAATATTCCCATTTTAAGAGTTATGGTTTGAATCAGAATAATAAAAGTATTTTCCAAAGCAATACACTTCTTCATTTAAAGGCATAGGCTCGGGCTGGGCACGGTGGCTCATGCCTGTAATCCCAGCACTTTGGGAGGCTGATGCGGATGGATCATGAAGTCAAGAGATCCAGACCATCGCGGTCAACATGGTGAAACCCCATCTCTACTAAAAATACAAAAATTACCCAGATGTGGTGGAAGGGGCCTGTAGTCCCAGCTACTCGGGAGGCTAAGGCAGGAGAATCACTCGAACCTGGAAAGCGGAGGTTGCAGTGAGCCTAGATTGCGCCACTGTACTCCACTCCACTCCAGCCTGGCAACAGAGCGAGACTCTGTCCAAAAAAAAAGACATAGTCTCTGGAGTCACATTTTCTGTGTGAATTCAAATTCTACCACATATTAGCTATGCTGCTTTGAGTAAGTTATTTGTCCTTTTCATACTTCAGATTCTACACCATAGCAACAGAAATGATAACAATACTTCCTTCTTTTAATCAATGGAGGGAAGTATGTGTTAGCACATGTAAAAGACTAGAACAGCAACCAGCAAATAGTATGTATACAATAACTAATATTATTTTCATTGGAAACATAATAATTGTTAAAATCTGTGATAAATTATGATAAAACCTATTTAGCTTTGCTTGACCCAACACTTCATTGATTCTCCAAATTATTTTGTGTAACTACTATTGAAATCCCATAGCTTTTATTTAAATCACAAAAGCGAATTTCTGCTTTTTGGGTGCATTTTGAGAAACACTGAGATAGAGTATAAAACTAAGCCAGTTTTCCAAATCTATCAATAATATGGTTGGAAGAAAAATAAATATTTTATATTTCTTTTAAATGGAATTGAATAGAGTTTCACAAAGCATTGATCTGAGTCAGACTTACAATTTTCAAAAATGCTACCCACATGATTTGAGGCTACAAATAACAAATTTTAAAACTAATTATGTACACCATGGAATACTATGCAGCCATAAAAAAGAATGAGATAATGTCCTTTGCAGGGACATGGGTGAAGCCAGAAGCCATCATCCTCAGCAAACTAACAGAAGAACAGAAAACCAAACGTCTACTAGTTTCTCCATCCAAAGTTTTCCTTTGGGGAAAAAGACTGCTTATCATCTGCTATGACTGCATCTCTAAACTCTACTGGTTGGCATCTAATGTAAACACCGTGCCGTTTTTTTGAGACAGAGTCTGGCACTCTTGCCAAGGCTGGAGTGCAGTGGCGCAATCTCGGCTCACTGCAACCTCTGCCTCCCGGGTTCAAGCGACTCTCTAGCCTCAGCATCCTAAGTAGCTGGGATTACAGGCGCCTGTCACCAGGCCCAGCTAATTTTTGTATTTTTTAATAGAGATGGGGTTTTACCATGTTAGCCAGGCTGGTCTCGAACTCCTGACCTCAGATGATCTGCCCATCTCGGCCTCCCAGAGTGTTGCGATTGCAGGTGTGAGCCACTGCGCCCAGCCTATACATGATTTTGAAAAGGAGAAAACATCTATTCTGCTGTAAAAATCATTGCAAAGTTAGAGGCATTTTAGTTGTGATTCTAAGGTTTCTTATAATCTTTGAAGAAGGTACACTTTAGTGATAACTTTGGTAACTTTTTTTGGTACAACTAGCTAGCTTTTTTCTGATTGATCTTACGAATGCAAAAAGCATACCCTGATGATAAAGAAGACTAAAGAAATCATGAAATAAGGCAAAGATTTCTCAAAAAAACACCTTCCCTAGAAACAGATAGTTTCCAGAGGAAATCACACAATACATTTCCCCATCCATACTCGTGACACATTCACATTTATACAATAAAGTCTAGTATATAAACTGCAAAGGAAGACAAAAAGAAATGGTAAAAGAATCTGATAAATGTGTGTAAAAAGTAAGGAAAGCCAGTTTTTAGGGCAAAAGGGCACAGAAAATTATTGTAGCATAAGAAATTCATATATTGTTATCACTAACAACTAAAGCCATTTCTTCCTTCCATGCTGCCTGGAAGTAATAGAACCTATAGAAAATTACTTCAGCTTTGTCTGCCATACAGATGTTTAAAAGAAATTCCTTCAGAACTTTGAATGTAATAGCATTTTTGGACAATGATTGAGCCTCTAGGTTTGAGGATCTGAATATCTGGAATTGAATCATGACTCTGCCATGTACTAACTGTACAGCCATGGGTAAGATACCTAACATGCCTTCCTCATGTATAAAGTAGGGATAGTGGTAGTTCTTCCATGAAGAATTTATGAGGATCGAGTCTAATTTATTAGGTTTTTTTTTTTTTAGATGGAGTCTCGCTCTGTCGCCAGGAGTGCAGTGGCATGATCTCCACTCACTGCAACCTCCACCTCCTGGGTTCAAGCAATTCTCTTGCCTCAGCCTCCTGGGTAGCTGGGATTAAAGGTGTGCATCACCACAGTCAGCTAATTTTTGTATTTTAAGTAGAGATGGGGTTTCTCCATGTGGGCCAGGATGGTCTCGATATCTTGACCTCATGATCCACCCACCTCGGCCTCCCAAAGTGCTGGGATTACAAGCGTAAGCCACCATGCCTGGCCTTATTTATTAGTTTTAACGTGATTGTTATTATTGCTGATAACACAAGAACAGGATACAAGATCAAAAATAATTTTTTTTTAATTTTTAGTACTGTTTTACAAATTATATTGGGTAAAACTAGGTAGTTTACATTCTACATAAAGATTGTGAGTCTTCCAAATTTTGAGAAGAAAAAAGAAAAATCAGTTCTAAAATATATTAGCAGCCATCAATCAGTGCTTCTTGATTGAGAAAAATTCCAGGGCTTGTTACATAGTAAACAATTAGTAAATGGTCTTTGAACAATGAGAGAATAGCTCCAAGTTTTACTCAAGGCACTTGTTTCTTATTCATTCTTTGTTGTGGCACATAAATTCTCTTTTTTTTTTTTTTTGGACAGAGTTTTGCTCTGTTGCCCAGGCTCCCGGGTTCACACCATTCTCCTGCCTCAGCCTTTGAGTAGCTGGGACTACAGGCACCCACCACCACACCTGGCTACATTTTTTGTATTTTTAGTAAAGACGGGGTTTCACCGTGTTAACCAGGATGTTCTCCATCTCCTGACCTCGTGATCCTCCTGCCTTGGCCTCCCAAAGTGTTGAGATTACAGGCATAAGCCACCGCGCCCGGCCCATAAATTCCTTTGAGATAAGAAAACCAGCTCTCATCATCTTCAATTTACAGGTGTAAAAACAAGTTTCAGAAAATGCGATAATACATTTTTAAGTTCCCAAAGATTATATTTGTTGGAGCTACAATATAAATTGATTTTAATTTTACAACAAAGCCAATCTTTGACTAGGCACCACTGTCTCTGCCTTCTGCCATACAGAATCCAGTGGTCATTAGTAATTTCTAATTTATTTGTTGCAGAAATTATTAAAAACAAAACAAAACAGAAAAACACTGGTTTGGTCATTAATTTCTTCAGAAACTGCAAAAATATAAAGGTAATATAAAGGTATTTGACGCAATTTTGTAAAATTATAAATGGGATAAAAATGCTATCTTTCAAAGGCTAGCTAATAATAAAGGCTAACTTTCAGTTTGTACATTTAGATACTGGTCTAGAACCCAATATTCAATTTCCACACATGTTAGAGCTATGAGAAAAGTAGAAATATATTGTATCACAGATAACAATTTTAAATATATTAATAGCATTGGTATAGTATTTTACTGTCTTACATTTTATATATATCATCTCATTAGATCAGGTGAGCTAAGGAAATTATTATCATTGTATCGATGACCACACTGAGGATCAAAGTATGTATGTCACTTGCCTAAGGTCAAAAATGTGATAAGGCAAAAAAACTGAGTTTGAACCCGTGTCTTCCAGGGCTGAGTCCTCAGCTTGTGGATATATCAAAGTGTTTTTGCTCCAAAGAGAAGCTTGCTCTTTGCTGCCTATCTGATCTAGTCATGTCACAGTAGAGACTTAACTCAATTATTTTGTCTGCAAGGTGGTCTGCTGTCACCTCTGTTAAAAAGCCTTCATATTTAAAGCATGAACTCCCCCATCTAACGCATCCTTCTCACAGCAAGCTTAGTCACCTTTTCCACAGGAATTTCCTTTTCTAAACACTGTTGTTTTCTCTTCTATTCTTACAACAATTGATCAAAGAGTAAGCACTCTCTTTAAATAAGTGTATTTAATGTTCTTGGCATATTCCTCAGTCCCCATGACAGTGCCAAGTAGTGAGATTTATGGTGACATTCAGCAGGTTCTGTTTACCTAAAAGTCCATTCAAAATTGCATCTGAGCTGTAAATAGCTCAGCAGAGAATGACCAAGCAGAGAAGGTTCTAAAAATGACCAGTGAGTCTAAATGACTCCCAGGCTTCTAGAAAATCTATTGAGGAAGGTTATTTTTTTAAATTGCCCAAGCGACCTAAACCTCCAGAAATAAAACTAAGAATTAATCCACGTGAGAATTCTCAACTATAGAATCAGAGAAAAGTATAACCATATAAGTATGTTTTGTCATAATAGCAACACAAAATAAATATGACCAGATATGACTTAAGAGATGACCAAATATGACTTAGATTATTTTTTTCCTCAGGGAGTTTAGGCCACTGTTATTATATGTAGCCATTAAGAACTACAGAGTGATGGTACATAGTGAATAGAAGGTACTTGCTGGCTTTAGATCCCAAATCCATCTTGTTGGCCGTAGGACAATGGGCAAGTAACTTGATTACTATAAATGTAATTTTCCTCAAGGGTAAGTTACCACTGTCACTTCCCTCATCTTGCTGTAATGAGAACCATAGAAGCAAATATAAATGAATCAATCAATGCAGAGACTGGTACCTATTCTATAAATACATTATATAATATAAATATCACAAAATATCTCAGAAAATATTTATTAATAACAAAAAATGTCATTATATGCATATATTTATTTTATGGAAGTGTTTCAAATTATTTTTACAAATTTTCAAAGGTCTTTACCATCAGGTTACAAATATCTTTATCTACCAATATCAGTTACATTTTTTTGAATACACATCAATTTAATCTGAACTTAGTTTTATTTGGCATAGCTTAAATAACTTAGCCTATTTTTTTGAAAGTTGGGGTTACAATAAAAATGGAGCTTTTAATCTTTACTTTTCATTTTCTTTTTGCTTTCCATTGGCAACAAAGATAATAACAGTTTAAAATCCTTTACTCTGACTTCTGCTTCCAAGCTATATCAAGAATTCATTCTGAAATTTGATCAGTCTTTCAAATAATATGAAGCCTTTCCCAATCCTCTCAGGAATATTAATTTTCTTTCCCCTTAATCCTCATAACTCTTTGTACATTTAGCATTCAACAAACACCAAATAAATTTGTTTAAATATACCCCTTTCCCAGCGGGCTGTATGTATGTTAAAGGAATAAAAATATCTGTTATTCAGTTTGTATCTGTGGACCTGATCGCAATGCTTGACACAATGCATGGAACTTTTCTCAAGTTCCATTTGGATAAACTAATCCAATCAATGAATAAGTGGTTGACTGAACACCATTCTTCTAGACAAGATGTAGATGCACATGCTGAAAGATGGTTTAAGTATGTGAAACACAGCCGCATTCAAAGTGTTGATTAATAGAGTGATGTCAACCTGAATGAAGGATATAGTGTGTGTAACAATCTCTCTATTTGATTCTGTTCTTTCAATATTTCTTAACTCTGAACTTGATGAATTAAGAATGGGTTGCCTTTAAAGCAAAGGCTGATTACAACACAAAGCTAGGACATAAACATAGTACTAAAATATATACCAAAAGTATTACATTAAAAAGAGCAAATAATAAAACTATGTGACCTATTAAGCCAATTGCATACATATATGAATATTAAAACATGGAAAGATGTACAAACAGGCAGTGAGAGTTTTATCACTATGGTTTGAGGAAAAAAGTATTTTAATATTTTACTATATCTGTATTTCACACATATTTTCTACTGCACTAGTATTATGTATGTAATCAGAAATGAATTTATGAAAAAATAAGCAACAGTAAATAAGGTATCTCACTAAGATGGAATAATGAATTAAAAGAAGTGAGGTTAATATTATTGAAAATAAAGATAAATTCCTGCATTTATTCCTTATGTGCATTATGGGATTTTTGGCTAAGAAAAAGCATATAAAAAAGATCTGGATACAAGTATAGTGTGAGTCAACGGTGGCTGTAATAACAGTGCTAAAAGAGTGCCCGAAGTTGCAGGCACATTTCCAGAAGCGTAACATTCAGTGGAGGAAAACTACAAGGGCTGCTGGTCTTTCCTCTTTGTGCTACCCAGAGAGGAATTACTAGTTTCAGTTCCAGTATGTTTTGAAAGGGATATTAACAAACTGGAATGCATCCAGTTAGGTTACAGAAAGACTGAGTGGTCTAGAAACCGAGACTGAGTGGGAAAGATAGGGGAAGAAGAAGAGACATAACAAGAATGACCTCATGTTAGCATAAGGTTTGTCTCCAAATATCTAAGTATGTCATCATGCTAACGAGAACCTAGAAATAATAACTGGATTTAGTAATACCCTGATTCTCTTTGTTTTGGCCTAGTACACCTGAGTAATATGACACACTGCCATCAGTAATTGAGACCTACTGGTCGAGATTATCACCTGGAGGATTAAATTAGGATCTCTAATTTGGGGAGTGATTGAGGTAGGGCTAAGCATTTATAGAGTTTGAAAACTACAACTATATTGACACACTGCCATGGTGATTACAATGGTGGTGGAATTTCCATCTCCACTTCACTCATTAAAATTACCTCTTTTAACTGCTTAACCTGTACCAAAAACTCTGTTAAACACTTTTTTAAAAAATTATTATTTCACCATACTAAAAGCACAAAAATTACCTGGGCGTAGTGGCACACGCCTGTAGTCCCAGCTACTCAGGAGACTGAGGCAGGAGAATCACTTGAACCCAGGGGGCGGAGGTTGTAGTGAGTCAAGATCATGCCATTGCACTCCAGCCCGGGAGACAGAGCCAGACT
>NW_012115500.1:1731589-1793867 GCF_000951035.1 Colobus angolensis palliatus | reverse complement strand
AAAAAAAAAAAAAAAAAAAAAAAAAATTTCAATAGTTTTGGGGTAACAAGTAGTGTGTTTGGGTACATGGATAAGGTCTTTAGTGGTGATTTCTGAGATTCTGATGCACTCATCACTCGAGCAGTGTACACTGCACCCAGTGTGCAGTCTTTTATCTCTCATCCCCCTCCCAACCTTCCCCTCAGGGCCCCAGGGTGTATTATATAATTCTTATGCCTTTGCATCCACTTGGTTGATGGGCATTTAGGCTGGTTCTATATCTTTGCAGTTGTGAATTGTGCTGCTTTAAACATGTGTGTGGGAGTGTCTTTTTCATATAATGACTTCTTTTCCTCTGGGTAGATACCCAGTAGTGGGATTGCTGGATCAAATGATAAATCTCTTTTTAGTTTTTTAAAGAATCTCTGTACTGCTTACACAGTGGTTGTACTAGTAGTTTACATTCCCACCAGCAGTGTAGAAGTGTTCCCTTTTCACTGCATCAATTCCAACATCTATTATTTTTTGAATTTTTTTATTATGGCCATTCTTGCAGGAGTAAGGTGGTATCACATTACAGTTTTGATTTGCATTTCACTGATCATTAGTGATGTTGAGCATTTTTTCATATGTTTGTTGGTCACTTATGTCTCTTCTGAGAATTGATGGGATTATTTGATTTTTCTCTTGCTGATTTCTTTGAGTTCCTCGTAGATTCCGGATATTAGTCCTTTGTTGTATGCATACTTTGTGAAGATTTTCTCCCATTCTTTGGGTTTTCTGTTTACTCTGCTGATTATTTCTTCTGCTGTGTTTTTTAATTTAATTAAGTCCCATCTATTTATGGTTGGTTTTGTTGCATTTACTTTTGAGTTCTTGGTCAAGAAGTTTTTGCCTAAGCCAATGTCTGGAGGGTTTTTCCAATGTTATCTTCTAGAATTTTTATGGTTTACAGGTCTTAGATTTAATTCTGATCCATCTTGAGTTGATATTTGTATAAGGCGAGAAATGAGGATTCAGTTTCATTTTTCTACATGTGGCTTGCCAATTATCCCAGCACCATTTGTTGAATATGGTGTCCTTTCTCCACTTTATGTATTTATTGGCTTTGTCGAAGATCATTTGGCTGTAAGTACTTGGGTTTATTTTTGGGTTCTCTATTCTGTTCCATTGATCTACGTCCCTGTAGACCAGCATCATGCTGTTAGGTAACTATATCCTTGTCAGGTAATGTGATGCCTCCAGATTTGGTCTTTTATTTCTTAGTCTTGTTTTGGCTATGTTGACTTTTATTGGTTTCATATGAATTTTAGGATTGTTTTTTCTCATTCTGTGAAGAATGATGATGGTATTTTGATGGGAATTGCATTAAATTTGTAGATTGCTTTTGGCAGTATGGTCATTTTCACAGTATTGATTCTACCCATCCATGAGCGTGGGATGTGTTTCCATTTGTTTGTGTCATCTATGATTGCTTTCAGCAGTATTTTGTAGTTTTCCTGTAGAGCTCTTTCACCTCCTTGGTTAGGTATATTGCTGAGATTTATTTATTTATATATATATTTATTTATTTATTTACTTATTTTGCATGGGTTGTAGAAGAGGTTGAGTTCTTGATTTGATTCTCAGCTTGGTCTCTGTTGGGGTGTGTACAATCCAATCCTCTGTTGGGGTGTGTAGCAGTGCTACTGATTTGTGTACATTGATTTTGTATCCTGAAACTTTACTGAATTCATTTATCAGATCTAGGAGCTTTTTGGATGTGTCTTTAGGTTTTGTATGTACACAATCATATCATCAGTGAACAGTGACAGTTTGACTTCCTCTTTACCAATTTGGATGCCCTTCACTTCTTTCTGTCTGATTGCTCTGGTGAGGATTTCCAGTACCGTGTTGAAAAGAAGTGGTGGCCAGTGGACATTCTTGTTTTGTTCCAGTTCTCAGCGAGAATGCTTTCAACTTTTCCCCATTCAGTATAATGTTCACTGTGGGTTTATCACAGATGACTTTTATTACCTTAAGGTTTTTTCCTTCTATGTCAATTTCACTGGAGATTTTAATCATAAAGAGATGCTGCATTTTGTCAAGTGCTTTTTCTACATCTATTGAGATGATCATGTGATTTTTGTTTTAAATTCTGTTTACGTGGTGTATCATATTTATTGACTTGCTCAGGTTTACCTACCCTGCATCCCTGGTATGCAACCAGCTTGATCATAGTATGTTGTCTTTGGATATGCTGTTGGATCCATTAGCTAGTATTTTCTTGAGGATTTTTGCATCTATGTTCATTATTGATATTGGTCTGTAATTGTCTGTTTTGGGTATTAGGGTAATACTGACTCCATAGAATGATTTAGGGAGGATTCCCTCTTTCTCTATCTTGTGGAATAGTTTTAGTAAGATTGGTAACAATTTTTCTTTGAATGTCTGATGGAATTTAGCTGTGAATCCATCTGATTCTGGACTTTTTTTGTTAGCAATTTCTGTTACTGCTGTTTTAATCTTGCTACTTGTTATTGGCCTGTTCAGAGTCTTTATTTTTTCCTGGTTTAATCTAGGAGGGTTATATATTTCCAGGAATTTTCCCATCTCCCTTAGGTTTTCTAATTTGTGTGCATAAAGTTGTTTATAGTAGCCTTGAATGATCTTTTGTATTTCTGTGGTATCAGTTTTAATATCTTCTGCTTTGTTTCTAATTGAGGTTATTTAGATCTCATCTCTTCTTGGTTAATTTAACTAATGGTCTATTGATTTTGTCTATCTTTTCAAATAACCAGCTTTTTGCTTTATCTTTTTTTCTTTCAATTTCATTTAGTTCTGCTATAATCTTTGTTATTTCTTTTCTTTTACTGAGTTTGGTTTGGTTTCTTCTTGTTTCTCTAGTTCCTTGAGGTGTAGCCTTGATTGTCCATTTGTGCTCTTTCAGACTTTTCGATGTAGGAATTTAATGCTGTAAACATTCCTCTTAGCATTGCTTTTGCTGTATCCCAGAGGTTTTGATAGATTGCACCACTATTATCATTCAGTTCAAATAATTTTTAAATTTCCATCTTGATTTAATTGTGGACCCAAAGATCATTCAGGAGCAGTTTATTTTATTTCCATGTATTTGAATAGTTTTGAGTATTCCTTTTGGAGCTTATTTCCAATTTTATTCCACTATACTCTGAAAGAGTACAAAAAATAATTTTGATTTTCTTAAATTTGTTGAGACTTGTTTTTGTGGCCTGTCGTATGGTCTGTCTTAGAGAATGTTCCACATACTGATGAATAGAATGTATATTCTGCAGCTGTGGAGTAAAATTTTCTCAACATATCTATTAAGTCCATTTGTTCTAGGGTATAGTTAAAGTTCATTGTTTCTTTGTTGATATTTTGTCTTAATGACCTGACTACTGCTGTCAGTGGAATACTGAAAACCCCAACTATTATCGTTTTGCTATCTCATTTCTTAGGCCTAGAAGTAATTGTTTTATAAATTTGGAACCTTCAGTGTTAGGTGCATATGTATTTAAGATTGTAATATTTTCCTGTCAGACTAATCCTTTTATCACTATATAATGTCCTTCTTTGTCTTTTTTTTTTTAACAGTTGTTGCTTCAAAGTATGTTTTGTCTGATATAAGAGTAGCTATTCCTGCTTACTTTGATGTCCATTTGCATGGAATGTCTTTTTGCACCCTTTTACCTTAAGTTTATGTGAGTGCATATGTTTTAGATGAGTCTCTTGAAGACAGCAGATACTTGGTTGGCAGATTTTTATTTACTCTGCCATTCTGTATCTTTTAAGCAGAGCATTTGGACCACTTACATTGAATGTTAGTATTAAGATGTGAGGTACTGTTCTATTCATCATGCTAGTTGTTGCCTGAATGCCTTGCTTCTTTTTTCATTGTGTTACTGTTTTATAGGTCCTTGAGATTTATGCTCTAAAAAGGTTCTATTTTCATGTAGTTCAAGGTTTTGTTTCAAAATTTAGAACTCCTTTTAGCATTTCTCATACTGCTGGCTTGGTAGTAGCAAATTCTCTCAGCATTTTTCTGAAAGAGACTTTATCTCTTTTTCATTTATGAAGCTTAGTTTCACTCAATACAAAATTCTTGGCTGATAATTATTTTGTTTAAGGAGGCTAAAGATAGGACCCCAATCCCTTTTGGCTTGCAGGGTTTCTGCTGAGAAGTCTGCTATTAGTCTGATAGGTTTTCCTTTTTAGGTTACCTGATGCTTTTTCTTCACAGCTCTTAAGATTCTTTCCTTCATCTTGACTTTAGATAATCTGATGATTATGTGCCTCGGTGATGATCTTTTTAAGATAAGTTTTCCAGATGTGTGTTTGAGCTTCTTGTATTTGGATAACAGATATCGATCAAGACAAGGGAAATTTTTTTCAATTATTCCCTCAAATAAGCTGTTCCAAACTTTTAGATTTCTCTTCTTCCTCAGGAACACCAGTTATTCTTATGTTTGGCCTTCTAACGTAATTCCAAATTTTTTGGAGGCTTTGTTTACTTTTTAAATTTTTTTCTTTGTCTTTGTTGGATTGGGATAATTCAAAAGACTTGCCTTTGAGCTGTGAAGTTCTTTCTTCTATTTGTTTGAGTCTATTGTTGAAATTTTCCGGTGTGTTTTGCATTTCTCTAAGTATGTCTTTCATTTCCAGAATTCGTGATTGTCTTTTCCTTATTCTATCTGTTTCTCTGGAGACTTTTTCATCCACATTTTTATTGTCTTTTAAATTTCTTTCCATTTCTTTTCACCTTCCTCTGGTGCCTCCTTTAGTAGTTTAATAATTAGTCTTCTGGATTATTTATCTGGCAATTTAGAGATTTCTTCTTTGTTTGGATCCATTGCTGGAGAGCTAGTGTGATCTTTTGGGGGTGTTATAGGAACCTTGTTTTGTCATATTACCAGAATTACTTTTTCTGGTTCCTTCTCATTTGGGTAGACTGTTTCAGTGGAAAAATCTGGAACTAAAGGGCTGCTGTTCAGATTCTTTTGTCCCATGGGGTGATCCCTTGATGTAGTGCCCTCCCCCTTCCTCTAAAGTTGGGGCTACCTGAGAGTCAGATGTAGTGACCGTTATTGCTCTCTTGGGTCTAGCCACCTGGCATGGCTACCAGGCTCCAGGCTGGTGCTGGGGAACATCTGCAAAGGGTCCTGTGATGCAATCAATCTTCAGGTCTCCCAGTTATGAATAGCAGCACCTGCTCTGTGGACAGGGGAGTGAAGTGGACTCTGTGAGAGTCCTTGGTTGTAGTTTTGTTTAGTGCACTGGTTTTCTGGGATGCTAACAGTGAAGTTGTCACATGGATGGACTCAGGTCCTCTGGTTAGCCAGGGTGCTGTAGGCAGTGGAATTAGCCATTATTTTCTCCTTTTTTGGAGGAGGGTTGTTCTGTTATGAATTGCTATAATGGCTGGAGTTGGTTGGTCTTCAGCGAGGAGGTGGTGCTTTCAAGAGAGTGCCAGCTGCAGTACTATTATAAAAGGAGGATATAATTTTGCCCTATGTTGGCTAGGTTGAGTACTCGGCTTTCTCAGGCAATGGGCAGAGCCATAGAGCTCCCAAGAGCTTTTATCTTTTGCTTTGGAGTGTTTCAGCTATCTCATGGTGTTTGCAGCAACAAGCCACTTCTTTCAAAGGGCCTGTGATTTCTTTCGGTTCTGGTATGTTCCTGTGGTGATTGTTGGAGCAAAAGTTCACACTGTGAGTCTCCAGACACTGTTCTATCCATCCAAGCTGCATGTTACTCACTTCTCCTAGCCACCATTTTTCCCTTTGCTAAATACTTTATATACACCATCTTATTCCGTTCTGATAAGACCCTAAAATGTAAGTATTGTGTGGCTCACCTTAAAGATGATGGCACTGAAGCTTCAAACAGAGATTCAGTATCATACAGTCAATAAATTCCAGAATTAGAATGAAAACTGGAACCTGTCTGAATAGAAACTTGTATTTATAAACCTTATGCTATGGGTATAATTTAGCTGAGTGTCATAGATTTCTCATCCTCAAATCAGGCATAAGTTAGATAAGGATTCTTTAAAGTAATTGCAGGAAGAATTCAAAATAAAGGATTATTTAAAGTAGCTGCAGAATTCAACTTAAAATAAATACATGTTGTACCATGTCACTCCAAGTGAGAAGTAACCTAATTCTATTTCAGTTAGCATGTCTTTAACTGGAAGTAATGGAACATCTGCCTAAAAATGTCTTTACAAATAAAGACATCTACTTTTTTTATTTCTCATATAAAATCACGTAGGATTTGTCTTTCTGTGCCTGGCTTATTTCACTTAGCATAATATCCTCTAGATTTATCCACATTGTTGCAAAAGACAAAACTTCCATATTTTTAAATGCCGAATAGTATTCCATTATAGAGAGTAAAATGGTGGTTACCAGAGGCTGGGAGTGGGGTAGACGGGGAAAGGGGAGGTGTTAGTCAAAGTGCACAAAGCTTCAGTTAGACAGAAGTAATAAGTTCTAGTGATCTAGTGCACAATGTGGTGAAAATAGTTAACAATAATGTGGCCTGGCATGGTGGCTCATGCCTGTAATTCCAGCATTTTGGGAAGCAAAGGTGGGTGGAACACGAGGTCAGGAGATCGAGACCATCCCCCTAATACGGTGAAACACCTTCTCTTCTAAAAAATACAAAAAATTAGCCAGGCATGGTGACATGCAGCTGTAATCCCAGCTACTCAGGAGGCTGAGGTAGGAGAATTGCTTGAACCCAGGAGGCAGAGGTTGCAGTGAGCCGAAACCATGCCACTGCACTCCAGCCCAGGCGCCACAGAGTGAGACTCCATCTCAAAAAAAAAAAAGCAAATCTTGCACCAATTGACCATTTTGTTAACAATCATGATTATAAATTCAAGTAAAGATTACTAGAATAATCAAGATAGCCCTTAAATTTTTAATGCTTTCAGAATATGAAATAAGTTACATGGGAAGACCATAGAACGTACATCTGTGGGGATCTGCTACACTAGGAACAGTTATACCCGTCTGTAAATACATCATTATACTTTGAGTATGCTCAGGGATTCTGCCAGAAAGTCAGAGAGAAGCTAGATAACCTCACAAAGTCCCTTAGTATGAAATCTGATGTTTCACCGTAAGTATGCTGATGAGTTTCTTTTGCTTCTTACAAAAAACTGACCACCAACTAATGAATCAAGGAGTTCATCTCCAGGTTTCCTTAAGGTTGAATGTATAAGTCAAGGGCAAGTCTAGGACAAGGTCTCACCTGCAAGTCATTAGACACTAAGAAAGGCTCTTGCTGCAGTGGGTAATGGGTCACCAGCCAGAACATTAATGACATCTGCTACCCTGGTCTTATGAGAGAGTACAAAATCTATAAATGTCCATTAATTAATCTATTCAATCAACAAGTATTTATGAAGCATAAAGCAAATGCTATGAAAATCATGAGAGAAAAATAATGCATGATCCCTGCTTTTGAAGTACCTATACCACATTTGCTAATGACAAATAATCAACAAATTTTGACTCGAACTGGAAAGGTCAATAAACATGCATAGAATAAACAAATATAATAATTAAAATAACAAATGTTATGGTGGCTTAGTGACTAGAGAAAGATACAAGTTGAAATGTCAGGAGATAAGTTCTTGATTTTCATCCTGGATGTTATATAGAGCTGAGACATTCAAATGAGAAAAAGAAATTCTAGGCATAGGAGTTAGCATGAGTAAAAGTACAGAGTAAGGTTTAGGAGTAGTGTGTTTGAGTGAAAACTGGAGGTGTCTATTTTTGTGAGATTTAAATGGTTTGTGCTTGGAAACAGTTGGAAATTAATGTGAAAGCAAAATTATAGCGAAACTCAGATTGCAAAGGGCCTTGATTTCAGGAATTATTCATAAGCAATGCATACCAAGATAAATTTTTGAGTAGAGTAGTGTTATCTTAAAAGGATTAAACTATCATAGGCAAATATGGGTATGTATTTGAACTATTTGCAATTTAATAGCATGAGATATATTAGATTTTTACATACTTCTAAGGAATATGATAAGAAGATTCACTTTTTTTGAATCTTTAAAAGTAAGGAGAGAGCCCGGGCACAGTGGCTCACACCTGTAATCCCAGCACTTTGGGAGGCTGAGGCAGGTGGATCACTTGAGGTCAGGAGTTCCAGACCAGGCTGGCTAACATGGTGAAACCACATCTCTACTAAAAATACAAAATATTAGTCATGGATAGTGACGCATGCTTGTAATTTCAACTACTTGGGATGCTGAGGCAGGAGAATCCTTGAACTCAGGAGGCAGAGCTTGTGGTGTGCCAAGATTGCACCATTGCATTCCAGCCTGGGTGACAAGAGCAAAACTCCATCCTTGCCCCGCCAAAAAAAAAAAAAAAAGTAGGGAGTGAAAATATAAACAACATACATTGTTAAAAATAAAATGTGACTAGTATAAAAATCAGGGGAACATTAGGATAAATGCAGTCAATGTAGATGAACACCTAACCTCAGTACCTCTCCTATAACACTTTCTAAACTGAAAGCACCATTTGCATTTAGTGAATGCTTATTGTTGAACAATGTTTTTCTGTGTACTTTTCTTTCTTTGACACCCCCCAGCCAATCCAAAAGCAAATCCTGGAGAAATACTACACATCTTTCTAGGTTTAATGTTTACAAAAGCTATTTTAAATGAGCATTTAAAAATGTAAAACTGAATACTCTTTCCTTTTAGATCCTCCCCAAATGCAAGCCTAGTATGCATTTTAAATTCAGAATTTCAATACAATATTTTCTATCAACACAATTTGCTAATGTGTGTGTGAAAGATTGGGTCAGCATCCCTGAACTTGGTTAAAAATTAGAAAGGAATCTAAAACAGTAATTTGAGTGTTATTACATGAATGAACTATGCAATTTTAACATTATTCCTCCTATTAGCAGACAATTAACACTCTATCTAATTGCACTGTTCAATCAGGATGGCACTGGAATGGAATGGCAATGGAATCAAAGTGTGGATGTAGAGAACTGCAGTTTCTGTTAAAGACTTACACAGTACTTCTGCAATAACAACTATTTGATAATAATCTTATGTCATGTGGAACTGCTTACTCAAAAGTCAAAAGAGATTGGTTTCCGGTTACCAATGTGTTAGTCCATTCTCACACTGCTAATAAAGACATACCCAAGACTGTGTAATTTATAAAGGAAAGGGGTTTAATGGACTCACAGTTCAGCATGATTGGAAAGTCCTCAGGAATCTTACAGTCATGGCAGGATGTGAAGGGGAAGCAAGGTACCTTCTTCACAAGGTGGCAAGAATGCAGGACACCAAGTTCCAAGTTTGCACACAGCAGAAGGGCCCTGGACCCAGCCCCGGAGACCATTTTTCCCTCTTAGGTCTCTGGACCTGTGATGGGAGGGGCTGACCTGAAGACATTTTCCCCATTGACTTGGTGACTAACATTTAGCTCCTCATTACTTAAGAAATTTTCTGCAACAAGCTTCCATTTCTCCCCAGAAAACGGGTTTTTCTTTTCTATCACATCGCCAGACTGCAAATTTTCTAAACTATTATGCTTTGTTTCCTCTTGCATGCTTTGCTGCTTAGAAATTTATCTGCCAGATACCCTAAATCATCTCTCTCAAGTGCAAAGTTCCACAAATCTCTAGGGCAGGGGCAAAATGCCACCAGTCTGTTTGCATAGCAAGAGTGACCTTTACTCCAGTTCCCAACAAGTTCCTCATCTCCATCTGTATTAGGGTTCTCTAGAGGGACAGAACTAATAGGATAGATGTGTATATATAAAGTGGAGGTTATTAAGGAATATTGACTCACACAATCACAATATGAAGTCCCACGACAGTACGTCTGCAAGTTGAGGAGCAAGGAAGCCAGTCTGAGAACCCAAACCTCAAAAGTGGGGAAGCCAATAGCGCAGCCTTCGGTCCGTGGTTGAAGGTCCAAGACTCCAAAAGCTGAAGAACTTGGTGTCCGATATTCGAGGACAGAAAGCATCCAGCATGGAAGAAATATGTGGTCCCAATGACCAAGCCAGTCTACTCTTTCCATGTTCCTCTGTCTGCTTTTATTCTAGCCATGCTGGCAGCTGATTAGATGGTATCCACCCAGATTGAGGATGGGTCTGTGTTTCCCAGTCCACTGACTCAAATGTTAATCTCCTTTGGTAACACCCTCACAGACACACACAGGAACAATACTTTGCATCCTTCAATCCAGTCAAGTTGACATTCAATATTAACCATCACACCATCTGAGACCACCTCAGCCTGGACTTTATTGTCATATATGATATATCACTGTCAGTATTTTGGTCAAAGCAATTCAACAAGTCTCTAGGAAGTTTCAAACTTTCCCACATTTAATCTTCTTCTAACCCTTCCAAACAGTTCCAACCTCTTCCTGTTACCCAGATCCTAAGTTGCTTCCACATTTTTGGATATCTTTACAGCAGCAACCCACTCCTTCCTTGTACCAGTTTACTCTATGAGTCCATTCTTATGCTGCTAATAAAGACATACCCAAGACAGGGTAATTTATAAGAGAACTAGGTTTAATTGACTCACAGTTCTTCAGGGCTGGAGAGGCCTCAGGATACTTACAATCATGGTGGAAGGGGAAACAAACACATCCTTCCTCACATGTTGGCAGCATGGAGAAGTGCCAAGCAAAGTGGAAAATCCCCTTATAAAACCATCAGATCTTGCGAGAACTCACTATCATGAGAACATCATGGAGGTAACCACCCCCATGATTCAATTACCCCCCACTGGGTCCCTCCCATGACACCTGGGGATTGTGGGAACTACAATTCAAGATGAGATTTAGGTGGGGATACAGCCAAGCTATATCACAATGCAATTGAGTTTAACAAAAAGGTTACTGAAACCCCATGATACACTTGTACTGGATTAGGAACTATATACACTAAAATAAAACAACCCTTGACTTCAAGGATCATGCAACATAATACTTTTTATCAAGTTATAGAAATGCAATGTGTGTTACTGAGGGCTAAGTAGTAACACTGGTGATACTGGCATTTATAGAAATTGTATTTCATCTCTCTAGAAAGTCAGGAAATGCCTCCATGAGGAAAGTGACATTTAAACTGAGTTTGAAAATAATTAGTCTTTAGGATGAAAAATCATGCTAAGAAAAAATTAAAAGATTCAAAGATAACACAGGACATTTAACTAGAGACCATAAATAAACTCATTTCCCAGGTGGTGATCTTTCTACTCCAACAATATGGGTATGCAGATGGCATCAGGAATTATATCTCCAGCCCAGACCTTTAAACTTTGAACTCTAGCCTCATAATCAACTTCCTACTTAAGATCTCTGTTATGATGTCTAATAGACATCCCAAACATAACCAGAAACTAACTAGACTCCTAATTCCCTAGCATTCCTCTTCACAATAAATGCCACCTTCATTCACCCCAGTTGCTTAGCAGGAAGAAAAATAGAGAAATTACTGACTCCACTTTATCTCATATTGCATATCTAGTCCATTCTGTTGGTTCTATCCTCAAAATATCTTTTACATTTACAACATTTTGCTACCACCACTACAGGAGTTTCACACCAAACAATCAGCTGTCTCCTAAAGGATGGTAGTAGTTCTCTACAAATCTTCCTGATTTCATTCTGTTCTCCATAATATTCAGAAGAATCCTTTAAAAGTGGAAATCATATCACAGTAGTCTTCTGTTCAAAACCCTACAAAGATTCCATATCTTTCTCTGGACAAAAGCTGAGAACTTTCTTTCTCTAAGTGTTCACTTAGTCTGCCCCTTCATTTTGGTCTCTGCTCAGATGGTTATCTTCCCTGAGATGCCTCCCACTAACTCACAATTGAAAATACCATACTCTATTATTTCCTACATTATTATTCTAATTTTTGCTGTACCATTTCTAGGGTCCCTGAAGATAGGATATTTGGTTCATTTTTTAAAATCAGTCCTTCCCTGGTACAACCCATTTAGCCTAGTGTTCCATTATTGGAACACTAAGCATGTGGGAGTTATTTATATCCTACTGATCAAGGTAATTGCCAAGGTCTGACTGCAAAAATTCAAAAAATTTCACTTCAGGCATAAATAGGTTAAAATAGTTCCTCCTGTATAATAGGTACTCAATAAATACCATTTCTTGTCAATGAACAAATAGGCATAAATGGGTTAAAATTGTTCCTGCTGGATAATAGGTAATACCTTTTCTTGTCAATGAACAAATGAATGTTATACCTGATATGTCAACAAACAGGTAAAATGAGCTAGAAACAGTTTCAGCTAATCCCTAAGTATACCTCAGGAAAGTAAACAGTTACCAAAAGTATTATCTCCAGTAGCTTCCTAGTTAACTAGATAATTGATTAATCAGTGCCTCCATTCCTTTCTTCAACAAGTATTTATAGAGCTTTACTATGTGTTTGACACAGATAGGTGCTAGGATTTCAAATATTCCAATGAAGGACACACATAATCCTTACTCTCTTAGAGCATAAGTATAACAGGAAGAGGGGAAAGTAAACAGACAACTGAAATGTTATTTAAAAACTAAGTCCTGCAACAGAGGAATGTCCTGAGAACCTTAGAGAATGATCACTTTAAGGAAGCCAAAAAATCATGGAGGACTCAGAGAAGAGGTCTGAGTGCTGCTTGTCCTTCTTGGAAAACTTGGCTGAGATTTATTCTCAACCCTCTTTGATTAAGGAAGCTGACATTTCAAAGACGCCACTTGAATGTGGGTTGGGAGTAGGCTGATCCTTCTCGTGATTGGGAAATGATTCAAACCAGAGATAATTGAGAAGATGTACAAAAAAGAACAAGATGCCAAAACTGTGAGCGAAAAGTGAGATAGAGAAGAACATGCAAGCAAATGAGGCAGCTGCAATGATCATAACTGGCACCTGTCACACAGGATTTATTAAGAGAATCTCCAAACTGTGAATTCGTTCTTTATTTCAGTCATTATTTTTATAATGTGCATCATTTAATTACATACTTCTGTGAAAAAGTCATCATTACAGGCAACCTTTAGTTATAAAATATATGTAGATGAATTTTTTAACTGAAAGAAAAGGGAATGCCTCCTTTTTAACACTCTTCCAGCAGAATCTAATGCTTTTTCCCCCTCTCTCTTTCTCTAGGCAATACACTCTGAGATTCTTAGCAATATCACTCCTTGTGTGGTTGAATAAAAAAATCATGCTGACTTGATTGTTCTGACTTTTTGCCTTCCCATTTTGGTGTAATCTTTTAAAAACTAACTTCTTCCGACAGCTTTGCTTAGAGGCATAGAAACCTAAATAAACTAAAGGGGATTCAGAAACTTACAGACATAGAAAGCTTTAACATTTCACAAAAAGCCTGGAAATTTAGCTGCATAATTCTATGTGCAGTGAAATAGCCTGATTCTAGTTGGTGCTGAATAGAGAATGAGGAAAAACCTTCACTGTGGATATCCAGTGATGCCAGTATAACACTAAGGGTTATGATGTTAGCCTGTTCCTTTAATGCTCTGTGTCTGTCACCTTCAGCCTCTGCTCAAAAAGTAAATTGTGAATGCTGACTTATTGCTTAAGATTTTGCAAGAAACTCCTATTGACTGTGAAGACCTCTGCAATAAAGCAATGTTGCTTCAGCACCTGGTCTGTGATAGTCATATTATTTTAATAATTATTATTAACTATGTAACACTAAAATTTGCTTTCCTGTTTGAAAAAAATCTATTTTCTGGATTATTTCTCTTGATTTTTCTGAATGTCAACTATACTTATCTACTGTTTATTATGAGACAACCCAGTTTCACAGGGATCCAATTTGTGGAAAATTCACAGCCTCTGCCTGTCTCCATTCATCTCTGGGCTTCTGTGTCTTCATTATTCATTGCCCCACACCGGAGTGTGAACTTCTTAATAAGGAAGAGAAAATCTAATGGCTCAAAGTTGCTTTTGAAAAATAATTTTCTGAATAATGATGGTGAAAGTTTACTTTAAGGCAATTTAAGAAGTATAGGCATCTAACAGAACTATTATTAGCACAAAATTATTTGGAAACACTTCCACAAATGTGTATTCATTTACTCACATACAGAGGTAAACTTCAACGAGTTCAACATTATGAGTAATTTCTTAGCTAATAATGCACCTCATTCTGGAATGCAGGGCTCTAACCTGTCAGAAAAAAGAAAAATGGCTTAATCAACCTGACCAATGATGTATTAGAGGCAAGAAAGTATTTTAGGAAGCCAGATTGATAATGACAAGGTAGGCTGCCTTGGTTTGGCAGCACCTTATTTATTAACAGTTTATATTCCTAGGATATGTTTAGGCAAGTTCTGTAGCTTTCCACAGATATTAATATGTAACCAATAAACTTTTATTTTAAAAGAAAATGAAACTTCTTGTTCAGCTCACATTTGGGTTTATGGTGCTACATACCAATGAACCATTTGATTTCAAAAACTTTTTATGCAAGGATGTTACCTCTTATGCTTTGATAAGATGTTCTGACATAATTAATAAAATCTCCAATTATGTGTTGTAGATGACTTATTACTTTTTCTTTCTTGGACTTTGAGTCCCATTCAATGGAGATTTAACTTCTAAATGAACTAACACTGGTAAAATATATCTCATCATAAAGCCACACTAATGCAACCTTCTCACTTGTGACCTATTTATGATTAGAATTATTTTTTTGAAAAAAAAAAAAAGCATGGAGTTTCTCTCTTGTTGCCCAGGCTAGAGTGCAATGGCATGATCACAGCTCACTGCAACCTCCGCCTCCTGGGCTCAAGTGATTCTCCTGCCTCAGCCTTCGGAGTAGCTGGGATTACAGGCACCTGCCACCATGCCCGGGTAATTTTGGCGTTTTCATTAGAGACAGGGTTTCACTATGTTGGTCAGGCTGGTCTCGGACTCCTGACCTCAGGTGATCCACCTGCCTCGGCCTCCCAAAGAGCTGTAATTACAGGCATGAGCCACCGTGCCTGACCTAGAATTTTTTTTTTTAAGCTGTGTCAATTAGAGAGCATATATTTGCTTTAAGCCTAGGATTATTATATGATTTATTATCTAATCTGGAAGACTTTTGAGATTAATATAAAACATTGTTAATAATTATGCTGGGGCAGCAAACACAAATCAGAATATTTTTTGACAATAAGAAAAGCAGAAAATTTTATGACCAATATTGAGAGTGACATGTATGGTTACAAACTAGAGAAAGTGCCTGCTACTAAAATTTTGCCATTTCCCTCTAGAACTACGTGCTGTATACTCACCTAGATGTTTTGTATTCGCTTGCTGTGTACTGTCATTTATTCCACTTGTAAACATTTGATTTGTTCTGATGCATTATCAATTAGAAAACGAGTGAACTAAATGATCTTAGCTCAGGTTGTCGCTAACTGTACCAGTTACTCCGCATAAGGTGTGTCACCTTGAGCATTGCTGCTAGTAACAACAGTAACTACCATTAACATTGTCTATAATAGTAAGTGTTTACTGAGGGAGTAAATGTCTACAGCATGGTGATAAGTACACTACATATATTATTTCATTTTATTATGGTTAAAAACATCTTTGGGCTTCTACAGTTAATGTACACAACTGCTTCATACGTAAGTCCTTTTGATTTTGAAGCCTCTGTAAGTCATCCTTTCTGAGGCTTGGCTTACCCATTTATGAGATTCATAAAAATGAATTGGAGCAGACAATCTTTAAAGGACTTCAATACTATGATTTGACAACTCTCTGTCTCTTTAGCGTATGATTACACGACATCCTTGATCTGTACTTTTACAAATGAAAACAAGAAATCTCAACCACTCTTTTTAATAGAGCAAGGTTAGACATAAATTTTCCAACAAAGTTTGGTTTGGGATATAACAAGAATGGTAACATGTCATTTAGCAAATGACAGCTTAGACACATGTTATTTATAAAAATAGCAAACAATTACTTTAATGTAGAATGTAAAGAGATGAATACTATTTTAATGTATAAATATACTGCTTTTAGGGCTCCTTTGAGAATTGTTTTGAGTTTATTTTGTTTTTAAAATGATAAAATTATCTGTCATTTTAAATTATTTTAGAAGCATATTTCACAAAATAGAACAAAGTGTTATACTGTTATTCAGCTGTTATTATTCTTGTCTGCCTATAATAATGATGCACTAATAATCCTATGGTTATTTTGGTTTTTATAGTGGGTTTTCTTTTTGCTTTTTGTTATTTTATTTGTCTTTATATCTAAAAACTCTCATTTAAAATTTGTATACAGTTGCCTACGCTGTGCTGGGCACTGTTCCAGATTTTGTGGAAGAGCAAGAAATAAACAAAACAATCCTGACTTCATAAAACTTAGGTTTTATTTAATAAATGCTCACTTTTTAATAATAACTAGATATACAATTTTATTAACTAGACGGTTTACCTTCTCGACAAAATCTTTCTTACAAAACTCACATCATAAATATCTTTCTTTCCTTCCACGTATTTACACATTGCTTAGATTGGAACATTTAAATATTCTAGTTTTAATTTTCTTAGGTACAAGTCTTAACTTCCTAACAACATAAACTTCCTGAGGATAAGGCCATATAATATAACTTCATATCCACACCCACTATTCAGTAGTGAACATTTTCGTCCAAGCTTCTTTGGGTTTTCATGTGAGCATTTCTTTGAGATTGATAGCTTAAAGTTAAATCATGAATTGAAAGAGAGCTTCATTTTAACTTCAATACTACCAATTGACCTTGAATAAAGCTACAAAATTTCTACCAAAAATTTATATGAGTATCTATTTTCTCTTACCATAACTATCAGTAGTTATCAATAAGTTCTTATTTTTTCTCAATCTTATAAGAAAAAATATCTACTTTTTAAAATTTGTATTTCCCTGGTTACTTTTCACATGTTTTATTAAGTATTTTTGTTTCTTCCATGAATTTCTTAGTTTTATCCTTCATCTTTTTTCTGTTGAGGTGTCTGTGGTTTACTTGTTGCTTTAGAGGTCTGCATTCATCTGGACATTAACTCTTTGAATTGTTTGTTGTAAATGTTACAAATAGTTTGTGACTTGCTTCACATTTAATTCATACTATCAGTGCAATGACACTTTCAAAGGATATGTCATCCATCCTTTGCCCTAAAACACAGCTCATATCCAAAGTATTACAGGACAAAGCAACTTATTTTATACATCTGTTTGGAACAAAGGGTCTCTGTGATGGATTTTATAGCGGGGTTGGTTTCTTTTCGAAATCACCTAAGATCTACTCTTTAGGGTCAATGCTACACTTTACAGATAAGATAAAGGGAGAATTTCTCTTCAGCCCCAAAACCGTTTAATTACAGATGAACAGCACTAGTAATTGTTCTCCCAACTGAACAGCATCTTTATCCTACACTCACTGTAGGTCCATTTGTCATTATGATATTTTAGAAATTCTATTCTGCAATATATTATCAAGGAATCTTTATATTGTGGGAAAATAAAAAATTACTGGGTTGATAATGCGTTTTCCATATTAAATGCTTCATACATCCTTTCCCCCTCCAAATCTGTCCTTTCCAAGTGATCTTGAAAGTATCTATTTCATGGAAAGTTATCTGTTGTTCTTAGTTAACTCAATATTAATCCAATTTCATACCTCATTATAATTAAAATCTACTTTAGTTTGTGTCCACAGAGCCTGGGGCACTTCTTCCTTACCAAAGCCTACCCTGCCTCATAATGTATCTAGTGAATGACAGAAGTGGATTGAGCCAGGCTCTGCGTATAGTTTCACTGGCAAACCCAGTATGGCTTGTGTTCAGTTTCCCAAAATGGATCTTACCTGGCTTTCTTTTTTCCATTATTTATTCCTTCTTTCCTTTCTTTCTTTTCTTCTTTCTTCCCTTCCTTTCTTCATTCTTTTTTTCTTCCTTTTTTCTTTTCTTGAGTCACAGACAACCTCGCATGTGACTCATATGACTTCCTATATAGCACTAACCAGGGAAACCAAATAAGAGTTCTACAGCAGTCCACAAATGTGAGCCAAACTGTGCCACCAGAGGTCCAGGACAGAAAACACAGAAAAAACAGAAATATTACACAATATGCCACCCCACCCCCACCCTGCCATGTGCCTTTCCAAAACTCTTTTTTGTCTATATTTGAAAATCCAATTTTAAACTCAAGAATGGAAAATTAAATATAGTCTGTTCTCATTTGTAAGTAGGAGCTAAGCTATGAGCATGCAAAGGCATAAGGATGATATAGTGGACTTTGGGGGCTTGAGATGGAAGGTTGAGAGAGGGGTGAAGGATAAAAGACTACATATTGAGTACAGTGTACACTACTTGGGTGACATGATGGGTGCACTAAAAATCTCAGGAATCACCACTAAAAACTTTTTTGTGTAACCAAAAAACACTTGTACCCTAGAAACTATTGAAATAATTTTTTTAATAAACACCGTATATCTTATATATCCAGGAAGTTAACAACTCCACTCTCAGATTCACACATTGGTCACTTTACAGTACTTTTAGAAACAATACTGAACACTTATATGGGCAAAATAACTAATTTTTAAAATACTTTATGTACTATTTTTATTTTGGTTTTTAACACTATAACCTCTTTTATATACTGAGCATATTTAAATTAACTTTAATCATTGTTTCTTTTTTCTACCAATTCTTGTTTTACGTTTCTAATTGTCAGAATTTCCCCCACTAAAAGTCCACAATTCAGGCTGAACAATTTGTCCATTTTAACTCTAATCCAGAAACTATTGACTCTCCTTGTTTCTTTTCTTTTTATTGTATTTGTTTATTTATTTATTTATTTATTCATTTATTTATTTATTTATTTATTTTTGAGATAGGATTTCACTCTGTTGTCTAGGTTGGAATTGAGTGGCACAAACACGACTTACTGTAGCCTCGACTTCCTGGTCTCAAGTGATCCTCCTGCAGCAGCATCCCGTGTAGCTGGAACCAAAGGTGTACGCCACCACACCCAGCTAATTTTTTAATATTTTGTAGAGTCAAGGTCTCACATTGTTGTCTACCAAACCATGGTTGGGATTGTAAACCTGTGAGGAAAAGGCTCACATCACCTATGTTATCTACTCTATCACAGCACCCAGTTCAGTGCAGGCACACAGTAGGTGCTCAGGAAATATTTTTAGATAAATGAATGCATGGCTGAGGTTGACCTTAGGTCTTCACCTGGTTAGTCCCACTCTCAGGACCTGAAATGCTGGGCCATGCTCACATCGGACTGGCTTTGCATAGGTCTCTGTGAACTCAAAGGGCTCTCTCCTTCTTGTCCTCCCAAATTAATTGTATTAACAGTGAGACTTCCACAATAGTTAGACTAATTTACATTCTCACCGATAGTGTAAAGTGTTCACACAAAGGAATATAAATCATTCTATTATAAAGACAAATGCATGTATATGTTCATTGCAGCACTATTCACAATAGCAAAGACAGGGAATCAACCCAAAATGCCCATCAGTGATAGACTGGATAAATAAAATGTGGTATGTATACACCATGGACTGCTATGCAGCCATAAAATAAACCAAAACAAACAAATAAAACCAGATCATGTCCTTTGCAGGGACATGGAACAAACTAACACAGGAACAGAAAATCTCACTTTTTTTTTTTGAGGTGAAGTTTCACTCTTGCCATCCAGGCTGAATTGCAGTGGTGCAATCTTGGCTTACGGCAACCTCTGCCTCCCGGGTTCAAGAGATTCTCCCGCCTCAGCCTCCCGCGTAGCTGAGACTACAGGCGTGCGCCACTACGCCTGGCTAATTTTTGTATTTTTAGTAGAGACAGGGTTTCACCATGTTGGCCAGGGTGGTCTCGAACTCCTGACCTCAGGTAATCCACCCACCTCAGTCTTGTAAAGTGCTGGGATTATAGGCATGAGCCACAGAGCCCAGCCTGCAGGTTCTCACTTTTAAGTGGGAGCTGAATAATGAGAACACATGGACACAGGGAGGGAAACAACATACACTGGGGCCTGTCGGAGGTGGGAGAAGGAAGAGCATCAAGATAAATAGCTAATGTATGCAGAGCTTAATGTCTAGGTGATGGGTTGATTGATAGCTGCAGCAAGCCACCATGGCACACATTTACCTATGTAACAAACCTGCATGTCTGCACATGTATTCAGGAACTTAAACAAAAACAAAAAAGAAAAAGAAAAAAGGACTAAACATCTGTTAGCATTTTCCTCATTAAATACCAAAGAACTAACACCACCACCACCAACAACAACAAAAACAATGAGACTTTAGGGATTCTCCAGGTTTCTAGTGCAGTGAAACTAAAATTTTATATGTATACTATGGGTACTAAGAAGCTTACAGTTTTGAAATTTCCTGTAAAAAAGGAAGTTACTTACTTTTTATTGGCAGGGCCTGGGGGCAGTGCCTGGCTCTCACATTAGTCAGTATTGTTCACATGTGAAACTCAGGATTTAGTTCTGTGTGCTACTCAATTCATTTTAAGGAAAAAAATTTGAGGCCTACTATGAGCCAGATGTGGTGTGCTAAGTTGAAGTAAGAGTACGAGCACTTCTTTCAAAGAGTTGTTACATCTTGCTTTATGCAAACTTTGGAGGAAATTAAAAAATTTAACTTGAAGAATAGTTTTTTATTTCTGTGATTCTGATTTGAAAGAAGGTTATATTCCATAAAACACTTGACCTTGCTATACAGATAAAAAAATAGACTTCCATTTGAAGAAAGAAATTTCTTTAACATCCTCTAAGGTCATATAAGGCTGGTTTCTGATTCGTCTTGATGTACTTGGGCAGAATAGAACGATTTCATATTTAGCTCTTGGTGTGCCCATTAAGATACATTAAAATGTAATAATAAATATTTATTTGGGGACATACTATTAGAAAATTTTATTTATGAGACCCTGGGATATAACAAGAGTTTCAAAATTCACTATGACATGCCAATAGTCCTCTGGATTTTGTGAAAAATAAAGTCCAATTTAGGCTTTTGATTAGAACAATCTTCCTCAATCAGAGTTCCATTAGACTGGATGACAATCTTTTTACAGCAGCTGGTGAAGACTCAAATCCTCAGGTAACAGCAGACCAGCTGCCAGAAAGAGTGAAAAGCAACTGGGAAAAAAAAATCTGTGTTGAGAAAATTGAAGAACTACTTGAAAATAATTGTTAATACCACAAATATATTTTAGTAAAAGTTTAGGATTCACAGAAAATCTGAAGTGATTTTTCCATAGGCACATAAATTTTGACAAATTTTACTTGTATGCATAATGAGGTGGTGGTCCAAATTTAGTTTTCTGAAACACATTTACTATAATTCTTTCATCAATAATATGTCATAGACTTTGATAATGGGTTTGCACCAAAAAGATATCTGTGTGGTCCAAAGTATATTAGTTTATTTTAATGCCACCGATGAAGACATAACCGAGACTGAGAAATTTGCAAAAGAAAGAGGTTTATCGGACTTACAGTTCCACATGGCTGGGGAGGCCTCGCAATCATGGCGGATGGCAAGGAGGAGTAAGTCACGTCTTTCATGGATGGCAGCAGGCAAAAATTTAAAAAAAAACTTGCGCAGGGAAACTCCCATTTTTAAAACCATCAGGTCTTGTGAGACCCATTCACTATCACAAGAACGGCATAGGAAAGACATGCCCCCATGATTTAACCTTCTCCCACTGGGTCCCTCCAGCAACACATGTGAATTATGGGAGCTACAAGATGAAATTTGGGTGGAGACACAAAGCCAAACCATACCACTAACCATTTTTTTTTTTCTAGATCTTAAAGCTCAAAGTTGGTCCTTCAAGGACCATTATGTCAAGAATATTTCTTGGTTAGAACTTTGGTTTTTAAATAGATAATAAAATAATGAAATCAAAGTTAGAATGCCTGGTGAGTGCTTTTTACATGTTTATCACTAATCATATGCTAGTTGAATTGAACTGAAAATCAAGTTTACTACATTAGTAACCATTCTGGTTAGTTCAGCCTTCCAAACTACAATATTTTCAGTAAGCACTGTTCAACAGTCAAATGTAATTAAAAGATAATTCCATTTTTATTAAATCTCATCAAGATCATTAGAGGAATACAAATGTACAGCATTACTCTTTCTGTTATCTGTTGTTGCATAATAAACCACCTCAAGATCAGTGGCATAAAAACAGTTATTTTATTAGGCTCATGGGTTCTGTGGTTCAGGAATTCAAATGGGCGAAGTAAGGATGGGTGTATCTGCTCTACAATGATTTGATCTGCAGTTGGCTTTGGGCTAGAATAACCTGGAAGCTTCTCATATCTAGTGCCTTCATTAAAACGACTCAAAGACTAGGCCTAGCTGAGATTTCCTACTGGGAACAAAATTGCTGCTTTTCTGTGTGGTTGGGCTTCTCTGAGCATGGCAACTCTGAACAATGTTCCCAGAGTAATAGATGGAAGCCATTTAGCCTTTTCTGATCTAGCCTCAAAAGTCACATGATATCCTTTGTATTGTACTCTTGGTCACACAGCAACAAGACCCTGTCCAGATCCTAGAAGATTAGACATGTGGTTCCCCCTCTTGATGGGGGTAATGTCAAGCTCATCTTGAAGAAGAGCATGTGGGATGCAAGAAGTTGCAATTATCTTTGGAAAATATGATCTGCCACTTGTACATATTTTCTTTCCTCTCCCAACTATTTATCGTGGTCCCTATAGTTACTCCACTTACGTATTCTTTGTAAAAATATATCCTAAGTTCCCCCCAGTCTCTCTTTCTCTCTTCCTCCTAGTAACTTTGAACCTTCTCAGCATTTCATTGTATTTATCAATTTAATCTCTAATCTTAAGTCACTCTTGGTTGTCTCTACTTTTTAGAGTTATAGATCCTTTTCTCCATTTTATTTCAATTACAGCATCAAAAAATCAAAGAATCTAGAGTAGCAAACATTACCATATTCAGTGTTGAGAAGGGAGAGAAAGAAGAAGTTGAGTAATCAGATTAAACCCTTTTTGGCATACAGGAAAATGGAAATATTTCCTTGGAAGCCAAGATGTCATTGTTAGTGTCATCTCCCCACTCAACAATATCCCCTTTCTCCTGCCCAAGGCAAGGTTTCCATGGTGTCAGTGATTCACTGACACTTTCATCACATTGTAGTAAAGAACTGGATCATCTCTCTCTCCTTACTCACCCCTTACTCTCTGTGATAAAGTTACTTTTTGTTACCACCCTTCAATACTAGAAGCAAATCTCTGGGTATAGTCTCCAGTTAAGTACCCAACCTGGCTCTCCTCCAAACAGGATTGCCCTGTTGCTTACCTAGGATCTTCATTCAAGTGGCAAATGCGTCAATTGCAGCTTCCTAAGTCCATCTCAGGTCTAAACTTAAGAAGGGAGTCTATTACCAGAATACTGATTACACCACTTACTTTTACTAAGACCTGATAACCTTCAACAACAATAAGAGTTGGAGGACCTCCTAGAGCTATTGATGTAGTCAGTGCTTATTTACTGTTGATCGAAAAGTATCTAGACAGTTTTGACTGAGCTGTTTTTGAGCCCCCAAGTTTCCGTCTCCTGCCACTCAGCAGATGGCCGGTTGAAACAGTGCATGGGCCCTTGGACACTGTAGTTAGAGATTTACTACCCAAGTTCCACTGACCACCCTGCCATATGTTCACTCTAATGTCTACTTTTTTGCCACTGATTCCAATAATAACCTTATGAGCAGGTACTTTCTTCATATACAAATATGGATATTTCTCTATACCTGAAACTGTCCATTTTTACACTATTAATGTGACATTCCCTAAACCCCATTAAAGACCCTTATATTTAGAATTTAGCACAGTACTTTCTGAAAATATACCAGAATTTTTGTAGGAATTAACATGTTCTGGTGACTAAGCCACATTTGTTTTGAGTCCCACAATAAAGCTAAGTCTCTAGGGTTGGCATTGGGCTGTAAATCTCAGTGAAACTCTAAAATCTATCCAAGCAAACTAGCCTTCCCTTTCTGTGTGCAAACATGACTTCAGTATTTCAAGAAATCCTGCAGTTGCCTGAATGCAAGAAAGACTAAATTAATGTTCAGCTTGTTACATTAGAAGGAAATATTTTAGTCTTATTCGATTTAGTTAACTTACACAAGTGTTACATAGATTTGACCTTCCTGATATTACATCCCATCCAGAGCATTGCATTTTCTGAGAACTGACAATTTTCTGGCCTGAAATCATTTTCACAGTGTCTCTTTAAATCAGCATACACGTTTTAGTGGCCATCATGGATCAAGTTTAAATAATCATTTTCCCTTTGCACCATTGTTCCCATATACAGGCGATGATATGAAAATATGCTTATCTGATTCCAGATAAGTCCTCTCAAATATATAAGTCTCTCAAAACAACTATTTCAAGTCAGAGCCCTATATAGCTTTGTACCAATAATGCTATACTCAACATGCATATTTGAACAAATCTAATTTATAGAAATTTAATTTGTTACTCACATGCTTCAAAAACATTAGAGGAGATCTAAATACAGAATGCACATTTTTTGTTGTTTTGTACCCATTTTCTCCACAGCCTGCAGGTTCCCTCCAGCTATACTCAAAGACACTGGAAAAATCTCATTCATCACTATCACTCTGCACTCTGTCTGGATCATTCTTTTTCTCTTTCTTACTTATTTCACACTCCAAAGGTACAACTGCCACACAGAGCTGATTCTGTAATCCGCTCTCCCAAGCTCAAACCTACACATCATTTCCACTTAAATATCCTACCAGAGCCTAAAGTGCAACATATCCAAAATGTAACCTATCATTTTCTGACTTAAACCTTCTCATAGCTCTCTGTTCCCTGGGAAAACATCACTATCCCCAATTCAAAAAATTTACTTGTTAGAAAATCTTTTCTGTTACACTCCTCAGCTTGACCCAGGAGGTTCTGCTATATAGAAGCCTTCCAGCCCCCGTCATAGTACCTACCACGTTGTATTTTTGCGATCATTTAGGTCGTTTTGTCCACTAGTGTAAGCTGAAGATCAGGGATTGTTTCTTCAATCTGAGAGCTTATCACAGAACATATAATTTTTTTAAGTAAATGAAAGATAAGTAAAGTAATTCTGTTTATTAGAAAATATGGGAATTCTTCTCATCTACACACCAACTGCTGCTATAAATATGTATATAAACAAAGGAGCAAATAGAAATTAAACATTTAAGACTATTAGTAGCCTAAAGCTCGGCCAAGAAAAAAACATTACCAGATGCAGGAAATAAAGAGGAAACCAATAATGGCGAAATAGACACGATGTTATGTGCACATGGGGTACCTGGATTTAATACATGTTTTGATGCTTTAATACTAGAGCAGAGATCAGCATTGAAGCTTCAAGTCCAGCATGAGGCAGGGAACTATAACTCATTCATGCAGGAGAACTGGAAGGCACTGCCATAAATAGAAAACAATATTTATAAAGTATCTAAAGCCTGGGCCTAAATAATTATTAAGAAATTGAATCCAAATTTTAATTTACCCCAAAGTATGCAAATCCCAAATAAATAAACTAATATAAAACTTTTTTGGAACTCCAAAGTATCCTCTTAGGAGCAGGTTTCCACAATAAGGCGTGCAATAGAAGAAAACTCTGGAGATTAATTCACAAACAGAAATTGCACAGCACATTAGGAAATTCAACAACAAGGAAAACAGTCCACAGATCTAAAAAGTACAGCATATTTAATTTCTGACGTACTAGAGTAGAAGAAATTTACTTTAAAAGAAGAATATTTATGTTAGAATAAAAATCAATCTTAAAATTCTAAAAATAGAATTATACATTTTTATAGACGTAAAAAGTAAAAGATGGCTTAAAGAGTAAACTAGAATACTGGAAAACAAAATTAATGTTTAGTAAGATTAGTATAAATACAACACAAAAGGAAAAGAGATGAAATATAGAAAAAGAACTTAGTAAACATGGAAAATTGATTGGGATCCTCCAGGAAGTGAGAACAGAAAAAAATTCAATTGAAGAAGTACATCCAAAACAAACAAACAAAAAAAAGCAAGAATTTTTTGGCATTAATTAACACATACATATACAAACAAAATCAAACCATGATTTTATAATAAGACGCAGAGCACTGAAATTACAGAAGAGCATGAATAAGGTAATCTCATGGGCTACCAGAAAAAAAAAATGAGGACAGTTATGCTGACATTCAGACTTTTTTCTAATAAGCAATTGAAGATGGCTGAAGACTTTGAAATAGTATCTTAAAGTGCTGAAGAAAAGCAACTGTCAGGTTATAATCTGTACACTCCTAGATATAATTTCAGTCCAAAAAATGCTAGTTTTCCATCTAAAAACACTCACAGAAAAGACAATCTTTGCAAGAGAAAAAAAATCTGGGAGAAAGTGCTGCATGTAGCAGCAATAAGGAGAAAATACAGCAGTACAAAGGGTAGTAGATGTCATTTAACTATTAACATCAGTGTGTGATGACTTTATCACAAAATGTAATGTTAAATACAATTATAACAATACTTCTCTATGAAAAATATCATGGAAGATGCAAGGGGCTCTGTATTTAAATACAAAAGTTTAACAAAATATTGTTTTGAGTAACTTTTACTGGATACAAGTAGTTCCATAAACATCTCCACAATGACATCTGTCAACAGAGAAATTTGCAACATACATTACTATGAAAGGGTTTAAACTGCTAAAGCTTACCTTCTTATTTGACTTTAAACAGTTTTTTTCTTTATCCATATTATTTTTGACACTATTAGGGACATAAGGCTTTCCTAATTGATAACATACAGACATTTCCAAACTACAGTCATGCATCGCTTCACAACAGGGATGCATTCTGAGAAATGTTAGGTGATTTAATCATTGTGCAAATGTTATGGCGTGTACTTACACACCTAGATGGAATAGCTTACTGCATACTTGGGCTTATCAGGTATAGCCCATTGTTTCTATGCTGCAAACCTGTACAGCATGTGACTGTACTGAATACTGTAGGCAGTTGTAACACAATGGTAAGTATTTGTGTCTATAAATATAAAAATAATTTAAAAGATACAGTACAAATATAGTATAAAAACAATAAATGGCTCTCCTCTATAGGGCACTTACTACGAATGGAGCTTGCAGGACTGGAAGTTGCTCTAGGTGCGTCAGTGAGTGAGCGAGTGAGTGAGTGAGTGAGTGGTGGATGAATGTGAAAGCCTAGGGCATTGCTGTATACTCCTGTAGTCTTTGTGAACTCTGTGAACTTTGACTACACTAAATTTATTAAAGCACTATTTTTCTTTCTTCAATAATGAACTGACCTTAGATTATCATAACTTTTTTTTGAGACGGGGTCTCCCTCTGTCATCCAGACTAGAGTGCAGTGAGATCATGGCTCACTACAGCCTCTTCCTTCCAGGCTAAAGCAATCCTCCCATCTCATTCTCCCTGTAGCTGAGACTACAAGCTATGTACCATCATGCCCAGCAAATTGTTTTACTTTTTTGTAAAGACAGGATCTCACCATGTTGCTCAGGCTGGTTGTGAATTCCTGGGCTCAGGAGATCTTCCGACCTCGGCCTTCCAAAGTGTTGGGATTAAAGGTATGAGTCACTGTGCCCAGTCTACTTTATCACGTTATATACTTTTTAATTTTAAAAAATTTCTTATTTTTTACTATTTTGCTATAACACAACTGAAAACACACACACACATTGCAGAGCTGTACAAAATAGTCTTTATGTCTTTATTCTACAAGCATTTTTCTACTTTTAACTTTTAAAAGTTTTGACATTTTAAACTTTCTTATTAAAAACTAAGATACAAAGACACACATTAGCCTAGGCCTACACAAGGTCAAGATCAACCATATCACTGTCTTCCACCTCCACGTCTTGTCCCACTAGAAGGTTTTAAGGGGCAGTAACATGTATAGAGTTGTCATCTCCTAAAATAACAATGCCTTCTTCTGAAATGCCTCCTGAAGGACCTGCCTGAGATTGTTTTACTGTTAACTCTTATTTTTAATAAGTAGAAGAAACACACTCTCAAATAATGATAAAAAGTATGTATAGTATTATAAATACATAAGCTAGTAACATGGTTGTTTAATATCATTATCAAGTATTATGTACTGTTCTATGTGCTATGTTTTTGTATGAATGGCAGTGCCGTAGGTGTTTTCACACCAGCGTCACCACAAACACATGAGTAATATGTTGCACTACACTTTATGATGGCTACAGGATCACTAAGCAATAGAAGTTTTTAGGCTCCATTAAAATTTTATGGGACCACGATTGTACATGCAGTCTATTATTGACCAAAACATCATTATGTGGTATGTGACTGTATTTACAATGAAAACATTTCAATATGAGTTTTCTGTTTGCTCCTGAGACCAAAATTTATATTGTATAAGGAAAGAAAAGTATTACACATACAAAATGTCAAAAATTAAAATAAACAGTATAATTCATGAGTGCCATTGCTTCTAGAGGAGACTTTAAAAATCAAAATTTATAATAGGAAATTCAGAAATTAATTTTTAAATGCCAGGCTCCAACCCAACAAGAGTTACAAATTATTTGGAAGCTACCCAACTTCACCTAGACCACAGTTCAGCTTTGAGTCAACTGGGTGGACCAGATAAGCTCAAGTCCTGAGATTAGATTATGGTGGTTCCAGATTGCTAATACCCACAATAAGTGACAGGAGCAAAGGAAAATCCTGCCTGGAGAAAAATAACATAAGATTAGAATGAAATTGTGTATACAAATTATTTTTTAAAGTTCAACATAAAATAAAACAGAAGGAAATAAGGCAAAATGAAAGAGAACAAACAACAGCCAATAGAAAAAGACTCAGAGAAATTAAAGAATGAGATCAACACACACACACAGCAACTCAGCTACCTATGTTTGTATTTTTAAAATCTATTAATGTAATTAAATGTATCAGCAGATATAAAAGCGATACCCATGTTTATCTCAATAATAGAAAAGAGAGATGCAATAAAATGTGATAACAAAATTCAATACAATTCATGGTTTTTAAACAAAATAATTAACCGCAAATAAGAAAAAGAAGGAAACACTATTAATTTAAGAGAGAATACCTATTGAAAAGTAACAAGCATAATATTTACTGGGACTAGCGTGAATTATCTTTAAATAAGAATAACAAAGAAGATAACTGCATGCAGTTTTAATTTTTAAATCTGCCAGTGACTATATCTCAAATAAAATTGTTTAGGAAGTTGAGACTTAAGACACATATTATCCAATTTTAATATATAAGTATGGACTTCATTTGGATTTGGATTTGATCAAGGAGTGCGTGTGTGTGTGTGTGTCTGTGTGCGCTCGTGTGTGTGTGTGTTTATGTGCATGCATCAGTGTGAGTGTGTGTGTACGTAAGACAGATAAACAACCAAGGACTTTTAAATTGATCAAATATTTGACAATATTAAATCATTTCTATAATTTTATGTGTTAATGATATGATAGTTTTTATTTTAAAAATGCTCATATGTTGTAGTGATAACTTGCAAATTAAATAATATGATGTCTTGCATTCATTTCAAAATAATCTGAAGAAAGGGAAGAGTATGTAGGTGAACCAGATTGGCCATTAGTTGATAATTGGCAAAGTTGGGAATATTTATAATTCATAAGTGTTCATTCTGCTACTTTTCTAAATGTGTATATATATATAGAATTTTTCCTAATTAAACATTGAACAAATTAGACCTAGACACATTATAGTGAAGCTACTGAATATATTCTATATATCTTCGAAAAAACTGGATAAGAGACAAATTATTTACCAAGAAATTAAAATTATACTGAGAGTAATATGTCTTATAACATTTCAAGAATAGATACTAGAAATATAGTAGTACATTTATGATGTATAAAATAGGGAAGGGGAGAAATGGCAGAAGGGAAAAAAATTACTACAAAAGAAGGGAAGAAAAGGCGGGGAAGGGGAAGACAGAAACAGCAGAGAAAATGTATGACAATTAAAAACACAATATTACATAGTAATGTAAGTCTAAATATATTTGTGTTCACAATGAATATAAATGTATTAAATATATCCATCTAAAAACAGCAGTTGCATTCTGGATTTTAAAAAGTAGGTCACAAGTTATAAAGAAGAGGCACACCTAAATCATAAAACACTTGGAGTCTGAAAATAGAAGAATGGAAAAAGAAATATGAAGCAAATACTAGTCAAATAAATCTGGAGTGACTGTTAATATGGGTGACTTTAATATTACGTTAAAATTAAAATTTACTTGAATTTTTAAGAAAGCAGTTTTAAGGATAAAAAGAGTACTTGTATAATGTAAAAGGTCTCCATATATGACAATTCTAAACTTCCATGCACCGATAAAAGAGCCTCAAAATATATGATGTAAAATTTAACAGGTGATGCACAAATTATTATTAATAGAACTATAAGGAGCAACTGAGAATTTTCATAACGAAAAATTTTAACAGTTATTTCTCTATCGCAAGGGCAAGAAAGCAATATTTAGTAAAGATTTAGAAAATGTGAGTAACAAAGCTAACATATTTGGTTTAGTGGACATAATAACACGGAAAGAAACTTTAAGAATGTTTCGACGTTTTCAAAATCTGAACGTGTGCTAGACTGCAATACAAGGAAATAGAATGGACTGCATTATCTCAAGACTAAATTAATTTTGAAGAACTGCTATTACACAGACCACATGCTTTGATCATGACATAATTAAGTTAGAAAGCTTATTTATCAGAGAATAAATAAGCTTTGTAAAGCTGGAAATTTTAAAATACATATTTTTGGTAACCAGTGGATGAGAGATGAGCATAATAAAAATTAAAATACTCAGAACTGAATTTTGTAGAAAATGCTATATATCAATACTTGTGGAAAATAAGACAAAATCAACCAAAAAAAGGAGAACAATAACTATAAAAATCCCACTATTGTCATATACGATTGTGAAAGCCATGCCCAGCATAAGGCTAACTGGCAGAGCAGACAAATGGGGTTGTAATCCAACCATATTCTGCTAGCAAAGTCTTGTCCACACTGTATTTTCTTGAGGAGGTATGTCTTTTTAAATTTTTTGCAATAGCACTCTTTATGGGTGACTAGCCACTCTGATCAATAGTTACCAAATAGCAAGAAAGTAACTAGGAAAATCTATCAGACTAAAACTTAGAAGTTAGTGATAAAAAAATTAAAAATGTGTAATCTACTGAGACTTAGAAAACAAGTGCACACCAATGAGCAAAGATGCTCATATTTGTGCCAGATAAATCCTAATTGATGCAAATAAGGACATGTCAATCTACATATCTGGTATCTAAAGCTCATGTAAAACTGGGTAGCAGCAAAATCCAACTAAGATTGGTGGACTGTATTAATGTCAATATCCTAGTTGGGATGTGGTACTGTAGTTTTGCAAGATGCTACCATTGAGGAAAACCAGGTAAAAGGATCTCTATATTATTTCCTACAAAGGCATGTTATTATCTCCTGCAAATGCATCTCTATATTATTTCTTACAAATGCATGTCAATTTAAAATCATTTCAAAATAGAAAGTTTACTTAACAAAATCAAATTAGAGAAAAAAGATTAAGTAAATTACAGAACAGGTGGTATTCAGCTATGGCAAATATCCTGAAGGTGACCTGTAAACTAGGATCTTGGGGTGGTCAGATCAAGAATGTGAGCTCTAGAAGCCTGAAAATTTGGGTTTGTCTGCCAAGCGCTTAAGCACTTGTTTTTTGGGTCTTGGTGTGTGTGTTTTCCTTTCAAGTCAAGGAAGTGGAAATGGGAGCAATTCCACCTAAATAATGTCTGGGAGGAGGGTTTTCCTCAAGTAAAAATATGTGATATTAACAGAATAGGAATTGGTGCTGCAAGGCAAGAAAAGCACCTGAGATCTTCTTTTTGTAGAGAAGCTCAGAATAGGGATTTCTCCAAACTCGAATGATTAAAAAAAGGATACAGGGTACCAATTTCTGCTTCATTCCAACATTGCATAAGTGGGGATGCTCCTACAATGTGTCATTGTAGACTTCAGTCATGTTTACATAAGGGAAGAAGAAGAAACCTTTGGGAAATGAACAGCATTACATTGAGAGGGACTTCGACCAGGGGAGAATTAACCACATTTCAGCTTAGAGGATGGAGGATGAACTCAACATTTCTATAAGCTCTAGAATTCTGATTTGGTCACCATTCATTTTGGTCACACTAAATGGAGATGTTGATGAAAAGCTAGGTAGAAGCTCTGTCTCAGAGGAAACATTAAATCAGGAAATTAACCTTTGCTTCATGTTCTAACACAGCAAATATGCTTATAGCTGTGGTTCCTGTTTTCCAAAGCCTGCATATAGTGTGGAAATATTTTCAAAAAAATTGTCTAAAGCAGTTTTTAGTATGTATGAAAGTATGAGAATAATCCCCATTATAATTATCCCAACAATTTAAAAATCTATTAATTTGCAAAGAGATTGCTTATTAAAATAAAACAAAAAATCTCCCTGAGCCATAAGATTTCAATTGGTGAGTAGATTATATGCTTACTATGACTCTTGATGATTAGTACATATTATCAAGCAATATAATTATGTTTAACAAAAAAATAAAACTATGGATCATTTCAATAGGTTTCTTTCTATTACCTTCTGGGAGGATCACAATCAGATATTTTAACTAATTTTTTAAAGTACACACTTCAGTTTATAATGCCAAATAAACACAGCAATTGCTCATTAATAGAAAATTAGCACCTTGAGAAAAATGTTGGTCACTAATTACAAAGTACAAAATTCATGAAATTCCCTCCCTCGGTACAATTAACTAGAAATAACTGTGTTGAAGAGAAGAAAAAGAGGCCACCCTTGCTGCTGAAAATATCACTTTATAAAGTTATTCTCCTCTTTAACTACTTTTATTTTCCTAAGTGAATAAGTGTGACAGTTATTATAATCATTCTGCCAAACAAAAGAAATTTCTAGTTAAGAAAATGCACTTTAAATGATTTATTTTCATCATCTTATGGCTATGAGAGAAGAACAGTCATATTATTGTGAAATTATCTTCCATGTGATGGAAAATAGACTCCTGGAAATGGCTAAAAGAAAATAAGTTATATACTCATTCACTTAATAATGATGCTCACTCATTTACATAATTCAATGTAAACTACAGTGTGATTAAGAGCATGGGCTTTGGAGTTAGATAAACCTGGGTTAGAAATTTAGCTCTGCTTTTGATTGTCTACGTGATCTTTGGCAATTTATTTAAATTTTCTGAGCCTTATTTCATCATTTTAAAGTTGGTGTTATATGACCTATACATAGATTACACAGATTAAATAATATGCCAGTAAAATATTTAAATAGTATGTCAAAAAAGCATTTAAAGGCACAGTATTTAGTTCATTGTGCTAAATAATGGAAACCAAATGGTGATGAAGATTTGTTTTTATTAAATGCATAAGCTCCAATTGCTTGGACACACAGCCTCAATCACAAATTGTTGGCTAAGTAACTCATAAATAACAGAGAAAAGTAACGTATATTTTAAAGAAAATGTTAGTCTTCTAAAAGTTGAAAGTTTGAAAAAGTCCAAATATTTTAAATGCATTATATTGTAGCACAATGTTTGCTGAAATGTAGTACGATACTGTGTCTGGAATTGTTTCCTTCTGGTGAGTTCTTGGTCTCGCTGACTTCAAGACTGAAGCCATTACACTCATGGTGAGTGTTACAGTTCTTAAACATGGTGTGTCTGGAATTTGTTTCTCCTGGTGGGTTTGTTGTCTCACTGACTTCAGGAGTGAAGTCAGGAGTGAAGCCACAGACCCTCGTGGTGAGTGTTACAGCTTATAAATGTAGAGCAAACCCAAAGAGTGAGCAGCAACAAGATTTATTGTGAAGAGCAAATGAACAATGCTTCCACAGCGGGGAAGGGGGCCCAAGCATTGGCCACTGCTGGCTGGGATGGCCAGCTTTTATTCCCTTATTTGGCCCCACTCACATCCTGCTGATTGACCCATTTTACAGAGCACTGATTGGTCCATTTAACAGAGTGCTGATTGGTCCATTTTTACAGAGTGCTGATTGGTGCATTTACAAATCTTTAGCTAGACATGGAGTGCTGATTGGTGGATTTGCAAACCTTTAGCTAGACAAAGAGTGCTGATTAGTGTGTTTACAATCCTTTAGCTAGGCAGAAAAGTTCTCTAACACCTCTCAATATAGTCTATAATTTCACAGTATAACAATTCTCAGCTTGTATATGTTATATATTTTAATTTGCCCTCACTATGGATACATATATACATACATATATATGCATGATAAGCCACGCTCTGCCACACACATACCCAGATACAAACACACATACATGGCTAATAATTTCATAGAAATTAGGATAAGACTATGTAAAGAAATTGGGTCCATTTAGCCCAGCAGAGATCCATTTCCCACCCTAGGTCAGAATGGAAAAGGGTGGGAGAAGTTGCTGGAATGTAGAATGAGTAGAGACCACCAGGTAGAAGCTGTAACCTTTGGTAGAAGGATACAGCCCACTCACCATCAACTTGGCAGAAAGGAGGCAAAGGAATAATTGCCTCGACCTCACTGTGCTTCCATCTGTGCTTGTCTCACCAATGGCGCCACTGGCTGACCCTTGAGGAAGCCAGAGGTCACAGAGCCCACAAATGCTCCAAAGAGCAGGCTGGGGAGTACATTTGGAGGTGGAAATGGAAAACTCGCCATTGGAAAATATTAAAAGAATAATTTACCAGTGCTGGAGAGGGTGTGACATACTGGGGATTCATGGGAGTACATGTTTGTGGTTGCAGAAATATTTCCACCCTTCTGGAGGTTAAGTTGACAACATGAAATGTCAATATCCTGCAACCTACAAATTCTACTTTGAAGGATCTGTCATTCAGAAATAGTCAATGAACAAGTATGTGTGTATATACATACCTATGTATATGAATGTGTGTCTTGTTTATTACAATGTAACTTTTGTAATAACCTAAATGTCCATTAGTAGGAAGTTGGGTAAATATATTATTGTATTTATAAGCTGGACGACTATACTGACATTAAAATTGATTATTTAGGCTTATATATCTTAATAAGGAAAGATTATAATAAATCATTAAATGACAAAATTAATACATAGGAATACATAGGGGTATATGTGCAGAAAAGAAATCTAAAGGGATATGTACCTAGTGGAAGTGGCAAAATTGTGGGTTGTTTCTATTTATTGCTTTTATTTCTGGCTATGTGTGTGTGTTTTTTAATTTTTTCAAACAATAAATATGAATTACTGCTAAAAGAAGACATTGGGTCAATTTAAATCAAGTTAGAGAAAAATATTAAGTTATACTACAGGTTGTACTTAATGAATTCTAAAAGAGTGTTAACTATTTCAAGCATCTGAATGTAGAAAAAGATTACAGCAAGGTTTTTAGTAAAGAATAGGCAAAGTTCTTTACCAAGGAAACATCTGTTTTGCACAAATCTTTTCGAATATAAGAGTCAAAGGGTTGAGAAGATGGTCTCTAACTCTTTAAAGAAATCAGACAGGAACTACCCTTCATTTCTTCTATGTAAATCCAGGAGTGGTGTCTTCTTAGATGTATGACGGTCTTTCCTCTAAAACTGTATTTTAAGACTGGAGAATTATAGTATGTCAATAACAGATCATTTTTCAGAGGCAGCCCTAAGCAAAATTTTGAAATGGATCCAGTTGTCCTTGCCATTGTTCCCTTCTTTCTTAATAATTCTACTCTCCACCTGAGATACATTTCTTTTCAGTCCCAGTAGCATATGCCCTCTTAACTGCCAGTAATTTAGGAAGCAAGCTAATTCCCCTTATAATTCCAGCTGTTCGACAGTAACATGTATTTCTCAGGAGTATTATCAAGATTCTTGCTGATAATACTCCCAAAGAATCTTCAATTCCCAAAGAAAACCATTCCTAGGAGTGCCAATTAGTATTATTATCAGTGCTTATGTACATATTTTGAGGTAGAGACATTTTATTAACATTACTGAAACTCTACAATGTAGATATTGTTCATTGGTTAAAAACTAGTCCAATACCATCATTTTCATATATTTAGCTTATTTTCCACCCTGAGCAGACAAATTACACATGCACACACACAAAAATAAATACATACGTATATATTTCTATGAAAGAAAACAGAATAAGAGGCCCATGACTAGCGTTATCTAGGGCTTGTACCCTTGTTTTAGGGTATCTCTTATGCTTGCTTTAGGGTACCCCTTATTCTTGTTTTTAACATATCTCTCAAGTCTTACAGTGGTTTTTAGGGCTCATAGAGCTGGCATTTGCTCTACAAGCCCTAGAGACAACCCTGTACTGCTTCGGAAATAACGCAATGTAGGAAATTTGTTTTCCTGGGACGTTTCTGGCAGATATAGAAAGTGAAATCTCTGAGGATGTTTTCTTTTCTTGTTGTCTTGGCGGGATAAAGTGATAGTTTAATTTTGGATATAAAATTTATCGACTGTATCTCTAATCTTTACTTAAATTTTCCATCAAAGCTTCTCCTCTGTGTCTTTTCCCTTATGCTCCCAATACCACACAATTTTATTTATTCTGAGGAGAATTTATTATCAGGAGAAAACAGAAAGAAACCCTTTGATTTAGTGCCTCTCCTTGGTTCTTTAGCTAATGCTCCTCTTTGCTTTCACTGCTGCCTTCTTCAAAGTAGGCTTCCATGGTTACTACAGTAAATATCACATTATCATTATGAAAATCATCTTGTACATTGTTGAAATCATTTTTCCATCAAGAATTTAATGAGGGAGAAAAATGAAACTTGTACTATCAGTATGATCACCTGAAAGGATACGCCCTAGCAGCAAGGGAAAACTGAAAATAGATCGATTCTTACATAGAAAGCCAAGAATTTAATCACTGCTACCTAAGGTTGGATTAATATAATTTTCAGAGGCTGAGGTGGGTGGATCTCTTGAGGTCAGGAGTTTGAGATCAACCTGGCCAACATGGTGAAACCCCGTCTCTACTAAAAATACAAAAATTAGCTGGATGTGGTGGTGTGTGCTTGTAATCTTAGCTACTGGGGAGACTTAGGCATGAGAATCACTTGAACTCAGGAGGTGGAGGTTGCAGTGAGCTGTGATGATGTCACTGCACTCCAGCCTGGGCAACAGAGTGAGACTCCATCTATAAATAAATAAATAAATAAATAAATAAATAATAAATAAATAATGAAAAATTCTACTCTTTCTGTTAGAATTAAAAGAAAATCATCTTTAAATCATCCAGAAGCTCTAATTACTCACATAATAATATGACAATCTGTATGATATTATCAAGAAAAACAAGTTAAGAAAAAGAAAATGACAAAACTAGACAACAGATTAAGAACCAACGCTGGTACACATTTAGAGTTGTCAAACACAAACTTAGAAATAATACAAACACAAACTTCGCATATTTGTCCCTGCTTAAATCTCACATTGAAATGTAATCTCCAGTGTTGGAGGTGGGGCCCTAGTGGGATGTATTTGGATCATGGGGGTGGATTCCTCCTGAATGGCTTGGGCCATCCTCTTGGTGATAAGTCAGCTCTCATTCTGAGTTCTCTGCAGATCTGGTAGTTTAAAAGTGTATAGCCTCTCTTCCCACACCCACTCTCTCTCTCTCGTGCTCCTGCTTCTGCCATGTGAAGTGCCTGCTCCAGCTTTGCCTTCTGCCAGATTGTAAGCAACCTGAGGCCTCCCCAGAAACTGAGCAGATGCCAGAGCCATGCTTCTTGTGTATAGCCTGCACAACCATGAACCAGTTAAACCTCTTTTCTTTATAAATTACCCAGTCTTGAGAATTGTTTGTTCATGTCCTTTGCCCACTTTTTAATGGGGTTGTTTTTCCTTTTAAATTTAAGTTCCTTATAAACTCTGGATATTAGATATTAGATTTTTGTTAGATGGATGCAGCCAAGAAACATACGAAAGAAAGCTCAACATCACTGATCATTAGGGAAATGCAAATCAAAACCACAATTAACTACCATCTTACACCAGTCAAAATGGTGATTATTAATAAGTCAAGAAACAACATTGTCCTCAGCAAACTAACGCAGGATCAGAAAACCAAACACTGCATGTTCTCACTTATACATGGGAACTGAACAATGAGAGCACATGAACACAGGGAGGGGAACAACACACACTGGGGTCTGTCATGGGGCTGGGTTAGGGAGAGGATCACAAAAAAATAGCTAATGCATGCTGAGCTTAATACCTAGGTGATGGGTTGATAGGTGGAACAACCACCATGACACACGTTTATCTATGTAACAAACCTGCACATCCTGCATGTGTAATTTGGAACTTGAAATAAAATAAAATAATTCAAAATGGCAAGACAAAATTTGAAAAATAAATTACCCAGTCTCAGATATTTATTTATAGCAATGCAAGAAGAGCCTATACACATGTGAATAATACATTCAAATAGATGATAAGATCAAAAGATGATAAAACATAAAATTTCATCAGAAATCTGGAATCTATAAAGACGATGAAATTCTAAAACAAAAAAATATAATAACACAAATTCAGGATTTAATTGGGCAAGATGGTGGACTGGAGGCTTCTAACATGCCTCAGCCACTTGGAAATAGCAAAATCGTGCATAAGGATCAACTTTGTGAGCTTTAAGAAGGAAAACAGGAATCCACTACGATAGCAAAGAACACAGAAATCCTATAGAAGTAGGTAGCCAAACTGCTCCTGTGACAGCATCTGGCTAATAAAAATTAATGAAACCCCAGAATATAAGACGGGCAGAGTGTCCCTCTCTGTGACCCACCTTTCCCCCCGGCGTTCTGTGCAATGCAGGTCATGGGAGAACTCTTCTTTTTTTCAAGATCTGGAGCAAACTTAGGGAGAGACTTGAAGACAATGAGTGGGAAGAATACCAGAAAAATCTGCAGGCATTTCCCCAGAACTGGGTCTGGCAGCAGGATAACCCAGGCTTATACAAATCAGTCATTCTTTGACAATCTGGCAGCATGGCCACATAGGCATTTTAGTCTCAAGACAGAGATTAGAACACTGGGGCTCTGAAGTAGGGTGGAGGTCCAAACAGCCAGAATTGTGTGGCAAGTGGGGAATGTGCCCCAGCAATAGGTCCTGGAACTTGCTCGTCCCTGTTGTGGGTCTGGGGCAGGAGGAAGGCTACAGTAGCTGCAGTTTCTCCTGGGTGAAACAAGACTTGTATCCAGGGCCAGCTTGGCAACCTGGAACCTATCTGTGTGTGTCATAGCTAGGTGCCTCAGCCTACTCCTCTGAGACTGTGGTGCAGTGGGGCCCTCTCCACTCCACCTCCAGGCATATCTTCAGGTATTTGAGACAGCTGCACACATGGATTGGCAGCCTGATTCACTCCATCTTCCCTGTGCAGAAATCCGTACACAGAAGGGGCCCTCTGCTTCACGCCTAGGCATATCTCCAGGCATCTGGAGCTGCTTGCCTGGATTAAAAGCCTGAGCCACCTCACCCTTCTTCTGCAGAGATTTTGATGCAGCGTGGACCCCTACATTCCATATCCAGTCAGATATCCAGGAATCTAGAGCAACCCTCACTCTCTTGGAGTAAGAGTTTAGGCTCCCACCCCTACCCATGCAGAGAACTTTGGGCTGAGGAGATTTACCAGCTCCATGCTAGCCTAGGCACACCTCTGGGTTCTTGGTGGGCATCCACAAGTCCTTCCACTGGGGCTGTTGCTTGTGCTTGCCATTAGGGAATCTATAGGCAGGCCCTCGTAGTCTGACCCTGCCCATCTTTGTTCCCCACTGCAAAGCTGAGCAGGGAGCTCAGTCCACTGTGCATTCCACAGATCAGCCTATTGTGTAAGGCAACAGAGAACTTTATTCAATACACCATGATTTAGTATGTACCCATCCACATTGGTCACAACCGGCTCTTAGCCATAAGTGTCTTCTATTGGTCTGTATGTAAGTCAAACCGCACAACCCAATATAAAACCTGCCAATGAAGTGCATAGGACTATAGAAGGAAGCGAAAAGACACTACCCAACATTTTCTACCATGACAGCTCCTAGGAAGCAGAGGAAAGAAGAAAAAAGAATTCTATCAGCATAAAAATAAGTCCAAAATTTAGAAGTGGCAGCGTATCCAGATGAGAAGGAACTAGTGCAAGAATTCTGGCCCCATGAAAAATCTGAAATCTGTGACATCACCAAAAGCTCGCACTAGGTCTCCAACAACGGCCTCTAATAAAATATGAAAATTCAGAAATGATAGATAATAAACTCAAAGCAAGGAAGCTCAATGAGATCTAAGACAATGTTGAAAATCAACATAAAGAAATGTCAAAGTCAATTCAGGAAATGAAGGAAGAGATAAACATCTCACAAAGAAATCAATCAGTTTCTGGAATTGAAAGACTCATTTAAAAAATTTCAAAATACAACTGAAATTTTGTCAATAGATTAGACCAAGTAGAAGAAAGAATTTCTGAGCTTGAATACTATTCTTTAAAAGTAACCCAGTCAGACAAAAATAAGGAGAAAAGAATTGAGAAAAATTAACAAAGCCTTCAAGAAATATGGAATTATGTAAAGTGACCAAACCTACAAATTATTGGCATTCCTGAAAGATAAAGAGAAAAGGTAAACCACTTGGAAAACATATTTGAGGAACTAATTCAAGACAATTTCCCTGATCTTGCTAAAGAGCTAGGAAACCAGATACAATAAATCCAGAGAACACTTGTGAGATACTATACAAAAAGAACTTCACCAAGGCATATAGTCACAGACTGTCAAAGGAACATGCTTAAGGTAAATCTTAAAGTCAACTAGAGAAAAAGATCAGATCATATACAAGGGGAGCTCTATCAGGCTAACAACAAACTTCTCAGCAGAAGTCTTACAATCCAGAAGAGATTGGTAACCTGTTTTTGGCAATCTCAAAGAAAAGAAATTCCAATGAAGAATGTCATTTCCTGCCCAACTAGGCTTCATGATCGAGGGAGAAATAAAATATCTTCCAGACAAACAATCACTAAGAGAATTCATTACCATTAGACCAGCATTATAAGAGATCCCTAAGGGATTTCTAAACATGGAAATGAAAGATCAATATTTGCCACTGCAAAAACATGCTTAATTATATAGCACACAGACCCCACAAAGCAACTATATGATAAAATCTACAAAACAACCAGCTAACAACTTCATGATAGGATAAAAACCTCACATATTAATATTAACCTTGAACACAAATTGTCTAAACATCCTACTTAAAAGTTACAGAGTGGAAAGTTGGATTTAAAAAAAACAATGCCCATATGTCTGCTATCTTCAGAAGACCCATCTCACAAGTAATGACATCCATAGGCACAAAATAAAGAGTTTAAGAAAGATCTATCATGGCAAAAGAAAACAAAAAAGAGCAGAGGTTGTTATTCTTATATCAGACAAAAGAGACTGAACCAACAACAACAAAACAGAACAAAGAAAGACATTGCTCAATTATAAAGGAGTCAATTCAGCAGGAAGACTTAAATATATATATCCTAAATATATATGCACCCAACATTGCAGCACACAGACTAATAAAACAAGAAAGTCTAGATCTACAAAAAGACTTAGACAGCCAGACAATAATAATGAGGGACTTCAGCACCCCCACTGACAGCATTAGACAGATCATCAAGGCAGAAAACTGACAAATAAATTATTGTCTTAAATTCGACACTTGATCAAATAGGCCTAATAGATATCTACAGACTACTCCACCCAGCAACCACAGAATAGACATTCTTCTCATCAGCAGACAGAACATACTCTAAGATCAACCACATTCTTGGCCACAAAGTCAGTCTCAATAAATTCAAAAATTTAAAATCATACCAACCATACTCTCAGACCACAGTATGATAAAAATAGAAATCAATAACAAGAAGATCTTTCAAAACCATACAATTACATGGAAATTAAATAACTGGCTTCTGAATGACTTTTTAGTAAACAGTGAAATTTAGGCTGAAATAAAAAAATCCTTGGAATTAATGAAAACAGAGACATTATATCACAAAACAAAATATCTGAGATGCAGCAAAAGCAGTGTTAAGAGGAAAGTATATAGTGCTAAATGCCTACATCAATAATATCAAAAGATCTCAAATGGATGATCTAATAACACACCTAGAGGAACTAGAAGAATAAGAACAAACTAACAACAAAGTTAGATGAAGAAAATAAACAACTGAAATCAGAGAAGAAGTGGACAAAATTGAGACCTGGAAATCCACACAAAGGACCAATGAAGCCAAAAGTTGGTTGTTTGAAAGAATAAATAAGATCAATAGGCTACTAGCTAGATTAACAAAGAAAAAAAGAGCAAAATAAAAAATGACAAAGGGGACATTGTAAGTGATCCTACAGAAATACAAATGACTATCAAAGACTATTACCAACACCTCTGTGCACACAAACTAGAAAATCTAAAAGAAATTGATTAATTTTTGGAAACACACAATCTCTTAAGATTAAAAAAGGAAGAAATTAAAACCCAGAACCAATCGATACCATGTTTCAAAATGGAATCAGTAATAAAGAACTTACCAACTCACTTGGACCAGATGGATTCACAGTCAAATTTTAACAGATGAACCAAGAAGAGCTGATAGCAATTCTACTTGAATAATTCACAAAAAAAAAAAAAAAAATGGGAGAGGGAATCCAGCCATCAGGAGGAGGGATGATGCTATGAAGCCATCTTGATACCAGAACCTGGAAAAAACACAATAGAAGAAAGAAAACTATTGGCCAATATCCCTGATGAACACGGATGCAAAATCCTTACACAACAAAAAGTTAATTCATCAGGATCAAGAAGGCTTTATTCTAGAATGCAAGGTTGATTCAACATATGCAAATAAATAAATGTGTTCATGACATAAACAGAATTAAAAACAAAAATCTTATGATCACCTTGACAGATGCTGAGAAAGCTTTTGTTAAAATTCAATATCCCTTTATGATAAAAATCCTCAGTAAACCAAGCATCAAAGGAAGATACCTCAAAATAGTAAAAGCCATTTATGGAAAACCCACAGCCAATGTCATATTGAATGAGGAAGTGCTGGAAGCATTCCACTGAAGAACAGGATGTTCACTCTCACCACTCCTATTCAACATAGTGCTGGAAGTCTTAGCAAGAGCAATCAGGCAACAGAAAAAAAAAAAAAAGGCATGTAAATAGAAAAAGAAGTGAAATTATCTCTCTTCACTGAAGATATGATTATAGACCTAAAAAAACCTTAAAGACTCTGCCAGAAGGCTCCTAGAACTGATGAACAACTTTGATAAAGTTTCATAATACAAAAACTATGTAGAAAAATTAGAAGAATTTCTATACACCAATAGCATTTAAGCTGAGAGCCAAATCAAGAATGCAATACCATTTACAATAGCCATACACACACACATACACACACATGCAAATACTTAGGAATATATCTAACCAAAAAGTGAAAGACTGCTACAGGAAGAACTACAAAGCACTGCCGAAAGAAATTATAGATGACACAAACAAATAGAAAAACAGTCCATGCTCACGATTAGAAGAAACAATATCATTAAAATGGCCATACTCCCCAAAACATTCTGTAGATTCATCACTATCTCTATCAAACTACCAGCAATATTTTTCACAGACTTAAAAAAAATTTTCTAAAATTCATATGGAGCCAAAAAAGAGTCTTAATAGCCAAAGAAATCCTAAGCAAGAGGAATAAAACTGGAGACCCGACCTCAAATTATACCATATGGCCACAGTAACCGAAACAGTATGGTACTGGTTCAAAACAGACACATAGACCAATGGAACATAATAGAGAACCCCAAAATAAAGCCATACACCTGCAACTATCTGAGCATCAACAAGGTAAACAAAAATAAATGGTGGGGAAAGGTCTCTTCATTCAACAAATTGTGCTAAGATAACTGGCTGGCCACATGCAGAAGAATGAAACAGGGCCCCCACCTTTCACCATGTACAAAAATTAACCCAAGATAGGTTAAAACTTTAAACATAAGACCTCAAACTTTAAAACCCTAGAATAAAACCTAGAAAATACTCTTCTTGATTTCACTCTTGGCAAAGTACTTATTCTAAGACGTCAAAAGCAATTGCAACAAAAACGAAAATTAACAAGTGGGACCTAACTAAAGAGCTTCTCTGCAGCAAGAGAAACTATTAACAGAGTGAACAGACAACATACAGAATGAAAGAAAATATTCATAAACTATACAACTGACAAAGGTTTAATATCCAGAAATTTTAAGAAATTTAAACAACACAACAAGCAAAAACAAATAGCCCCATTAAAAAATGGTCAAAGGCCATGAACAGATACTTCTCAAAAGAATACATACAGGCAGCCCACAAACATGAAAAAATGCTCATCATCACTAATCATTACAGAAATGCCAATCAAAATGACAATGGGATACTATCTCACACCAATCAGAACGACTATTATTAAAAAGTCAAAAAAAAAAAAAAAAGGTGCTGGCAATGCTGTGGAGAGAAGAGAACGCTTATACACCACTTACTTACACCACTGGTGGGGATGTCAATGGTTTCATCCACTATGGAAAGTGGCTTGGAGGTTGCTCAAATAACTTAGAACAGAACTATCATTTGACCCAGCAAGCTGATTACTGGGTATATTCCTAAAGGAAAGGAAATTGTTCTATAAAAAAGACACATGTGCTCATATGTTCATTGCAGCACTATTCACTAGACAATGTGTTACATATATGCCACAGAATACTATGCAGCCATAAAAAGAATAAAATCATGTCCCTTGAAGCAACATGAATGCAGCTGGAGGCCATTATCCTAAGTGAATTGACACTGGAACATAAAACCAAATGCTGTATTTTCTTACTTATAAGTGGGAGATAAACTTTGGATACACACAGACATAAAGATGAAGTAATAGACACAAGGAACCACTAGATGAAGGAGAGAGGGTGTGGGGCAGGGGCTGAAAAATACCTGTTGGCTACTATGATCACTATCTGAGTGGAAGAATCATTTATACTCTGAATCTCAGCATTATACAATAAGCCCACGTAACAAACCTACACATGTATTCCCTAAATCTAAAGAAAAAAGTTGAAATTATTTTAAAAAAAGATTTATTAAATATTTATCAGCTTGTTAGTCATAGGTTACTAAATTGGAAAATAGGTCAATATAAATTATTCAAATTGAAGCACGAATAGAAAACAACAAAAATTCATTAAAAAGAGCCTAAGTCATTTATCAGATTTCATGAAAATGTCTAAGATACATGTCAAAAATTTCAGAGAGAGAAAGGATAGGACAGATAAATAACTTAAAGTGATAATGACATAACACTTTCCGAAACTGGCAGTATTTTTTAAAAGAACCTGTATTTGAGAGCATTAGGGTAAAATTGCTTAAAAGCAAAGACAAAAAAAAAAGACCTTCAATGTAGCCTGAGAATTATTGAATTATTTTCTAGAGAAACAGCAAGAATGGCAGATGACCTATCAATGAACAATAGAGTCCAGAAAATAGTGAAATACCTATAGACTGTGGAAAAAAAAAAAAACTACAAATCTAAAACTCTTCTAATACACACAAACACAAACACATAAATAAAAGTGAATGAAGTTGATATTTGTCTGGAGGTGGAAACTGATGAAGAGTTGTGAAGATCTAACATGTTTTCCACTTCAATTTTGGAGTGGATGGTGAGAACAGTTCTAGAATTCAAAAGCATAGGAAGAGGAAAAGACTGAAAAGCAAATTACTTGACACCAGTGTATATAAATATGCTTGTGGAAAGAAAACTAAGACGGATGTTGGAACTATCCATATGCATTTGGCAATGGAATCCATAAGATTTAATGAAAAACAGATAAATAAAAAGAATCCAATACTAGAAATATTTAAAGAGTAAGAGAAGTTTAAAATTGACTGAAAAGAGTGGGTAGAGAGGAAGTCACTGGTGGTTTTATATATATGACATATGTATGAGAGAGAGCGAGAGAGAGAGATTTGTTTTATGGAATTGGCTTATACAATTGTGAAGGATGGCAAGTCCACAATCTGCATGGTCAGCCAACAGACTGGAGACCTAGGGAAGAGCCAACATTGCGGTTTGAGTCCAAAGGCAGTCTGCTGGCAGAAATCCCTTTCTTTCTTGAGAGATCAGTCTTGTTTTTATTATAGCCTTCACCTGATTGGATTAGGTATGCTCATATTATGGAGGATAATTTGCTTTACTTAGTCTACTGATTTAATGTTTATCTCATCTAAAAACCATACCTTCACAGAAACACCTATGATAATATTTGACCAAATACCTGGGTATTCATGGCCTAGATAAGTTGACACATAGAGTGAATCATCATGAGAATCAAAGCCATAATGCCTTGGTTTGAAGAATATTGGGGAAGTGGAAAGGAAGTTTTAACTATTCTTTCAGAAGCCTTGGCTGTTAAATGCAGGGGGGAGCAAGTAGGAACTAGAGGATTCTAAGGAAATTGTGTGTAGGGGTGGTGTGTTGTTTAGAATAGGAAAGACTTGGCATATTTATATTCTGGGGGGAATATTTAGTAAAGAGAAAAATGGATGATGCAGAAGGATATGTATATCTAGACCAGATCTCTTATGCAGGAGAGAGACCTTAGCCTAATGGGAGAATTTGCCCAGAAAGTCAGCACAATTCTTCATAGCCAAGATATATAGTTTCAATTTTTTAACACAAAGGCAATATATTTCATCAGTGGTGTGCTAATTTTTCCACATGTTAACTTTGTTAGCTATGTAAGACATTCAATTATGTTTGGATGTAGAGAAAAATAATAAAACAGCATTTTATTCACATTTTAAAGCAGCTAGATAGAGTCTTCTATCAGAATTATATTGAGAAGTTCAGGTAAGGCTTCTTGATAAAAACATTTTAAGCTATTCTTAGAAATTCATAGAAGTTATCCCAGAAGGGAAAAGAGAATGAACGATATGGGAAAGATTCAATACGTCTAGTTCATAGGATAATGATAAGTTTTGAGTCCAAAAAAGAGTTTTGTTTAGCTGTGTTAAAAGGAAAGCTAATACCATCAAAATATCAATGTAAATTAAAATGTTCATAAATAAAAACAGCAAGGTCTTGCATTTTGTATGTCTTTCTTCACAAATAAAATTTAGAATTCAATATATCATAGATATAGAAGCATATATTTCTAACACACTTATTTTCATTACAAATGTTAAAAGTTTTCAGGCACTTTGTTTGATTATTCCTTATTAAGCTTTTACTACGGATCTAGGAATTATGGTATTCAAAAGATAGTGTATACAATGCAAAAAGATCTGGCGCAATTGTAGACCTTAAGGAACTTACAATACTACTGAAAATGTGAAGCTGACACACATTATATGCTATTATATTAAATCCAAATATATTTTGGTAAGTTTTAAGAAAGTTATAAAGATAAAAAAAAAGAAAAAAACTTTCCTTAAGAATATGCCATCTAAGAGAAAAGACAAATCTGTATGTTTCAATGCCTGGTTGAAGGAAGACTAGAACATAAAGAAACTACTAATTGAGCTCTGTGGCATTTAAGGGAAGGAAAGTCACTTCTCAGGGAATATAGGGAAGGTCTTATAAGGAAAAATGTCGTTTTAAGTGAACCTCAAGAATTCTGTAGAATATCAAAGGGTGGGGTGTTGCAGATAGTAATAAGAGAATTCCATCATTTTATCTAGAGAGACCAGGTTAAGTAAAGACATGAAGTTCAAAAAACATAGACTTAAAAGGTAACCTAGAATTGCTCAGTGGCAAATCTGTCTGAAGGAATAGTGAAAACTAAAACTGGAAATTTATTTGGACTTGTATCATCAAGAACATCAGTGTCAAAAAGAGACTCTTTATCTTAATTTGACAAACAATGGGTTAGTTTTCAGGTGCTTTTTAATGCAGAAAATGGTGAATTAAAGTTAGTTAATGACTTTTCAGGAGGATGTTGTAGTAGCTTATACAGGGAAGAATTTGGTCCTAATTTAGAGTTGTGGAAAGAGAAAGGGGGATGGAAAGACTTTATAAAAATCTATACCAGGATCCCCAGAACTTGAATTTTGTAAGACATGAATACTTTTCTTTAAATGGGAGGCTACCATAGGGCTACCAACATTCTATTTTACTAAGAAGGGATATTTTTAAAGCACATTCTAACTTCATGGCTTTTTCTGCAGTTAGTATTGTCCACTCCAGAGTGTTTGGAAGATCCTTACTAACTGGGCCATCAAGCAAGACTCAATAACAGGGTTTGGTTCCGTGCCCCCACCTAAATCTCATCTGAAATTGTAATATCCACATATTAGGGAGGGAGTTGATGGGAAGTCATTGGATCATGGGGGCAGTTTCCCCAGCTGTTCTTGTGATAGTGAGTGAGTCTCATGAGTTCCAGTGGATTTATAAGCACCTGGCATTTCCCTGCTTGTACTCACTCCGTCCTGCTGCCCTGTGAAGAAGATGCTTGCTTCTCCTTTGCTTTCCACCATGATTGTAAGTTTTCTGAGGTCTCCCCAGCAATGTGGAACTGTGAGTCAATTAAACCTATTTTCTTGATAAATTACCCAGTCTCAGGCAGTTCTTTATACCAGTGTGAAAACAGACTAATACACTTGCCTTGTGGATATTTATTCAATCCATAAATATGTATTATGTACCTACTATGTGTACTATATTCTTTTAGGCTCTGGAATACTGCAATAAACACAGCAGAGTCACTGTTCTTTTAAGTTTATACTGTTGGTAGGATGAGACAAATAATTTTAAAAAATGTAAACAGGCTATGAAGAAAAGTTAAAGCTCTGAATTTCATTCTGAGGTAGACAAGAAGCCTCTGTAGGTTCCTACGTGTTCTAAAAGGATTGCTCTGGCTAATGTGTAGAATTTTCATCTGCACTAGTAGAAAAAGGGAGACTAGTTGGGACAGGAGATGAATTAATGTAGGTGAGAGTTGATGGAGGCATAGAATGGAGAAGTACCACTGGAACTGATGAGGAATTCCAGATATATTTTCAAAGTAGATTCGACAAGGTTTGCCAATGGGTTGAACATGAGGGTGAGAGGAAGAGGAGAATGAAGTTTTTCACTTTGGCTGGATATTGAATATAGATGTCAGTAGCATACACCCCTTGTGACACTTGGAAGTATCTTCAGACATTGCCAAATGTACTGTGGGAGACAAAATTATTCGCCAGAACCATTATTTTAGGCTAAAGAATGAAGGTATTTGAAAGACAATTGTCAAGAATTTATTTTAACTTAAGCTAATTTGGGATAATTATTGCATACCTTAAGGGAAACTCAAGTATAAATTTGGAGATAAAAATATATAGCTTAGGAGGCAAGTTGGGGTTGAAGACATGAACGTGAGAGTCATCCATATATAAATGATATTAAAATCCTGAGAATGAAGGAGCGTAAATTCAGTTAGAGAACAGAAGATATCTGAGAACTAAGCCTGGAGGATGACATGTTTAGTTGTGAAGAAGATGGATTCTATCCACGTAGAACAATTCAAAGTAAACAAGAATGCTCTTCCAGAAGGCAAGACAAGATAATGTTTAATACAAGAAGGAAAGGGTATTTCAAATATTGCTGAAAAATCAAGAAAAATGAAGGCTAGAATTTGAATTTGTTGATCTGTTATTATGGAGGTTATTGATGACCTTGACACTAGCAACTTTTATTGAGAGGTAGAGATAAAAATCTGGAACAAATTCACGAAACAACTGTGGCGCAGAATTGGAGACTGCAAATCCAAGAGCACTTTAAAAGAGATCTGTGCTAGAAGAGAGCAGAGAATTCAGGAATAGCTAGAAAAGAATGTGAGGTCAAAGGAGGTTTTCTGTTCTGTTTTGAAGGTGGGAGAAACAACAGTATATATTTTTGTTGAGGTGAATGATCCAATGAGAAGAAAAGAAGGTGATACAAGAAGAAGGGAAAACTGGAGTGAAGTCCTTGACTAAGGCAATATATGCCAAGATGAAAGCACACAAAGAAAGATGTTGAGAGCATGAATGGTCTGATCTGGGTACACAGGATTGAGGAGTGCCATATTTTCAAGCTCCCAGAGCAAAACTGAGGGTCATATAGGCCATCCCAGCTTAACACCTGAGTTTCCTTCCAAAATTGTCAGCTCTTAGCTCAGAGCAGCAGCAGATATTTTCTACAACGCCCTGTGAGTCAAACAGGCCACTGTGAGCATGCCTTCTTACACTGACTAAGGAATAAATGTGGGCATCTCAGCTGGCACCAGGATGGATACTAATATTCCCTGGGCAATATTATTTACTTAAATAAGTTCAGCTACCACTTACATGCATAAATAACTCCTTGTTTGCTTCACATTAATATATAATTTTGGAAATACGTTTACTATGTAAAACAAAGTACACATCTGTTAAACTCCCTATTTCTTAATCCCAAATCTGTCTTGTTTTATGTAGTCAAAAGTATTTTTCCTGGTTAGTTCCAGGATAGCACCTGCAAAAGGTAAAAATTGAATTATTATGACCTTGAAAAAGATAAAAAGCAGAAATGTATTTGGGTCTATTTTGCAGCTAGATTATTTTTTGCTTGCTTCTACATTTAAAAATACAGCAAATAGCAGTGCAAAATTTTTAATGTTTATAAAAGATAATGTCTTAAAAAGTAAATAATAAAATTATTTCACAAGTTTGGTAATAACAAATTGAACAATTGTAGGAGTTATTTACTCTTGTAGGTTCTCACTGCTTCTGCAGATGGTAGGAGAGATTGTCTTTGATGATATTAATACATTTAGTAGGAAGGAGTTTACCAAGTTCATACTGTTAATTTTGTTACATGGTTCAGCTTCATTTGATTGTATTTCTCCCCCAAGAATCTTTTTTTGAAATGATTCCCTACAGCTATGAACAATTCAGATTCTAAAATCTTGTAATGCATTTGCTTGTAATTACAAAGTTAAATTTTTGGTACTCTTGAACCTTTAGAATATTTGCTATGTGTAACCAATATATTTCAATGCTACTCTTGAATTCATTTGGTGTGTTCCTTACTAAAGGTCAGCAATGTAATACTAATTGGATCAAACTCCCTTAAGCACATTCTCATCTTCTGATGTACAACAAAATAAAATAGCTACCACTGTAGACACAGTGGAAGCCTAAAAAATGAAATAAGGACAATATCACTGAATATTCCTAACATGATGGACTGATCTTTCTGCAGAAGTGCTTCCTGTGACTTTTTTTTGTCTTTGCTCATGTGGATTTATCTGATCATTTTAACTAAAGCATGCATTATTTTAAAAGAAGATTTTTTTTCTTTTTTGTTCCTTTATTTTATAACCATTCAATAATAAATTATAAGCTGTCTATAATTGTCTGCTTATGAAAATGCTTGTAATTATACCTGGAAAAAGCATAATACTAATGTCCAGAATTTAATGCATCCACTAAATACAATAGGAATTTCCCCTCCTGATAGTGTTTGTGAAATAAAGCAGTTAGGAACAAATTGTGGTTTCATTTCCTTTGAAAATATTTCAAAGGAATATTGTTACTAGAGAGTAGCTCCTTTTTCATGCTTTCTGTGTGGGAGGCAGAGAAGAGGATCTGCATACATCACACTGCCTCATTCACCTCAGCACCACCTCTTTCCCTGCTCCCTGCTCTCCTTGCCAAAGATCCAACTCTATGACCTCAACCAAAACTATCAGCCTTTGAGATATGTAAATTGTATATATACAAAGTATATATCTTCTATGTATAGAGAGTAACATACATACATAATTTTCCTATATAATACTTGAATTTGATAAGACCATCCACCACTGTAACTTTAAAACATAGAAATTGTACAAAAGTAGATGGTTGAAGTATTTAGTGCTAAAACATACTGTACACTCATTCACTCATATCTGTGAGCCATCTCTAAAAAAGAAAAATCATCCTACAATGAGAAACTGCTATCCTATGTCATTTATATTCATTGTTTCAGTTAGTCCTCACAATAAAACTAGTAGTTATAGATAATCCATTTTGTACATAATGAAAGTAAGGTTCAGAATGTTAACAATTCATCAAAGACCCAACTGCCAAGTTGGTAAGTTAAAATTTTAACTCAGGTCTACCTTGCTGAGAATTCACAAGGTTTCCATTTATTAATCCATTCAACAAATATGTATTGATTATCCATTATGTGTCCTCAATGTGTTAAGTGCCAGAATATATAAATGAATAAGAGGAATATAATCCAGGTTCTCATGGAGTTATAGTCTACAAGGGTAAAAATGTATTGAAAAAGATATGTATAACTTATAATCTTGATGGAATCACTTAAAATTTTCAAAGTAATAGCACAAGGAAAAATCCTGACTGAAAATATATTTATTTATTCTGCATACTATTGGTCTGGGGAGAGTTTTTATCATTTGAATTAATTAGAACATTTGTAAATCAGAATATTTTATGCTCAGACACTGTGTCAGTCAGTTAGAACTACTAAAACAGAATATTTAAGCAACAGAAATTTATTTTTTGCAGTCTGGAGGCTGGAAGATCCAAGATCAAGGTGTTGGCAAATATGGTATATAATAAGGGCATTCTTCCTGGTTTGCAAATGGTTGTTTTCTCCTTGTATCCTCATATAGCAGAAAGAGAGCAAGCTCTCTGAGATCCCTCTTATAAGGGCACAAATATTAATAAGGGCTGCACCCTCATTACCTAATTACCTCCCAAAGTCCACGCCTCCAAATACTATCACATCAGGGAATCAGGCTTCAAGATATGAAGTTTTGGGAAACACATTCACTGCATAACAAACACACATACGCGCATGCACGCGTACACACACACACACACACACACACACACGTCTGGATTCCTGGCTGATCTGAAAAAGTTAGATAAGGCTGCTGGGCCATAATTCTGCAAGGAAATAATTGACTAGAGTTGAGGAGATTTGGGTTACTTCAATGGCCAAAAGCCTTTGAAATCACCACATTTTCTACCACTCTTTACTGTCACTTTACTTATTAACAAAACCTGCCAGTCACTGTAGGCATCTGAGCTCATCATGCCTGATTTGATTACAGTTTTAGTAAGGGTTAGAATGAGGAAAGATGAACTCAAATGAAGGTACAGATCCGAGTGAGTTAAGTAAAATTCTAAGGTCTCCTCCAAAGAGTTATACTCCTATAAGCCCCCTCTCTTGAGTTTGAGTAGGACCTGTGAATGTGATTGAATGTTATTTCCTTGATCAGGTTAGGTTACAAGGCAAAAGTAAAGGGATTTTGCAGATGTGATGAAAATCCTAATCAGTTGACTTTAAAGGACTCAAAAGGGAGTTTTTCCTGAGTGAGCTGTCAGGTCAGCATTTTCAAGCAGGATCTAGAATTCAGACCTGAAGACGTGGAAATAGTCTCCTGCTGGCCTTGAAGAAGCAAACTGCCATGCTGTGGAGAGACCCATGTGGCAGGGAATGGTGGTGATTTCCAGGAGCTAAAGTTCTCAATCCTATGGTCACAAGGAACTGAATTATTCATACAACCATTGAGGTTGGAAGTACACCCAAAGCTTAGATGAGATCATATCCCAGACTTTTATCTTAATTACAACCTCACGAGCCCCTAAGCAGAACACTCAACTAAATTAGGCGCAGACTCCTCCTGACTCTTGAAAACTATGGTTTTAAGCTGCTAAATTGGTGGTGATTTTCTTGAAAACTATGGTTTTAAGCTGCTAAATTGGTGGTGATTTATTAGATGGCAATAGAAAACCCATAGATATTTTCTAAGCACACAGATGAAGAAAATGTTAAGAATGACAATTAGTTTGTGACAGTCACTATGGCAAAGATTGAGTGTGCAGTAGTGAAAGTGTTCAAGAAGGAGAGCACAGACAGGAGCTGCTGGGGCCCAGAATGGAGGATCTACACTCCACATTTTGTATCTAATCCCAAAACATTAGGAAGACTTCTTTGGAAGGGTTTTAATTTTAGGATTGGTACACTCAGTCTTGTACTTTAAAAGAATGTGTCAAATATGAAAAACCAAATAAAAGGTTATTGAGATAGTCCATAAAGCTAGGATTAAGGAAGAGGACACAGAAAAGTAAATGGATTTGAGAACTATTTAGCAGGCAGAATCAACATGACTTGGTAACTGGATGCAGTGTAGATAGAGAGGTGTAAGAGCTAAAATCCAGGCACTGTGCTTCTATCTCTAACTTAAATCCAAGTCAATGAGTTTCTGTTTCTGGAAGAGTAACTATAATCTTTTTCTTCTTCCAATAGGTGTCACCTGAAAAGCCTGTTAAACATAATTTCACTATTTTCTGTATGGAGTAACCATTGCTTATTAAGGTTTTAGGGGACAAACAAGGATATAGAGATAATGACGTTTATCTTAGGTTCCCACAGGCACCATTTACACCTAAACTTTAAAGATTCTTCGTCCTTGGAAATGAAAATGGGGCATCGAGAGGCTAATGACCTTCTCCCTAAAACTGACTTTCGTTTTCAAGCACATACACATTTTGTCACGTATTGACAATTTATTGTCCTTTATTATATGCTGGCCATGCTCTTCAACTATTTAACTTTTCTGCCATATTGAAGAAAGAAAAGGCTTTCTTTATGATCTACCTATATTTACTTGCCATGCCTTTGCTATAGAAGAGTCCCTTATCTGACTTTAAATAATTAAATGTATTTCTTTTTCTCATTCTGTTGCACTAGATTTAACAAACATTTGGTGGATCTTCTAAGTATAGGACATTAAGAATACTGTGGTAGGATAAACTGCCTACAAAAAGCTTCCAATTTCATGTAGAGAAAGTTAAGCAACTTTAATACAATGGGAAAATTGGTATAATGAAAATATTTGTGAGATATCATTGAGACACATAAGGGAAAAACTAACCCAGGTTCAGAATGTTCAAGGAAGGCTTCCTAGAGCAGATTATATATGAGCTGGAAGAATTAATAGGAATTATCCAGTAAAAAAGGGTATTAAATGAAAGACTATTTTATGTATTTATCAGAATATGAAAAAGCACAGAAAGAAGAAATTATGGTGAATTCAGTCTCCTGAAGCTCATGCTGTAAAACGGAAGCTGAGGGTTCCCACGTGGCAGTGCCGGAGAATGAGGCTTGTCTGGTAAGCAGGACCCTTCTTATGAGTGCCATTGTGTGCTTTGAAAGAATCTTGATATTACTATCATTAAGCCAAAGAGTACCAACTCTGACTCCTTGTGTCTAGATTTGTCAGCCTCGAGAGGCAAAGGACAGAACATTGACCTTTCAATGCTCATTTTCTTTCCTGGAGATAAAATTACTCTCCTGATTTTCCATTCTTCCATGTTCTGCCCTCTACTTTGATGGCGCTGCCTGATAAATGCACTTCTGATTAAAATATAGCCTTATGAAAAGCAGGTTTTACATACAAGAAAAATGCAGAATAATTTAATAAAAGACAAATAAATTGATAGAGGTGGTTTACCTATATCTGAACTCAGATCCTGTCAGATTCTTGTTTAAAGACCTCTGCGCTGGTATTCCACCTTCTACAGCAAAAAAGGCAACAATGTTACTCTCCACTTCTCCACTCCCACCCACAACCTGCCCCACTTACCCCACAACCTACTTGCAATGTGCCTTTCTAGTTTTGCCTCCACACTGTCCCCACAAAACCTCACTCTACAGCCATGCCTGATGTGTCACTGTTCCTAAAATATAGCACACACAGGCCCTCTGCTATGATTTTGCCTACATTCTTCCCCAGGCTTACAATGACTTTCTTCACTAGCCTACCTGAAAAATGATTTTCTCAGACTTTAAAATCTATCACAATATCATCTCTGTTTTAGTCCACTTTGTGTTGCTATAAAGGAATACCTGAGACTGGGTAATTTATAAAGAAAAGAGGTTTATTCGGCTCACAGTTTTGCAGGCTGCACAGGCTGTACACTCGCATCTGTTCAGCTTCTGGTGAAGCTTCAGGAAGCTTTTGGTTAAATCAGAAGGGAAGGAAAGAAAGTGTGTCAGATGATCAGAGAGGAAGCAAGAGTGAGTGGGGAGGTACTGGGTCTTTAAACAGCCAGGTTTCAAGTGAACTCATTGCCATGGGGAGGGCACCAAGACATTTAAGAGCCATCTGCCTCAATGATCCAAATATCTCCCAGGCTGCCAACATTTAGGATCACACAACAACTTGACACTTGGAGGGGACACATATTTACACCCTATCGAGCTTCTAACTAAAGCTTTCTGTAATTCTGTTTTCATTCCTAACTCTACTTTCAGTCAGTAAAAAGTTGCTCCTTCATTATTCTTCTCATCATACTTTCTAATTCTTTTTTTTTATTATTATACTTTAAGTTCTAGGGTACATGTGCATAATGTGCAGGTTTGTTACATATGTATACTTTCTAATCCTACAATTTTTCATGCCACATTACTGTCTCCCTTACTGGGTTGTAAGGCCCTCAAAATTAAAAGCTGCTTCTTATTCATATTCCTATCCCAGTAACCAGATGGGGTCCACCAAATGTTACATGACCAATACATGTTTGTTCAGTGCTGGATTGACTTGAAATGAATTTTGTCACAAGGGAAGCAGTGAATTGGGTTCCCCATGCCCATTGGTTTTACTTATTTGCATATCCTACAGAGCAATCAATCATCATTGATTTATAATTCTCCCCTGGGAATTATAAAGTGATTTTTGAAAGTCTGGAGTGGTGTGGGGTGATGGTGGTGAACTCGGGTTGTACTTGTAAACAAGAACCTGTGAAGTAAACTTGATGCCTTAATAACTGAGGTGTGGTATTTTCCTTGCATCTATCTGGTGGCTACGTGCCTAATTTCTTTCTAAACATAGATCCTGAGTCTAACAGTGTCATATATATTTCAAATCCTGAGGCTGTGGCCTTTTTTTCCCCCTCAGGTTTGGGTATACGTTGGTGACTATGTCACTGAAGTCAGTGAGCACTGCTGATATTCTTAATGTGAGCCCTGAATATGACACTGGACCTGTGTCACTATGAGAAATAAAAGGAAAGTAAGACTAAAGACCCGCTACAATAAAATGCCAGAATTTCCCCTTATCTGAATTTCACTGAAAGGAAAAATTGTGACCCCAGCACAAATCTATTTCCAGCATGGCAAAGGCATAGGCTGAGCAGCTTCTCTCTATAATCCTTTAGTAATGAAGCCCTTCTAGCTGGGAATCACATCCTGTCTGTCTGACTTTCACTTAGGAAAACATGTTTATCAACTCAAAGATGAATCATTGCGGCATTTATGTGAAATGGACAAGCCAGGGCTACATAGTTATTTTCCACTGCTATGGCAGTCTTTCTCTTCTATTTACAGCTGAATCTCAGCCCACTCCTGCTGAATAGAAAGTCTGGGCTCCTTCCAGACCTCCCAAATCTGATTATGGAGTCCTCCAAGGATAGATCTGATTGGTATACACCACCTTGAGGGCCAACTCCAGCTCAGGGAGAGCCTTGCTTCTCTGGTCTAGTTTGTGTGTCATGGAGATGTCAGCCACACTGAGTCATCAGCAAACATGAGTTGAAGTACAAGGTGTCCTGAAACTATGCAGGGCAAAGCAGAGGCAGTCTTCAGCTTTGCTGTCTTCTGACTGCTGATAATGTACAAGAGATTTTAGTTATAATGCTTCACGTTGACTTCTGTAATTTCTTAAAAGAAATATCTGTCCTTTGTGGAGCAGTAAGTTGCAGTGGTTAAAGATGCTGCTATGATCTGAATGCTTATGTGTCCTCAAAGTTTATATGTTCAAATCCTCACCCTTAAGATGATGATATTAGAAAATGGGGTATTTGGGAGGTTATTAAGTCATATGGGCAGAGACGTCATGAATGGGATTAGGGCCTTCATGGAAGAGACCTTAGAGAGACTCCTCTACGGACTGCCATGTAAAGTTACAGTGAGAAGAGCTGTCTATGAGAAAGTTTGCCATCATCAGTCACTGAATATGCTGGTGTCTTGATTTTGGAATTCTCAGCCTCCAGAACAGTGAGAAATAAATTGCTGTTGTTTATAAGACACCCATCTGTTGTATTTGGTTATGGCATTCCAAATGGACTAAGACAAAGTCCTAGGTTTATGAATCAGAAAGAATTGGATTCAGATCCTGACACTGTCCTTGAGCAGGTTAATTGATGTCACTAAAAGGCGGTTTTCTTATCTGAGAATTTTGGCTAATCTTAGTATCCACTCTATAGTTTTAAAGTGGTTTAAATCTTTACAGCGGTTTTAAAGATTTAATTGAATAAAATATATAAAAGGCAGAGCATAGACCAGGTGTAAGACAAGGGCTCAAAAACTGGTAGATATCATTATAAGTGTTATATTAATTGTCTTATTTCCATAGTAATCCAATGTTCTTTTAGCTGAGACTACCATCATTCGTTCTTCTTGTTTAGTCCTTCCCTTGGCTTAACTCTCTTCAGCATGCCCCTTTATCGCAAATCTTCTCTTTCTGTTCAAAACAATCCATTTATCCAAAAGGAATAAAGACAAAATTTTCTCATGTCTGAGAACAAGCAGTAATGGGTAACACTAACATTATTTTTTAAAGTTCAAAGACTAGGCCGGGAGCGGTGGCTCACGCCTGTAATCCCAGCACTTCGGGAGGCCGAGGCGGGCGGATCACGAAGTCAGCACATCGAGACCATCCTGGCTAACACGGTGAAACCTCATCTCTACTAAAAATATAACAAAAATAAGCCGGGCGTGGTGGCAGGCGCCTTTAGTCCCAGCTACTGGGGAGGCTGAGGCAGGAGAACGGGGAGAACCCAGGAGGCGGAGCTTGTAGTGAGCAGTGAGCAGAGATCACGCCACTGCACTCCAGCCTGGCAGACAGGGTGAGAGTCTATCTCAGAGAAAAAAAAAAAGAAAACACTCAAAGACTAACATATCATTAAAATCATGGAACCCGAAGCCCATTTAAGACCTGGTTGTGCTGTTTGTTTGTTTCTGTTTGTTTTTTTTTGTTTTGTTTTTGTCCTATAGTTTCTACCTTTTAACAACAGAAAATGGACTTAAATTAGGCACTTGTGCACTAAACCTTGGAGTAATTACTAATATGCCAGAATTTATAGGGTATTGTGTGATAAATAATATAAACAAAGTATAAACTCAAAACAAAGAAAGCTATTTGTAACAATAGCTAAAGCAGAATCTATTTCTACTTGTAGACATGACTTATACTTGGGTGTTCAGCCATGCTGACAATCATCTGACGTTAGAATGAGGCCATGGCCCACCTGGTGCTGCTAGGAAATGTTTATATTAGGCAATCTGATACAGCCAGCAACTTTGCTGAAAAGGCCATTTGGCGTTCCTTTAATATCTTCAGTTTCATAGACTAATTAACTTGTCAGCTTCTGGTCCTTCATCTATTTCTAGGCTTTCAATCTCATATCTTTTCATGCTATAATAGCTGTATTTATTTGCTAGTGCTTCCAAATCACAAAATTTCATGCCAAAAAATTCCATCCCACAAAATATCACAACCTCATTGACTTAAACAACAAAAATGCAGTTTTTCACAGCTCTAAGGCCTGGAAGTCTAAGATCAAGGTGTTGGGAGGCTTGGTTTCTCCTGAGCTCTCTCTCCTCTGATAGTCTCTTTCCTGCTGTGACTTTTTCCTCTGCATATGGGCATCTCTCATGTCCCTTATAAGAAGATCTTATAACGACAACAGTCATATTAGATCAGGGTCCCACCCTTATGACCTCATTTAACCTTAATTACCTTTTTAGAGGCCCTATTTCCAACCACAGTCATATCAGGAATTGTGCCTTCATCATATGAATTTTAGAGGAACACAATTCAGTCCATAAAAACAGTGTTGCAGACTAGTCATTTGATGAGGATCAATCTCTCTGACTCTCTTTAGCAGAACTGAGATAGCTAAACACTACCCTAATAAGCAGCTTGCACAGAGAACAATGTTCACCTTAAATGGCACCTGGGCCTAATTTAACCACATTTTACAGGGCCTTGAAAACATGGACACATGTGGGCCTTTTGGGCAGGTTAACAGAATGGCACTTCATCAAAATTATTTGTCAGGACAATATTTATATAGTGGTGGAGTAAGCCAAAATCATGACATTCCTTTTTATAGTGAAATATTTCAAACATACAGGAAATTTTAAAGAATAATAAAACAAAGACTCATATACCCCACCATGCATCTTGATCAAAACTTAAAAGAAATTAAGATAATTATTTTTTAAAAATACATTATTTTTAAAATACGTATTTCTTTTTTAAAAATACATATATTTAAAGCTACTTTAAATTCCTGCTTGATCATACTTCTCTTTTTTCTTCCCCACAGGTAATCAATTTTTGACTTTGTTATGTTGTTATAGTTTTGCTTTATATGAATAAAATATTATTTTTCTTAATATTAAATTTTACATAAGTTGCATAATAATATGGGTATCATTTCAAAATTTTTATACATGTAGCACCAGTTATTTTAATGGCTGTATAGCATTCCAGGGTGAAATATATCACAATGTAACTATTTGTTCTTCTCTTGATGAATTTGAGATGGTTTTTAATTTGTTAGCTACTACAAATCATATAAGGAAAATTGTTGTACCTAATCTCATTGTGTGCATGTTGAAATTCTCTAGAATATACCCCTGGGAGTGAAAGGATTCCATATTTCCAATTTTATTAGATATTGCCAAATTACTCTCCAAAAAGGTGACGCTAATTATACTGTCTCCAGAAACCTCAGCAAAACTTGGTATTATAAAATGTTTGGAAGTTTCCTAATTTTTGTATAGTATCATGATGTTACTTTAATTCATATTTCTCTAATATCTAGTGAGCATCTTCTATGTATTTTTTTGGCAATTCAGGTTTCTTATTTTTCTCTCAAATACTTTGCTCACTTTTCTACTGCATTATTTACCTCTTTATTTTCATTTTCAGAAGTTACTTATATATTCCAGATTCAAATCTTTGTTGGATATGTTCTTCGCAGAAAGCCTTCGCAAGTGTCTAGCTTATCATTTATTTGTGATATCTTTTTCTGTATAGGGGATTTTATTTTTAATATAGTCAAACTTATCTCTCACTTCCTTTACAATTATTTGGAAAGAGGATTTAATAAATTCTTTCCTATTCTAGCATTAGGTATTCTTCTGTACTTTCTTCTAAAATTTTTGTTTTTTTCATATTCAAGTCCTCAATTTATTGAATGCAAAAACAAAGTGTGAATCTATTAAGAAGGTTGAATAAATAAGTCAGTAGGCACACTTGCATATTTTATAATCTTTGATAGTTTTGTATCTGAAACTTTCAGGGAGATGATATGCTTTTTACAGTTTCTTGTAGCTGATGATTCTTGTTCATGGTAAATTTATTCCTCCTGGATTTTAAAACTGGATGGTGAACTTCTCTGCAGGAAGCTTTTCTCTGTGCAGATCCCGAGAACATGGGTTGGCCATGTCTCCAGAATGGTGCGTTTGTTCTTCACGGGCCTTCCAGGGGTGCTGGACCCCAATAGGGTCTGCTTTTTAAACAGGATTTCTGATTATGGTTTTCTGGACCACTCATGTAGTATAAATTGGAACCTCTAGTCCACACGAGCAACAAGGAGGTCGATGGTGATGAATTCTCAAAGGAGACTTACGTTTGACACCAGAACCCAGACTGAGGCTTATCAGGCTCCTTATGAGGGTGGGCTTACCTATGGGGGTGAGTGGGCTATTTCTATTCTAACCTTTTACTTTGAGTACACCCCTTTGTGGGAACTACATTAGTATAGGATCTCAGTTCTGATTTGTCACCCTTTTCTTGGGCCCGAAAATAGCAAACTTCTCCACCAACTTCCCACCTCTCCATTTCACAAACCCACCACTTTTACTTTATTTATTATTGAATATATAACATTCTACTTTTTAAACATTTTTTTTTATTTATTTATTTATTTTTTTTTATTATACTTTAAGTTCTAGGGTACATGTGCATAACGTGCAGG
>NW_012115500.1:1719104-1730531 GCF_000951035.1 Colobus angolensis palliatus | reverse complement strand
ATATATAACATTAAAAATGTTATATAAAAATGTTATATAAAAAATGTTATTATAAAGAAATAAACATTTTTAATAAACATAAAATAAGGGAGATCATATTATGTATCATGTACCTTTTAAATGAAAGGTAGTTATTTTTATACTTTATTTTGATGCAAGTAAAGATTTTCTGAATATGAGTTCAGAGTAATAAACGATAGAAGCAGGAATGTTGAATATTTCCTTTATTTTCTTGTTTGCTCAGGTATTCATTTTAAAAAATTTGAGTATCGTACCCATTCTAGTTGTGCTGCTTGTACGTGTTGCTATAAACGAATATCCTGTTTTTCTATTTAAACATATTATATATGAAGTGGACTCACTGATTTACTATAATTAGGAAAAGCAGGATTTATGTTATAAAAACAATTAGCAAAAATTCTCTAGCCTATGGTTTCTGTTTTCTTTTCAGTATTTTTATGCATTTTCTTTCTAATCAGGAATCACATGGGAGGTAAATTAAAGAGTTTAAAATTAGGAATAATGTCCCACAAACAGCACTGCACCGTGAATTATTAGCTTTCAGAATTTCCATCGACCGTGACTGGCTGCCAAATTACTTTTGTCATGTAAATTGCAAAAATACCCAACTGAGATATTGTGCTATCAAGCAATGTTCTCCACCCCCACCACTCGGAAGTGAGAGCTGGGCCAATTTAATTTTTTTTTTCAAAATATGTCAATGTTTCCCTGTTCCATAAAGAACATTCTGTGTCCTATAAAGATCCTTTATATCACCTATCTAGCTATAGAAAGAATCAAATGATTCACTTTATGCAATTTCTTGTTTCTCATTCCAGAGGGCTTCATCCAGAATTTTTTTTAAGCAACTAAAATTTTATTTTATATATTTCTCATCTCTCTCTTTATACTTCTTTAATTTTTTCAAAACTCCTGTTACTATTTATTATGGGAAACTGGTAGGAGGCATATAGTTAATCTAATCAACCAAGTAATGGTCGGCTTTAGTTGTTAGAGTTCCCAGAAATCTATTCAACGTCTCCGTCACTATGTCATCTTGAAGAACACGTAATATGATAAGATCAGACAAACAGAGCCAGTGTAAGAGATTTTTTTAAATTAAGAGAGATAAGGATGAAGATGAGCATTTTAATGCTCCTCACGCCATGTGTTTTGGCCGTTTCACTTGCCAAGCCTATCTGGAGAAAGGAGAGCCATGCTCCATGCAATGGAGATCATGTATACCCTAATAAAACTCACTTGTTTGCAAATAACAAGGCATTAGAGATAGTTTTCTAACACTTTTCTTCTTTTTCACAGTGATTTTTAAAATGTTTTTAAGACAGAGTCTCACTCTGTCACCCAGGCTGGAGTGCAGTGGCACGATCTCGGCTCACTGCAGCCTCTGCCTCCAGGGTTCATGGGATTCTCCTGCCTCAGCCTCCTGAGTAGCTGGAATTACAGATGTGCACCACGACGCCCAGCTAATTCTTGTATTTTTAATAGAGATAGGGTTTCACCGTATTGACCAGGCTGGTCTCGCACTCCTGGCATCAAGTGATCCGCCCACCTCGGTCTCCCAAAGTTCTGGGATTACAGGTATGAGCCACCATGCCCAGTCCATAAAGTGATTTTGCTTAAAAAGTAAATCTTTTAAAAATTCTAACACATGTAATGCACATGCCTCATTTGTACTATTTTCACAGAACATTAGAAGCCATTTCCTGGTGATTATTTCCAAGAGGCTTAGATTTAATATACACTTCCAATATGAATCTCCTTTTTGAGAGTGTCCATTCTTATTTTAAATTCATATATTTCATTCAGCTTTGCCTTTGATATAGAAATAATGGCATTCACACACCATAATTTTCACATCACTAGTCATTACATTGCACTAAAAATCTGTCAAAATATGTAGATAGAACTGTTTTTATGAGATAGGTCTTCCGTGTATTTTAGATCTTGCTTTTGTTGACACATTTGGCAAATATATCAATAGTGAAAGCCACATTGCAGTAAATAAACATAACAGAGAGAAATTTTTTATTACTATAAAATGACTTAAGTTCATTTCCATTAGCAGTTATACAACTAATCTGTGTGGATTACGCAAAACATATTAGCTATAACATGCTTGATATGCTGCACAGTATAACACATATTGCAAAATGTCTATGAATTAGAATTCTTTAAAAAGCAGAATATCCTGATTAAATTAACTTTCTGGTAATATCAAGGCACATGTAGGTAGCAGAAAGCTATAGTAGAAATATCTTAGGTATTAGATAACTAAGTACGTTTTTAAAAATCCTGCTTCTATCATTTATTACTCTGAACTCATATTCAGAAAATCTTTACTTTAATCAAAATAAAGTATAAAAATAACTACCTTTCATTTAAAAAGTACATGGAACATAAGATGGTCTCCCTTATTTCATGTTTATTAAAAATATTTAAAAAGTAGAATGTTACATATTCAATAATAAATAAAGTAAAATAATTCAGTGTTTAGTGACTTAATAATTCGATAATCATTAGTTAGATTGTACTGTTAACAACACTTAGTAAACATAACGACCAATATTATTTCAACATTCATTACTATTTGAGACTTTTCTTTGACATAGTTTTTAATGTTACTTAAAAACACTCACCTCAAACTGAAAAGTCTTGTCTCCCCATCTTCTAGTTCAACTTCATGACTCTGCTGACATTTTTCCATTTCCCATTTGCCCTTTGTAAGCTGCAACCTCCCATTGATAGGAGGGTAGGGGCAAGAATTACTCAATGGTAAGAAAAGATAGAAATGGATGGTCTACAAGGCAAGAGACACAGGCCAGAAACACTTTTTGTTTCTTCTGTCTTCAAATGGAGTTCGAGGACCTGGGAAAAAACTTACTACAATTATAAATATAACAGACTAATTTAGAGCAAAAGAGGTACTAGGTTTATGACCTCCAGTTTTAGATGCCCTCCTTTACACTAACACCACACTTCACACTATTATCTTATTTCGGTATTTTATAATTTTTCACCTAAATGTAAAAATGGAAAGTTTCTATTACATCATAATTAAAACCAATCACCAACATTTGCTTTTACCCGGCATTAACCTAAGTGCTCAGCATGTGCCTTTTCCTTTAATACTCACAACAATCCTAAGACATACAAAAGAGGAAAAAAAAATAGCCTGATGTCTTCAGCTGCTAAATGACAAGGATGGATATTATGGTCTGAACTGTGTTTCCTTAAAATTCACGTGTTGAAGCCCTAACTCTCAGGACCTCAGACTGTGAATATATTTGGAGTGATATGGTCTGGCTCTGTCCCCACCCAAATTTCAACTTCATTTGTATCGCCTAGAATTCCCACATGTTGTTGGAGGGACCCAGGGGAAGTAATTGAATAATGGGGACCAGTCTTTCCCATGCTATTCTCATAATTGTGAATAAGTCTCACAAGATCTGATGGGTTTATCAGGGGTTTTTGCTTTTGCTTCATCCTCATTTTTCTCTTGCTGCTGCCATGTAAGAAGTGTCTTTTGCCTATCGCCATGATTTTGAGGTCCCCCAGCCATGTGGAACTATAAGTCCAATTAAACCTCTTTTTATTCCCAGTTTTGAGTATGTCTTTATCAGCAGCATGAAAATGAACTAATACAGTAAATCCGTACCAGTAGAGTGGGGCGCTGCTGGAAAGATATCCGAAAATGTGGAAGCAACTTTGGCACTGGGTAATAGGCAGAGGTTGGAACAGTTTGGAGGGCTCATAAGAAGACAGGAAAATATGGGAAAGTTTGGAACCTCCTAGAGACTTGTTGAACGGCTTTGACAAAAATGTTGTTAGTGATACAAACAATTAGGTACAGACTGAGGTAGTCCCAGACAGAGATGAGGAGCTTGTTTGGAACTGGAACAAAGGTGATTCTTGTTATGTTTTAGCAAAGAGAATGGCAGCATTTTGCCCCTGCCCTAGAGATTTGTGGAATTTTGAACTTGAGAGAGATGATTTAGGGGATCTGGAGGAAGAAATTTCTAAGCAGTGAGGCATTCAAAAGTTCACCTGGGTGCTGTTAAAAGCATTTGGTTTTAAAAGGGAAACAGAGCGTCAAAGTCCAGAAAATTTTCTGCCTTACGATGAAGTAGAAAAGAAAAACCCATTTTTTTGAGCAGAAATTCAAGCTGGCTGCAGAAATTTGCATAAGTAGCAAGGAGACTAATGTTAATCTCCAAGACCATGGGAAAATGTCTCCAGGCCATGTTAGAGACCTTCACAGCAGCCCCTCCCATCACAGGCCCAGAGGCCAGGAGAAAAAAGTGGTTTCCTGGGATGAGCCTAGGGTCCCAGTGCTGTCTGCAACCTAGGGACTTGGTGCCCTGTGTCCCAGATGCTCTAGCCATGGCTGAAAGGGGTCAATGTATAGCTCGAACTGTAGCTTCAGATGGTGGAAGCCCTAGGCTTTGGCAGTTTCCACGTGGTGTTGAACCTGTGGGTGCACAGAAGTCAGTAACAGAGATTTGGGAACCTCCATCTAGATTTCAGAAGACGCATGGAAATGCCTGGATGCCCAGGCAAAAGTTTGCTGCAGGGGTGGGGCCTTCATGGACAACCTCTGCTAGGGCAGTGCAGAAGGGAAATATGGGGTCAGAGCCCCCATATTTCTCTGGGGGAATTCTCCCCCAGAGAATTCCTACTGGGGCACTGCCTACTGGAGCTGTGAAAAGAGGGCCACAGTCCTCCAGATCCCATAATGGTAGATCCACTGGCAGCTTGCGCTGTGTCCCTGGAAAAGCCAGCCCATGAAAGCAGCCAGGATTGAGGCTGTACCCTGCAAATCCACAGGGACAGAGCTTCCCAAGACCATGGAAACCCACCTTTTGCATCAGCATGACCTGGATGTGAGACCTGGAGTCAAAGGAGATCATTTTGGAGTTTTAAAATTTGACTTCCCCGCTGGATTTTGGACTTGCATGGGCCCTGTAAACCCTTTGCTTTGGCCATTTTCTCCCATTTGGAACTTCCTTATTTGCCCAATACCTGTACCCCATTGTGTCTAGGAAGCAACTAGTTTTCTTTTGATTTTACAGGCTCATAGGCAGAAGGAACTTACCTTGTCACAAATGCGACTTTGGACTGTGGACTTTTGGGTTAATGCTGAAATAAGTTCAGACTTTGGTGGGCTGTTGTGAAGGCATGATTGGTTTTGAAATGTGAAGACATGAGATTTGGAGGAGGCAAGGGCGGAGTGATATGGTTTGGCTGTGTCCCCACCCAAATCTTACTTTGAATTATATCTCCCAGAAATCCCACATGTAGTGGGAGGGGCCCGGGGGGAGGTAATTGAATCATGGGGTCTGGCCTTTCCCATGCTATTCTTGTGATAGTGAATAAGTCTCATGAGACCTGATGGGTTTATCAGAAGTTTCCACTTTCACTTCTGCCTCATTTTCCTCTTGCTGCTGCCATGTAGGAAGTGCCTTTCATTTCCCACCATGATTCTGAGGCCTTCCTAGCCGTGTGGAACTGTAAGTCCAATTAAACATTTTTTTCTTTACAGTTTTGGGTATGTCTTCATCAGCAGTGTGAAAATGACCTAAGACATGGAAATAGAGCCTTTAAGTGGTACTTAAGCTAAAATGAAGCAATTAGGATGGGCCCTAATCCAAACTGACCAGTATCCTTGTAAGAGGAGATTTGAACATGCAGAAAACACTAGGGAGAACCATATGAAGGAATCAAGAAGGCGTCATCTGCAACCAAGGAGACAACCCTCAGAATAAACCACCTTGATCTTGGGCTCCAGACTCCAGAACTGCAAGGACATACATTTCTGTTGTCTAAGTCACCTGGTCCCTGGCATTTTGTTATGGCTGCCCTTGTAAGCTAATGCAAAGGACTTAAACTCAGGAGTCTGATCTGAGTGACCACCTAACCACTATTCTAGGGTATCAGGGCTTCCTCTCATGGTTATCTTAGTTTGTCCCTGATTTTTTCATAAGTATCAGTTGTATTAGTCTATTCATATTATTAATACCCACTGTGAACCTTTTTATCCAGACAATTGTAGAAAACTACTTAGGAATCTAAAAGTCACCCTAGGTTCTGAGCAATGTTTGACAGGTTTCATGTTGGTCCACAAATATCAAATCCTGTAACAGACCATCATAAATCTTCTAAGGCAAAAATTTTGTAGGACAATTGTATAATTCTGGACCACTCATTCTAGAAAGTATAAAATACTTTTGTAAATAAACTGCTTTAGAGACAACGTGAAGGTTCTGAAGAATCAGAAGTAGAAAGAAGCCTACCCAATTATTTTGGTTATCTTAACATTGCCTCCTATAATCCCAAAATGAATTCGTTTCTCATATGTGATTGTTTAAAAAGAAGAAATCCAGAAGAAATGACAGACTCTTTGTTGAATACTTTTTGTGTATCCATGCTCTCAGAAAGTGCTGCCTAATATTATGGAAGAGTACACAGGCACCAGGTGTACAAAAGCTTTTTGCCTATGCCAATACATAAATTGTCTCTAAGAGAAAAATAAATGATGAAACAATTGTCATTCCAAGAAAACTTACTGTCAATTACAACCAATATGGAATACCTTACTTAATGTGCACCTACAATATCTAGAATATATATTTTTAAATCAGTGGCTATTTCACGTCCTCCCATAATTTTCTTTTCTTGAATGAACAATATTGGAACACATTGTATTGAGGCCTGCGTCAAAAGTGTTGATGATTAAAAAAACACATAAAGGGATTAGCAACATTAATGTAAATTTCTTTAAAGCTAAGTTAGGTTCATCATACCAAAGGCTTTATTCTGTGGGAGTTCCAAGTTGTTATAATGACAATAAATTTAATAGATTTCTTGTACTACTGATATGTAATACACCATCGACTTCTCCTTCAACAACACAGGTAGAAATGCTGTCATACAAACAACAATAACAAAAACCCCAAACTATTTAAATAAATCTAAACTGGCAAGAAAATAAAGGAAATCTTCACTTTATAAATACAAGAGAGGATTAAGGATCCAAGGAGGGATATCAGAGACTAATGACAGTCACAGAGCTGGATCTTCTGCTGACTTTGTTTCATCTAAAGTTTTGGTTTGAATAGTTACTGAAGGTACAGAATAAAGCAAGGGGATCATTTTTAACACAGAACAATAAATAATTACTTCAGGCTATACTATCTCCTGGTCAATAGAGGGAAAAGCAGTATTTGTACCATTCACTACATACAAATCTCAATTCCACATAGGTCTAGAGGCAAAAATGTAAGATATTTTGAAAAAAAAATCATTTCCCAAGGGAAAATTCATCGTTTTCAAAAAAATTTTATTAGAAAATAGGAAAGACTTAAATTTAATAGATTAGAACCAAATTAGGAAATTATTAAAAAAAAAAAAAAAACAAGATTCACAAAATTTTACACAAGGAAGAAGCAAACAGTAAAGATTATAGTGGAATTAGTGAATAGGAAGCAAAGGTACAAGAATTCCAGCTAAGTTATATAGAGAAGGCTTCAATTAATTAAAACATGAATTAAAAAATAATAATATGAAGAATAGAAAGGAGCAATAAAGACAAACGCAGTGCATATATTTTCAAGGGTAGAAAATATTATAAAATGCAAGCAATAATATGAATATAGTCAAATTCCTAGAAAATTAAATACAATAACAAAATGGACTCAACAAGAAACTGAAAATAATACTAGTCCTAAAATCATTGAGGGTATGAGATTAGTAATTTAAATATTTCCATAGAGAAAGTACCAATCCCAGCTAATTTAACTGAGTTCTGTCAAACATTCAAAGAAGGGATCATTCCAACCTTGCATGTACTCTTCTGGATAATCAAATTTACAGGAGTGAAAATGTATAATCTTCAGTGCAACATCATAAATGAAACTCAAAAACATACTATTGAGTGAATATAGGAAGCTGTGGAAAAATGCATATAGTAAGAAATTTATGCAAAGTTCAAGCATGCAAAGGTATATTTTTATATATATATACATAAGTGGTAAGCTATACAAAAAATAAAAATAATAATCAATGTAATTTGGGATAGTTAGCTGTAAGTGGAAATCAGAGGGCCTCAAGGAGAAATCAGAGACGTGCAAGAGGATTTAAAACTATGGATAGTGGTCTGTATCTTAGGCTGAGCAGTTTATATATAGAGAGAGAGAGAGAGAGACAGGATACCATATATATATAAATATATATATAACAGAATATATACACACATCTATATTACAATCTTTAACTATTTGCAATGTCAAAATAATGTAAGATAATAAAAGATTAAGTCATTTAAAAAATGTCAATAGATAATACATTCACAAAGTTCAACAATGAAAACAAATTGTAGAAAAGTGAAAATCTTCTTCTCACCTTGTCCCTATCCACCCAGTTTCTAACTCTTCCTGACAAACAACCGATATCATTAGCTTGTTATAGCCTTCTACGTTTCCTTAAGAATATACACGCAAATATGACCACTTATTTTTATCCTCATTGCCACATATTTACATGAAACATCACACGTACCATACCTAGTACAATAGCCATACCTTACTTTTTTTCCGAGTAGTATATCTTAGGGATCTATATCATTGCACAAAATGTTTCCTCACTGTTTTTAGATTTGCATACTATTCTTTTGATTGGCTATATCAATTTAAGTGGATTATGTTAGATTTGTATAGTATCCTCTCTTTGGCTACACTATATATTTTTTAACTTTTTTTAGTTTCCTCGACTTTTTTTTGTTCTTGCAATTTACCTATGAGTATCCTCATACATACATTTCTCAAATGTGCAAGTATGTTTGAAGGATACACTTCTGGAAGAGAAACGGTGAGTCAAAGGCTACTTCCATTTGTAGTTTTAATAGATATTGCCAAATTGTCATCCACAGGAATTGTATCAATGTAGTCTGCTGACAGTAAGGTAGGGGAAAGATGTTTCCTACGGCCTCTTTGAGGGTATGTTTTGAAACTACTGCATAGTTTGTGTATGGTGTAGCATCTTTTCTTATTTTTAGAGTCACTATATTTTCTTTTTTATGAACCATGTGTTCATATTAGCTGTCTATTTTTCTTTTCTTTCTTGTTTTTTTGTTTGTTTGTTTTGTTTTGTGTTTGTTTTGTTTTGTTTTGTTTTGTTTCTTTTCAAGAGATGGAGTCTCGCTCTGTCGCCCAGGCTGGAGCACTGTAACCTCTGCCTCCCGGGTTCAAGCGATTCTCCTGCTTCAGTTTCGCAAGTAGTTGGGACTACAGTCTTGTGCCACCACACCCTGCTATTTTTGTACTTTTTAGTAAAGACGGGGTTTCACTATATATATTGGCCAGGCTGGTCTCAAACTCCTGACCTCAAGTGATCCACCTGCCTCCGTCTCCCAAAGTGCTGGGATTACAGGCATGATCCACCACATCCAGCAGTTTTAGCTATTTTTCTATTAAGTTTTTTTCTTTTCTTATTAATTTCTAGAAGCTTTTTAGTTTAGAGATGTTAGCGCTGTGTCAGTTATATGAGTTGAAAAATTTTCCCAGGCTGTCAATTGTCTTGGTTTTACTTATACTTATACTTTTTTTCACACAGAAATTTCAAATTTCACTTGATGAAATTTATTCTTTTTTTAACTTTTGGAATTTGAATAATTGGCATAAAGGTCACTACCCCAAGGTTATAAAGACATTCTTTCATGCTTTCTACTGATACTTTTATGGTTTTCTTTTTTAATATTTGAAATTTTTAATACATTTGGAGTTTATAATCTATGGTATAATGCATGGAGTTGTGCTGTTTTTAAACATAATTTCTTTTCTCAGAAAGAAATTCTATTTAAAATAGATTACTGTCAGCTTAGAAGAGAATAGTATGATAAATACTGTTTTTTAAAATGCATTATTTTAAGAGAGTATGACTCTGTAATGTTTATATCCTCAGTGTGAGTCTAATGCAATGTTTTCACACATTATTTTTAAAACCATATAAAAGCAGTTCAAAGTTAGATAAAATGAAAGACCAAGTAGCTCCAAGGCTGCCTTTTTCCAAACTCAACAATAGCAATGCTAAAATAATCTCAAGCAATATTGGATGCAGAACCTTTTAGTTACCTTGTAGTGAATCAAATTAAATATTTTTGCATGTTTAGATTAAACCAATCTATTAAGATCTACAACTTTTCTCCATTTTTTTTTAAGACTTAAGATAATCCAATGTGTTAACATTCCAATCTATAAAATTACTATGGTAAGTCTTATTAGAAAAGCATTTCATAAATTAATTGAATAAGGGAAAATTCCTGAATCAACCTTTGGGAAGGACTCTCTCCCATGCAGTATCAGAGCTTTCTGATACAGGACATAGTTGCTTGGCAGCTGTAATGATAGAAAAAGTCAGCGTCCTGAGCTTCTACTTGCCCTAAATCATTGACAAATGTAGAGAAGAAAGTAAAGAGCTAAGCTGACTACCTGTGTTGAGCTGCTCCTCTTTTGGTCAGCCAAATAAAGACTATTTGCAAGGGAAAGTGAAAAGGGCACAGAGAACACACTTTTTTTTCTTGAAGTTAGGGAGCACATGTCTCTAAAATCAGGAAAGTTTGGCTTCCTTTAGTGACTATCATTTGATTTAGACATAGGTCTGTTGAAATCTCATCTTCCTACTGGACTGAGCTCATCCTAAATCCATTGATTGCTAAAATCTTGAAAGGTTGGAAATAGTGGATACGTACAATCTGTTTCCAATGTAAAGATTCCTGAGTGTTGTCCCCCTTTGCATTGGTAGATGTTTACCTAATATAATACTGATGAATAATTCTGAGCATAATTAATGATATAGGGAAAAGGAAACGAGGTCATGTCCAAGTAGAATAGAATTTAGTAGAAAAAGTTTTAGGAGAGCCACGGGAAACTTATTGAAAGGAACAGCAGCATGACCAGACCAGTTGAAATCTTGGTTTTAGTACTAGCATTTCTCTTAACTAATGATGTCACTTTTATCAAGACAGACCTTGTATGTCTCTATTTATATACTAATAAAATTAAAGATTTTGATTTTGATTACTTTTTAGATATAGGGTCTTGCTGTCTCACCCAGGCTGGAGTGCAGTGGCATGATCATAGCTTATTGCAGTCCCAAACTCCTGGGTTCAAGTGATCATCCAGCCTCAGCCTCCCAAAGTGCTAGGATTATAGCTGTCAGTTACTGCACCCAGCCAGGTTTTCATTGTCCCCAAAGCTCTACAGGATCTTCTAGCAGTGGCGTCTATTATTTGAAAGAAAAAGAAAAGAAAACAAAAGAAAACTAAAGAAAAAAAAAGAAAAGAAAAGAAAGAAAGAGAGAGAGAGAAAGACAGAAAGAAAGAAAGAAAGAAAGAAAGAAAGAAAGAAAGAAAGA
>NW_012115500.1:1700109-1718802 GCF_000951035.1 Colobus angolensis palliatus | reverse complement strand
AAGAAAGAAAGAAAGAAAGAAAGAAAGAAAGAAAGAAAGAAAGAAAGAAAGAAAGAAAGAAAGAAAAGAAAGAAAGAAGAAAGAAAAGAGGTAGCTTTTATTGGGATGAGAAGAAATAGGAAAGTTTATACGTTGTGTATTTTCTTAGATGTTGATAATTATCTACTTGGCAGTATCTGTTATTTGAATATTTTATATGATTGTTAAATATCCTCATCATTATTCTAAACTTAAAAATATTTTTGCTTAGATACTTCTAGTTATTTTTAAAGTATTGAATTGTTTCTACAGTTTATTTTACTTTTTTTTTTGAGACAGAGTTTTACTCTATTGCTCAGGCTGGAGTGCAGTGGTGTGATCTTGGCTCACTGCAACCTCAACCTTGTGGGTTCAAGCTATTCTCCTGCCTCAGTCTCCCAAGTAGCTGGAATTACAGGCATGTGACACCACACCCAGCTAACTTTTTGTATTTTTAGTAGAGATGTAGTTTCATTATGTTGACCAGGCTGGTCTGAACTCTTGACCTCAGGTGATTCACCCATCTCAGCTTCTCAGAGTGCAGGGATTACAGGCATGAGCCACCATGCCTGGCCTATTTTACCATTTTTGAGAAACTTGTTAAAACATATTTATAATCTTTACTAAATGATAAAAGAGCAACTGTGGCTACACATGACCTAACGCCATCCTCAAAAGAGCATGGATAAGGGGGGATTATATTGGGGTTTTCCATGAAAAGGAAGAAGCCAAGTTTTCAAGAGGATACACAGGAAACTTAGCTTATATTGTTGGTACAATTATTTCTCTATTTTATTGATGAGAAAACAGTGTGCTGGCAGTCAATTAAACTAGTATGTCTTTATTGCACTTGCAACTCTTACTGGCTTTTTATATGTTGTCTCCACTAGAGTGACTTTCAGAAGGGCAAAGACTTTGTTTTGTTCATTCTCATACCTCCAGTATACAGAACATAGGTCATGTTAGTGTAAAAAATGAAATAAACCGAAATCATTATTCAACCCAGACCACTGCTTTAAGGGGAAGACTTTATATATAACTGACACTTTCTTGTATCTCCATTCTATCATTCTAGAAGTCAGGAAGTTTTTTCTAATGACTTGGAGATAATACTAATGTATCAAATATATTTGATCAAATCAACAATAATTTCAAAATATTACAATATGGTCATATATGCTTTAAGTCAGTTTTTAAAGCATTTTATACATCCAAATGCTAGCAACAAATACATATGTCTCTATATGACAAATTTCTTCGTAGCTATTTGATATGATGTTTTCTAAATTTACAGAAATTTAGTTAATGATGAAAAAGCTGAAAGAAGCATATACACACACCTGCATTTCTGAATCCGAAATTTCATTTAGTGATATTTTATTTAACAGTACTTCATTCATCCTCAGAAATAAAAAAGACAATAGTTTCTCTTTAAAAAAGGAAATAAAATATTAATATCATGGTTTTCAGAATATAATAAGCAATTATCTGTTTTGTAAAATTGTTGAATGCATTATAAAGTGGACATAATTAACACAATTTGCCAAGGAACATACCCTCAGGATTCAATCATAAGAAATTATGAAAAGAAAATGCCACCTAAGAGAACATGAACTATAGTATCTTTCATGTGCTGTGTATACTTGAGCTTGAACTCTATATCTGAAGTGATGCTAAACACATTCATAAAGGCTGGCAAAAAAGGATGTCACAGAGGGAAATGGTTTCCACTGTACAGACTATCAAGGAACAACTATTAAGAAACATAAGGAAATTCTGCCTTATTTGTGAGCAAGAATCATTAGTCTCTTCTCTAGAGAATGTTTTCCAAACTGTTAACCCTGATTACCATATCCTTGTGTAACTGATAAGAAACATAATCTATATTGATGAACAATGTTCTACATAGTGCACAAAGAAGAATAAAACTCCTACCCATCACAAAGCCACTAAAAGACTACTTCTGAAACATTTTCAAATATCTATCCTTATTCTTCAGGTTATACTTCTTCTTCAACATAACCTGCTGTTCCTTTAAATTCAATGTCTTCTTAATATAGGTTCTGATAGGAGATTATAAAATAGCAGGCTTAAATTTTTACAGAGTTGGGCAAGGCACAACAATGTAGCTGAGAAAAAGGAATAACAGGTTTGGTAAGGATTAAAAGTTAAATTGCAAAGGGTACAAATCATAAACCTATCACACCAAGAACCAATATCTAGGTCATTTAGTTACTAAAATGTGGAGAAGTCAGTTCAAGTAGGAAATAAAAATTTGGGATAGTTAAGAACAATTGTGACTGTAAGGCTCTAAAAACGATAGCTGAAATTAAAGTAAAGAGAAGGGAACAAATTGAAAAACCAGTTCAAATATATGTGAGCATGAGCAATTTCTATCATCTTGTGTCAGAGCTATAAATTTTCAACATAAAACTTTAAAGATATGTAATATGAAACCCAACCGTTAAAATAGTTCACAGACTAAATGACTGTAATATATAGATTTCAAGATCATGGAAAGACCTTAGAAACACCAAAATACTTCCTCATTCATTTTATAATTGTTACAGAGAAGGTACGAACACAATGTCTTTCTTTTTTTTCCCTCTTCTTCTCCTTTCCATTAAAAGTATACCTGATGTAAATGACGAGTTAATGGGTGCAGCACACCACATGTATACATATGTAACAAACCTGCACGTTGTGCACATGTATCCTAGAATTTAAAGTATAATAATAATAAAAAAAAGTAACTACATAGTCACATTCTCTTAAACTGGCTTCAAATACTCGAATCATGGTCTTTTAACTCCCTGCAGATTTTTAAAAATTGAAATTAACTATGATAATCCATAAAGGACAATTCCGTATAGTTTTAATCTCAAAATGACTTTTCCCGTGTGCTATCTTGTAGTCTCTCCAAGAGTAAGCCATGTGGATAGATACAGGGTCCAGTGACCATGGAGTAACTTCTAAAGACAAAACTGAAACACTGATGTAAAACTTAGGCTCAGGGATAGAGACTACAACTGGGGAGAAGAGGATATCATTTTTGATTCATGATTCCATCATCATGAGAGGATAAAATTTCCCCTTTGAAGATAAATAACAAAACTTTTAAATTAAGAAAACAAGAAACTGTCTTTCAATTCATACTATTGGCTGTTATATAACTTGCTGAAACAAATTAGGATCTTCGTGAAATCCTTTTGGATTCGCTAAGTTCCGGGAACTGTTCAAGGCACCAGTAATGCAGTAGTAAACAGACAGAAAAAAATTCCTGCCCTTGTGGAGTTCACATTGCTGTTGGGGGAAAATGTGAAGTAAATAAATAATCTGTATGGGGTATCAAGTGATAAATGCTATAGAGAGGAAATACAGCAGGAAAGGAAAACAGGGCTGTTTCATTTAAATTGGGAAAGAGAGTCCTCACAAAGAAGATGACATTTAAGCAAAGACCTGAAGAAGATGAGGGAATAAACCATGTGGATATCTGAAATTAGAGGCAAAGGGAACAGAAATGCAAAAGTCCTGAGGCAGAGGCATGCTTAGCAAGTTCCCGGAACAGCAAAGATGACAGTTTGGCAGCAGTAGATAAAGGAGAGATTCTTAAGAGATGATCTAAGAAAAGACAAGAATGGGATCGAGAACCTCAAAAGCAAGTAATTAAAGTATTTAACAACTATTTTTGCATATTACTGGCAAAAATGTCACCCCAATCAGAAACCATGGTATGTTGCTATACTGGTGCTTACTGCCTTCATATCAACACTTCTCATACACATCGTGATATAAAGACATTGACTTTTACTCTTTCAGAGGGTTTTGAGAACAAAATGATCTGAGTTACATTTTAAGAGATTCACTCTTGCTAATGTGTTGAAAATTGACTCTGGCAGCAAGGAGACTAGTTTTTCGGTTATTAAAATATTCCAGATGAAAAATGTTGAAGACTTGGGCCAACGCAGTGATGATGAAGATTGGAGAAGTGGTTAGAGTGTGGATATATTTTGAAGACCCAACAGCATGAGCTAGCTGATTGGATGTAGTTTTGAGAGAAAAAGAAGAAGGAAAGGGAGGATGACTCCAAAATTTTTATTCCTAGAAACTGGAAATTGGGGTCCACACATAGCGAGGTGAGAAGGCTAAAGGGGAAGCAGGGTCAGAGTGTAAGTAGTTTGGTTTTGTAAATGTTAAATTTCCCATGTCCATTGGCCATCCAATTAAAATTGTTAGCTATATGAATGAGGAGTAAGGGATATTACCACTCTTCCCTATGAATACAAGACACAAAAAACACAACAATTTTCTAGCACTAAACCTTTATGATTATATTTCATAAAACTTTTAGGTAATAATTTATAAACCAGCATGCAAATATTTCAATCATATGCAACTAAGTGAATTATGTTCATATATGTATAATATAGGGTTTTTTTCTTAAATGGCAACAAAGCATTTGTGGCTTCTGTCTCATACTTTTATGATACCAATTAGAAAAAAAGGGGGGAAAACAGCATATTTATTTTTATTTTTAGAGAAAGAAGTAATGCTCAGAGGTACGTGTTCTTGATGATGTTTCTATGTGGAAACTTGCTTCACAACAGAGATTTGACCATCACTTCCCCATGGTCTCTTTTCACTTGTCAAGTATTTAACAGTTGATATTAGAAACGTTTGACTTTTTGAAATAGCTTTCTGCTTATAATTTAAAATATTTTCTACTCGATCCTCCTGAAGACGGCACACACTTTTTGGTAATGAGAGTTGAGACAATATCTCTGGCTTTCTCTGTGTTTTCTGGTTGCCCCGGTTCATTCCCACTGAGGATATTACTGCTGGAAATGTGGCTTCTCCTGGCCTGCCTTTAGGAGGGAGCAGCAATAATGATTCTTGATAACCTCAAGAATTCTGTGTAAAGGAAATCCTCTGAGTTTGAGCCAAAGAAATTCACGAAGTCTACTTGTACATGGTCCTAGGTAAATGTAATTGAATCTCTTATACCTTATTAGATGACATTTCGTCCACAAATAGGGTAAATGAGGGAAATTCACAGAAGACACAAATGTATATTTATTGAGTAAGCATTCTTTCTCAAATCAGGCTGATATTTTAAATTTCATGTCATATTTTGACCTGGGATTACTTTTTTGAGGATTTATTTAAACTGATGCTTTTCTGTAATTCAAATTTCTAAATTTAATCTCTTGCCTAATCCAGGTATTTTATGTGCAAATGTGAAAACCCTAGTAGTTTTATTTACTGATCATTCCTTTGCTATATGTAATTAAAACATTAGTTTACTCCTTTCAAACTTTCATTTGAAAGTTTGACTAGAAGTTATAGCATATTGAATATGTCATTTTGATGAAACAAATCACTATATATTTTCCTTTTTGATCTCCACACATGCAAATATCACAAATTTGAGGAATCCTAACTTAAATAGCTAAGCACAATTTCTCTCAAAATAAAAATATTGTTAAATTTTAGATGATTTTTTAAAGAAATCTCCATTTTATAGATGCAGCAGGTCCGGGACTCACAAATTTAACATTAACCATGTGCAAAATAAATGTATACATGTAAGATATAAAATATACAAAATAAAAGTAGACATTTCTTTTAAACAGAAATTTATACTTATCCAAAAATTATATTATACTGTACTGGAATTTATAACTCCTTCAAAAGGCCAAGTAGTAAATAGTGTGTAAATAAATAGTATGTAGTAGTAAAAATTAATAACATTGGAGTAAAATAGCAAATAATATACTCAGTATTCTTCAAGGATTTATATGATTTCCTGTTAGACATCTCTTATTTTTCCTAGATAGCTTTGAAAACAAAACCATTTGGTTCTCTGAGTTTTATTTATCATTTAAGCAAATATAGAATCTGAAAAATTGAAAAATTGGATTAGAAACAAGATAATGCTCTGTATCTCTGTTAAATGTAAATGAATTAAAATTCACTGCAATTTTTTTAAGTAGTTGAGGATTGGTTGACTCTGAAAACTGTGGTTAAAATTTATTTTGATTTTTACCTAAGGCCCTCTCGTTCACCAGGTGAAATAAGTCTTACAGAATAAATGCACCGATATCAAGGACAGAAATATTTGCATTGAGACTTAAAACAAAGTCAAATACAGACAAAACATCTTCTAAATTTTAACAATTTCCACAATTTACCATGAGTGCTTTGATTATATTTAAGTCCTATAATTAAGTGATTTCTATTTTTTTTATTTCAATAGCGTCATTTGTACACCTCCTTCCTTGAAAAAAGGCTAATTTGAGTGTTTCAATCTACAAAGTTGTTATTTTGTATTTTTTTCCTATCGTACCTGGGTATTCATTCCCATATTTAGTACATAATAGAATCCACAGCACTATTTTCATGTCTGATGTTAACCTCCAAATATTTATAAAATAAAAACTTTAATTCTTAAAAAAGAATACATTCTCTAAGCCATTTAGATCATAATATAATAATGTTACAAAGCCAAGCTTCTTTTGTATTTTTACTTATTTGCCCCTTTTCATGTAGTAAATAATGTCAAATAGTTCCAGTAGCATATGGGAAGCTATTTTTTCAATTAAAACCAAAGACCAAAAGCAAGAAAACAAATCCTTTTCATTACTGAAGATAATTACACACCTTGCATATTTAACCAATCTTCTTTTGTTCCAATACATTGGTTTATAATCTGCCTCTTCTTGTATGATCAGTGACCTCACAAATTTCAAATGCATTACTATGTTTCAAGCTATGTATTTATATAGCAGATCTAAAATAGAATATATGCCTATGAGCTTATTGTTGTAAAAATGTACATATACCATATCTGAAAGTTCAAATATCATGCTAGAGCTCTGCTCATTTTATTTTGTGTGTTAAAAATTGTTTGAAGTGTCCTCATGGCTGATGGCAACTTTTCATGTAATCATTAATAAATATACACAAAAAAAGAAGCTGAGATATTATTCACCAGCCACACAAGGCAGATCTTTAAATAAAACAACAGAAGAGCGTAAAGCCTCTTAGCGAACTTTCTTAATGTAACTTCTTTAAGGACCACAGACATGTCCATAAACTTTTACATTGTAGAAGCAAATGAACCCTGTCCCTGAAGACATACTCCGTGGCTCTGAAGGTGTCTTTTTGTGAAGTCATAAACATATTCCCCAATGTCCAAAACAACTATCCAATTTCTTGATGCAATACAGGGACTTCTGTTCCCTCAGGAATATTACAGAAGCTTCACATGTTTAACAATATAGCCTAGTTAACAGTGTTAAAAGAAGCTAAGTATGAATGTATGAATTTTTGGCTTTCCTGCTTATGAATATATGAATTTTTGGTACTATAAAGTAAACAAGTATTCTGTATGAAAAAACTTAGGAAATATCCCTGTCTACACTTATGCAAACCATTACTGAAATAAAAGAATTCATGCATGCCCACTTTGAAAACTTGCTTGCAAAACTCTGTTTAATAGTTGTATTATCATTTCAGCATAGTGTCACGTTTATCATTAACATGTATTAAAGTTACTGTATTTAACTTACACAACAGAGACTTAACACTGTCTGAGTATGCTCAAATAAAGGCCTTAAATATCCTTCTTCGAATGACATCTATATTTCACCTATATAATATAGATTTATGTATTTACTTTTTGGAAGAGAGTACAAGTAAAATCCGTATGCCTGTATCACTGTTTTATTCCATTTTCAAAGAGGCACTTTTTCATATTTGTTAGAGTATATTTTCATGATAATCTCTTCCTTCTTAAATAATAGTCAAAAATGAGGGCAAATATCACTGACAACATAATAAGAGAAGTTATTTATTTTTAAATCAGCTTCGGAATCACCTGCCCCTGAAATAACTGGAAGAAAGAAAATATATCAAAAATAGAAGATGGAACAGGTAGGGTGAAAGAAGGAAACGGACTATTGCACCTTTCCAAGTCAAATGTGGTAATTCTTTGAAGCCCACAAATTTCAAGTGACAAGACAACTAAAATAGCTCTCAAAGTACAGAGAAAAATTCATTAGGACAAACAGTCTAGTGTGTTAGTGTGTGTGTAAGAGTGTGTGTGTGTGTGAGAGAGAGAGAGGAGGTATGAGGAGGTATACTATTGCAATTAAAATACAATATAGAAGTGTTCATAGGCATACAAGTATAGTGTATAGGTTCTACATAGACATAGGTATGTGACACAGAATATCATGAAGGGAAAAATTCCTAAACAGTGCTAACTAGCTGGTGCTGAGGGGTAAATTTATAAAGCTGAATGAATATCCCTTGACTAAGGTTCACAAACATTACTAGAAAATTAGTTTATTCACAGAATGAACTAGATATGGTGATTTCAAAAGGCATCATCATTGTAATTTGTTCATTCGTTTTAAAATATTTTACACAATCTAGCCAACTCTCAATTACTCATCTGAAGATGAGCAGTAATGCAATGCAAACTTTCCAAATGCGGGTCTGGGAGACAGTGTGAATGATACTTATAATTAGATAGGCATACACATAAAATACGCCTTTCTAGTTATTTTTATATATGACACTAACTTTATGATAGGAGAAAGAAGCTGCCAATGCTGGTTGACATCTGAAACTGGGAGAATTTTGAAAACTGGAAATAAATGGTACACATCAAGAGAAACTCATAAGAATGAAAAGTTGACTGCCCTCTGCACTTACAATGTTTCTATTTTATTCCAATGGATTATACTGCCTAAGGTTTATATAGTCTATAAAGCCCATGGCTACAAACTGTATGTCAGGTAGGCAAGAATGTAAGAATATCAATGCTTAGAATTCTTAAAAAGGTAGAAACTGCTGAGACACGTTGTCCCCAGTGCATTCCAATCTCTGTAAAAGTCACAAGGAGAGCAGAGTGCCTGATAGTCATTATTCTTCTGCACTTGACTGGAGGTTGGCATTATTAAGGTATCTTTCATTTGCATTACTTAATGTATTTTTACACACATGAGGCAGTCCATTGATACACTGTACATTGGTGTACTCAGCTTGCTTTTACAATTTTTGGCTGCAGAATTGTAGTAAATTTTTGAAGCTTTTGGCTAAAAAATGTGAAGACTGCCACATGCCTTTATTTTTGATGATTTCCAAGAGTTTCTGAGATATTTTTCTTCCAAAAGAATATTTTAATGGTAAATTCTAAATCTCAAAATTTATTATGGGTGATAAAAATCTTTTTTTCACATTGAAATTTAAAATAAAAAAATTTAAAATTTGCTGAATTGTATACATTTTATGAAATAAAATGTTAAATATGCAAATTTCTAAATCAATGTATAAATGATTACATGCTGTCTTAGATGCCTTCCGATGGTTCCATTATATCTCCTGAATATAATGTGTTTTTTCAGCCTTTTCTGAAAGAAATTGTGGATAAATAGGATCACGAAGATAATTAACTTAAATTTGAAAATAAAACTGGCTCTCTGTCACGTGATGCTACCTACACTATGTTGAGACCCGTTGCTTCTTTGAAGGAAAAATATAGTTCAAATAAGATGGCACATATTTAAAATTGCATTATAAATTAAATTGGAATTCCCTTAAATAGGTACACTGAAAGTCAGTTTCACTATTTCTCATATTCATTAACTTCAGTGGAAGTAGTTTTCCAGAGTAATCTCATGTAATTATCTATAAGATCATTGAATATCTATGATTTATTTTATAAGCCTGTCACATCAAGTATTTGTTAGATCTCAGTAAAAATATATATGTGTGAATATATGTATATATATACTTTTTAACCAGTGCACAACAATTAGAAATTAGCCCCTCATCTGTAAGTGGAAAATTTTATGTTCAAAATTAGCTGTCAAAACACTATTCACATATGAATTGTCATTCTCTTGGTCAAAGAGTTTTGGGGAGGAAATGTACTTAGAGTACATTGGAGAGAAATATAATGGGGTCTTGAATAAAGGACACATTGTGAAGACAGCAATTTAAAAAGAATCCACTCTCTTTTACAATTCTACATCTTAATTGAGGAAACACATCTTTTCATAAGATTCCAAGAATTAAACAACATGGAAGAGTTCAAGTGTTTAGTTTACCAGCTCATCTGCCATTCCTCATCTACAAAATGCAAGGCCAATGATAGTTACTAAGACACATTTCTCTGAAATGAAAATCACTAGACAGGAAATACATTAATCATAAAATTTCCTGGAATCATTTAGTTGTGTGTGCCCTTTAAGAGTATGTTTGAATACTGACAGAGTTTCAGAGAAAAACAATGAAAGAATCACTATGATAGCTGAAATATGGCTTCATAGGAAAGAGGGCTACATTTAATTAGCTTTGATTGCGTCTTTTCTACTTTTTGTTATAGTTCATATCACTGGCATGGACTTCTGAGCCAACCTTTTTCCAAACTGAGTTACTACTGAAATTTACAAACTTGACATGAAGATTACATTATATTTACAAATAACTTGGCACTTACAGAATAAATTATTGACATTTTAAAAATCCAGCCTAGGGCCCCCATGGTTCAGGACAAGGAAAGCCTGATGCCTTATTATGTATTATGCTACATTAACATGAATAAGTCGGTTTCCAGCTGGTAATTCCTCCACAGTGCTGTCCCTGTTGCTGAAAACCAATACTTCCCATTTCTAATCCATGAAGGGGATGTAGAGAAGTTATTAGTCCAGAGAAAGCAATGGTTGCATGTTTTCTTCCTCATTTTTATCCATGCGTTTTAGTACTGTAGGATCCACTACTGATTGAGATCTGGAAAGGATAAAGCCAGCGTCAGTGAGTTATTATCAGCTAATTGCACAGACGACATTCTCTCATCTGTCTTTTTGTCATTCCTTCTCCCAAGAATGTGACTTCCCTTCCTCTATATCAAGAAATTTACGAACTGTGGATGTTGCACATTTAGAGAAAAACCTCTGCTGGTGATGTTTTCCCCTGGAGTGAGGAAACAATCCCCTCTGGCCTCTACATAGAATAGTGAGCCACCAATGATTCTAAATAGACTATACGTGACTTAAGAGCTCCTCACAGTTGAGCAAGATTCTTTTCTTTGAGATACCAAAAATTTCTAGTGTAGGATAGATGTTTTCCAATAAAGCATCTCCAAATGGAAAAAAAGTTACAGTAAAATGATTATTATGAGAAATTAAATAGAAATAACAGGAGGCTTAATTCCAGTCTTAAAAAAAAATATGGAAAAAATGCAACAAGAACGCACCTTTTTTTTGACTGTCATTTTTTAACTAATGATTGTATCAAGAAAAAGATCAAACTTTTTATGTTTTTGTTAAATTTCCTAGTAGAATATCCAAATAAAATCAACCTTATCTTGAAAATGTCATGGAATTTTTAAATTTCATGAATTTTTAAAAAGTAAAAGCCCCTCTTGTTTAGGCAGCAACACTTTATGATTAGTAAAGCACATAATTTGGAAACTCACTTATACATGCCTTTGATAGCAGTTGGGGCTTATATCTCAATTTATCATTAGGAAACAACATGAGAGTGGGAAAGAGAAAATCAATGAAACATGCTCCCATCATGGCAGGAAGCTGCCATCTTAATAGCTATAGCATTTAGTAAGCAGCTGCCCTTTTAGAATTCTCCTTGGTAATGAATTCTTCCCCTGCTGCTGCATTCCAGCCAATTGGCTTTTGCTGTGGCGATATGCCTCTTAGAAAACCTCATTAACTTCTGAAAAGACTATAACCTAAAACACAACTGCACATGCAAATGAAAAAGAACAGCAACGGAACTAATTATCACAGAAAAAATAATTACAGGATTAACTGATAAACTGATTAAATTTAAATAAACTTAAATTATTTCCTAAAGAGGGAATGAAAATGAAGGTGAAAGCATTAAAAAATTGAGAGATTTTATTTCCTAAGTGTCATTTACACTATTTTATCTCAATATTAAATAGGCATTAGATGCCTATCACGGAAAAAAAGACTGACTAAAGTTGTGTGTGTATAAGAGAGAATAGATGAGGATATAAGAATAGGATAAGATATGAATATAAGAATACGATGAGGAAAAGGACAGTAAGCAGAAAGAATAGAGAAAATAGAGAGTTTGTGTCACTTTTAAATGCAATAATGCATAATCATCTTTATTTAAAGTACATGAACAAAACACTTTTTAACAAAGGAGACAATTGCACAAAAGACTAAGTAATTAGACTTTTAACTTTGTTTTTAGGTGAGACCCAACCAAGCAAATTGGCTCTCAGAAGAATTCATGTCAAAAGGGAAAGAGGCTCATTTAATGTCCTGTGCTAAAGTAGTAACTTGACAACTGATATGCACTAGACTGCAAGCTCCATAAGCAGGGACTTTATCAGTTCCTTTCCTTATTGTGAATACAACGTGCATCATAGGGCTTGGAAAAGAGTAAGGTTTTCATGTCTTGACTTCTAGCCAGTAAATAATTTCCATATTAAAAGAACTTGAGTATTAAGCACTCAAAATGAAGAGTAATGAGGATAATAGAGAAAGCAATTCTATTTTCTTTACAGAAAATAAATTTTAAAATTTTCATAAAATTAAATCTATTATATAAATATTGAGGTATATCCTAATAATATTCCATAAGTACATACCAAAGCTCTTCAGACAGCACAAGGCACAACAGTTAATTTGCCATATTCTATTGCACATTATACAGATATGCACACATATACACATTCTAAGTCTGTGTGTTTCATGACTGTTTTTGAAAAAATATGAGAGAATATGACATTTTTAACAAAATATTTTAAATTACAGCATATTATTCAACCTGGGATTAAGTTTCTAGCTTGCTTTTATCATGCACTACAGATAGGAGGATTGTTGGATGATGAATTCTGGTTCTATATGTGAAACAATGCCTCAATCACAGAACAAAAGTGAGCCAGAAACAATTTGAGATTAATTGTTTTTTCTTTTTGGTATTTAGTTGTCCCAAGTGTATGGCTATTTTAGTCCAATTTTTTTTACTCTCTTTTATGACAGAATAGGATTATTTGTGCAGGATCAAAAGTGTTACTGAATTGATTTATTCCAGCCACAGTACAGGGAGCTGTCTCTCATTAACTCATACATCTCAGAGGTTTCTGGGTTTTTTTTGTTTGTTTGTTTGTTTTGGTTTTGTTTGAGGTGAAGTCTCACTGTGTCACCCAGGCTGGAGTGCAGTGGCGCCATCTCAGGTCACTGCAACCTCTGCCTCCCGGGTTCAACTGATCCTCCCACTTCCCCTGCGTAGCCGGGATTACAAGCGTGCATCACCATGCCTGGCTAATTTTTGTATTTTTAGTAGAGATGAGGTTTCACCATGTTGACCAGGCTGGTCTCATGTCTCCTGACCTCAAGTGATCCACCCACCTTGGCCTCCCAAAGTGCTGGGATTACAGGCATCGGCCACTGTGCCCAGCCCATCTCAGGGGTTTCTATGCAGCTTCTATTGTTTTCACAATGAATATATTTTCTTTCTTTCTTGAAAACCAGTAATTTAGATTTAGGTATCCAATAATCATTTCTCAGGCATTTACAATACATAGTGTTTGAGAAACTAGATTTTGAACAGAAGCGGATCATAACTCCAGTTGCTAATAACAGCAGTTTACTAGCTGTGTGATCATGGGAAGACTAAACTTCCTAAGATTTTGTTCTCTATTTTTGGAAAATGGGGAAAATAATACCCACATCATACAGTTATAATGAGGATCAGATGCAACAATGCATCCACAAACCCCGCACAAATTCTGGCATATGGTTAAGGAAATGGCTCATGGAATACCACTGCCTATGTACAGATATTAGCATTGCTACTTTGTAGTTATGCAACATGTGGAAGTCACTTACCTTTCCTGTTTCTCAGTCTCTCTATCAATAAAATGGGGATACTACTACTTGATTAGTTGCTTCAAGAAGCAAATGAGTCAACATACACAGAGCATTGGAACGGGGTTTTGCATAGAGCAACAATAAATGTTTAACCTTATTCAATAATAATATATTCAATATTCAATAATCGGAAGTGCATATCATGAAAATAAGTACTGTTACTCACTACTGTTATGTGCCAGGCACTATCATAGGCATTGGCAACATAAGGTAAAAGGCACTCTCCAGTTCTAAAATACTTAGTCTAGTGAACTTTGTATCTTTACACATGATGACTATGCTGTTCCTCCATAAATTTATACCAAAAGACAAAGTAATCTTTTTACATGTCTAGCTACATTTACCCAAAAGAAGAATTATCCACAACTCTTTAGTGATGGAATTATTTTCTCTCTCTTAATTTAAAGATATCATAAAACTACCAAAAGAAAAGGAACAAGGGGAATCAATGTGGAACATAGGAGCAATCTTCTCTTATCCTTGATGGTGGACTGCCATTTCCTGACAAAGAACATGAGAATCAAGTGCAAAACCTTTCTTAATTTCATTCTTCAGGAATTGTCCAATAGAAATATAAAATAAATGTCCATATGAAATAAATGTTTCATATGATACCGAACATACGCCAAACAATGCCTAAAACTCTAATCAGCCCATGACACCAGCAAGAAACTCAAGATTGGGGCCATTAATGGGCTATAAGCAAAGTGTGCAGAGACTGGGCTAAATCTAACAAGATGGGCCTTAATCAATTAAAATAATGTGATTGGAGGGCAAAGCTAAACAATAGGAGGATATGGATTGGTAAGTAAAGAGACTTTCCAGTTTTCAGAACTCCCGTATCAGTCAGCTCTGGCTGTTTGAACAATAGCAACAGTGACAACAACAGCAACTCAAAGAAGCCACTGAGATCTATCCTGCAAAGTCAGAACTCTGCAACTTAAATGCAAGTACCAATACCAGGTCAGATGTTCCTTATTCATTTATGAATACTGCACTTAAAGGGGGCCACTGATGGGCAGCAGAGCACTCCTCCATGCATTCAACTTGTATTTCCTGAGCACCCTCTGTTGCTCCAGGACCTTCTCCAGGCACTGGGGATTCAGAGAATAGGGTAAACATAGGCAATATCATCTCCTTGAAGCTTACTTTGGGGTGTGGAGTGGATATAAAATTGAACAAAATCAGCAATTTCACAGGCTAAAAGTGTTATGAAGAGAATAAAATAAAGAAGGGTGATGGACAGGGAGTGGCCAGAATGAGGAGGAAGCAGAACTGACTAAGACCAGGTGGGTGACGAAGATCAAAAGACTCTTTTGAGGAGCTGACCTTTGATTGGGACCAGCCATTTGAAGATGAAGGAAAAGAGCATTCCAGGTGGTGGTGACAACGGTAAAAAGAGAAGACTATTGTGTCTGAAAAGCAGGGGAAGAGGAAGAATATGGGATACACCTGGAGAAGAGAGGCGGCAGTGTCAGATCAGGTAGCATCTTGTAAGCCATGATAAGGAGGTGATTCTATTCATTGTATAAATAACAGTCATTAAAAACATAAAGCCAAGGCCTGCACAGTGGCTCACACCTGTAATCCCAGCACTTTGAGAGGCTGAGGCAAGTGGATCATTTGAGGCCAGGAGTTTGAGACCAGTCTGGGCAACATAGTGAGACCTGGTCTCTACAAAAAAAAAAAAAAAAATTAAAAATTAATTGGGCATGGTGACAGGCACTTGTAGTCCCAGCTATTTGGGGGAGTTGAGGTGGTAGCATTGCTTGAGCCCAGGGAGGTCGAGGCTGCATTGAGTCATGATCACGCCACTGCACTTCAGCCTGGGCAACACAAAGAGAACCTGCCTCAAAAAAATAAAAATAAAAATAAAGCCAAGATGTGACATGGTCTGATTTATATTTTAAAAAGATTTTTGGATTGCCATGTGGATAATAAATTGGGAGTAGGGGAGCAGGTAAGGCTGGAATCAACAAGAACAGTTAAAAAAATTTTAGGGGGGCCAGGCACGGTGGCTCAAGCCTGTAATCCCAGCACTTTGGTAGGCTGAGACGGGTGGATCACGAGGTCAGGAGATTGAGACCATCCTGGCTAACACGGTGAAACCCTGTCTCTACTAAAAAATACACAACAACTAGCTGGGCGAGGTGGCGGGCGCCTGTAGTCCCAGCTACTGGGGAGGCTGAGGCAGGATAATGGCGTGAACCCAGGAGGTGGAGCTTGCAGTGAGCCAAGATCTGGCCACCACTGCACTCCAGCCTGGGCGACAGAGTGAGACTCCGTTTCAAAAAAAAAAAAGAATTTTTAGGGGAAGGGTGCAGCTGAGCAGAGTGCAGGTGATGTGTAGAAGATATAGAGCAAAATGTGCTCACATGATGGGCCACACGAGGAATCACGCCTCAGGCAGAACGGCTGAAGAAAAAGGGCTTCATTAGCTGACAAAGAAGAACACTAGTGGTCACCAATGACAGCTGCCTCCAAATCCTTATGTAGTTCAGTTCCTGAGAAAGGGCCTCTGTGCCACGAAGGGTAGGCAGGCTTTATGTCAATGAAGCGAAGGACGCCACATCTCATGCAATGGAGCCGTGCTCTGCTACATATAGATTACCTAACGCTGAGGATGCAGTATCTGTTTAACATGGTTGCTGTGAAGATTTAATAAATTAATGTAAAAAAAAAAAGACACCTAATTCATGATAAGTACCTAGTAAATGATAGATTATAACAACTGTTATCATTAGGATTATTTTATTAGAAGAACACTATTTTAGGGGAAGTTTCTTTTAACCACTTTTGTTTTAGAAAACTTTTAAATAATTTGATGAAATATACGACTTTTCCAAAGAAAATAAATGCATGACATATACATAGAGTACATTCATACTTATGCACACAAAATTTTGCATACAACTTTTAGCACTTAACAGAATCCTTTGAGAGCCCATCCATGAACCCCTTAGGAAAGCAGAGATCTCAAGAAGTTCTGTTCTAAAAGAAGGGAGTTAAGAAGCCTAAAGTTGGTTTAAATATAAGCTTGCTAGCTAGTGGAAAATTAGAGCAGGGAAAGTTTCTGGCCTTTCCATTCTCTCCAAGGAGTTGTACAGCAGCCTGGAGACAGGAAATCAATGCACACATATACTAACAACAACCACAACAGAGGCAGCAGCATAAAAGAGACCATCCTGGCCAGGCGCAGTGGCTCACGCCTGTAATCACAGAATTTTGGGAGGCCGAGGCAGGTGGATCACAAGGTCAGGAGTTTGAGACCAGCCTGGACAAGATGGTGAAACCCCATCTCTACTAAAAGTACAAAAATTAGCTGGATGCAGTGGTGGGAGCCTGTAATCCCAGCTACGCAGGAGGCTAAGGCAGGAGAATTCCTTGAACCAGGGAGGTGGAGGTTGCAGTGAGTCATGATTGCGCCATTGCACTCTAGCCTGGGCAACAGAGCTAGACTCATCTCAAAAAAAAAAAAAAAAAAAAAAGACCATCCTTAAAGAACAGGCACATTACTCCATGAGTCTGAGCTATGGGCAAAGGGCCTTAAGGCTTTCATCAGAGAAGGATGTCAGACATTGGCATGACCCGTTCAGTGTCCTTGTATCCTCCCTGAGCTAGGTGAGGGGACACTTGCAGGGGCTATGGTGCCCATATTTCTGTGAATGTGAAATGAACCAGAGAAGTCATATTTGTTACTATTATCCAAATGGACCCAGAGCTGTTGTTTCCCGGGAAGTCTGAGAATTACACATCTACTTGTTTGTGACAGAATGCAAACTCAGAGCCAGGTATGCATTTGTGCATGTCTGACAACTCCCCAGACTATTGACTGAAAGAAGAAAGGCATAAAAGTGCTGTGAGAGTCAAAGCAGGTATTTGGACTCTGACTCAACAATGAACTCTATAGAGATTAAAACTGAAGTGAAATACAACATTTTGTACTAGTAATGTTTAGACCTTTAGACAAAGACTTGGCAGAGATATTGAAAAAAGACCACAAACTTTGAACACAGTGTTTGAACTGATGTATGTAGTTGCTTTCTTCAAAAGAAATTTTACACAGAAATCAAATACATTGCTTATAGGCGAGTTGCTCCCACTGCAGTGGAAATGGGCACTCTCTCTACTCTACCTACTTGGCCTGAGGCACCCCATCAAAACCCTTGGTTTCTCAGGATACAATTTGAAAACTACCAGATTTGGTGACTTCTAAGCGCCCTGCTAGACTGTCTATGAATTTAGAACAACACTAAGTTGAGGTTACCTCAAATTACTTTATATTTTTCTTAATTGACAAATAATTGCATATATTTATGGAATACAATATGATGGAAAAATACTGCACGATTTCACTTTTATGTGGAACCTAAAAAAAGTCGAACTCATAGAAATAGAGAGTAGAATGGTGGTTACCAAGCCTTCGGATGAGGCAGGGCGGTTTGGGGGGTGGATGGGGAGATATTCGTCAAAAAGTACAAAGTTTCAATTAGACAGGAAGAATAAGTTTGGGAGATCTACCTTACAGAAAGATAATTTTCAAATATATGATAATAACGTATTATATATTTGAAAAATGCTAAGAGAATCAATTTTAAATGTTCTCACTATAAGAACATAAATGACGAATTGATGGGTGCTGACGAGTTGATGGGTACAGCACACCAACATGGCACAAGTATACATATGTAACAAACCTGCACATTATGCACATGTACCCTAGAACTTAAAGTATAAT
>NW_012115500.1:1696997-1698689 GCF_000951035.1 Colobus angolensis palliatus | reverse complement strand
AAATCCGGGAGGCGGAGCTTGCAGTGAGCTGAGATCCGGCCACTGCACTCCAGCCCGGGCAACAGAGCTAGACTCCGCCTCAAAAAAAAAAAACAAAACAAAACAACAACAAAAAAAAACTGGAGCAATATTCAAGCCACATACTCGAGATTTGTTTTTCCATAAACTGCTACCTTTCCTCCTTTCATTTCAGTTTCAAAATTGCAGACTGACCTTCTCTGCTACAACACTGTTGTCTCATCTAAATTTATATAATATTTATTTTAAAAATATACTTTATAAGTAACAAAAATAATTTCATTCTTCAGTTGAAGAAGAATAAGCTAACACATTCATATTTGCTTTCCATACCTTTAGAATCCACTGAAGTAAATATATTGGAAAACAAAGAAAGATTACTCTACAATATCAAATAAAATTACAAGATGGTAGTTGCCACTTAATAAGCATTTTCAACAAATTATAGAAGAGTAAAAGCAGATAACAGCAGGTCACTGGCCAAAATAGGCAAAGCAGACAGCTGCCTGGAGTACATAACATGAGGCCCAGAGGAGGTGGAAGATGCCGTCTGTCCCAAAGTACACCAGGTTAACTGCAAACTTTATACCTTCCCTTTCCTGTCTGAGGAACAGCCAGTATTTATGTCCAGGAAAACAGCCAGTATTTATGTCCAGGAAAACACATGTGCACCCTTGTGTTCTTATAAAAAGAAATAAAAATAATTTTCCTGTGAAAGTTAAGTTATGGCACGTGCAACCCTTATTAGATATATAAATTTTACTTTATCCGATGGGATCATTCACGTAAGAAATCTTTAACTCATGTAAGAGTCATGGTAATAAATCCTTGGAGCAGTCAATGTAATCCTAGCACACTACTTCCTCTCTCTTCTCTAACACTCTGTTGCCTCCTTCCGCAGCATCATTTTCCGCTTTGGCCTTGCTTCCACTTTCACTGAGAAAATAGGACAACCAGATGACATCAACCCACCCACCAGCATCTGTGTCTGTGTATTTTGCCTTCACTGCTAGTACAATGAACAGATAAACCCTACAAAGGGCAACCTCTCCACCTGCGCACGAGAATTCATCCTCTCTCCCCTACTCGTTTGTATTTCTTAACAGTTCTCTCTTGTCTCTCACACATCCTCAGATTTCCTCTCTCTGCTGGATCTTTCCCATCAGAGAAAGAACATCCTGACTCCATTCCCCCCAGACAGACACATAAAACCTCTCTCGGCCCTACTTCCATCTCCAGTTGCTTTCCTATTTCTCTCCTCCTCTTTATAGCAAAATTCACCCAAAGAGTTGTCTATATTCATAGTCCAAATACTCTCTCCTCATTTTTCCTAAATGGAATCCTGTCTGGCTTTGTCTCTTACCAATGAATGAAGACAACTTTTGTCAAGGTCCTTCTCATTGCTAAATTCAGTATCCAATTCCCAGTCCTTATATATCTTGAACCCTCAGCAGCAATGGATACAATAGATGACTCTGTTTATTGAAACATTTTCTTCATGCAGCTCTGATTTTCTCCTACTTACCCCCCTAGATACTTCTTTGCAGTCTCTTTTGCAGATTGTCCTAATATCATCTTCTTCTTCTTCTTCTTCCTTCTTCTTCTTCTTCTTCTTCTTCTTCTTCTTCTTCTTCTTCTTCTTCTTCTTCTTCTTCTTCTTCTTCTTCTTCTTCT
>NW_012115500.1:1656383-1696947 GCF_000951035.1 Colobus angolensis palliatus | reverse complement strand
TCTTCTTCTTCTTCTTCTTCTTCTTCTTCTTCTTCTTCTTCTTCTTTTCTTCTTCTTTCTTCTTCTTCTTCTTCTTCTTCTTCTTCTCTTCCCTTCTCCTTCTCCTTCTCCTTCTCCTTCTCCTTCTCCTTCTCCTTCTCCTTCTCCTTCTTCTTCTTCTTCTTCTTCTTTTTGATGGAGTTGCACTCTGTCACCCAGGCTGGAGTGTGGTGTTGCAATATCAGCTCACCGCAACCTCTGCCTCCCGGGTTCAAGAGATTATCCTGCCTCAGCCTCCCGAGTAGCTGGGACTACAGGAGCACCATCACGCCCAGCTAATTTGTTGCATTTTTAGTAGAGAAGGGGTTTCACCATGTTAGCCAGGATGGTCTTGATCTCCTGACCTCATGATCCATTCACCTTGGCCTCCAAAGTGCTGGGATTACAGGTGTGGGTCACTGTGCCGGGCCTGATCTTCCTAATATCTTAACTGGAGAATGACTGGTCTCCGTCTTTGGATTTATTATCTTCTTTATACTTTCTCATTGGTGATTTCATAAGTTCGTTGTATTCAGTCAATGACTTTCAAATAATATCCCTGCACTAGAAATGTATGTCTTCAATCCAGGCCTCTTTTTCAACCTCTATAATTGTATTTCCACTCTCCACTTAAAATATCCACTTAAATATTCAATGACCACTGCAAATTTAACATGTCCAAAATTGGACTCACAATCTTCCCCCACCCCAAATATGTTCCTCCCTATCTCCAATATCAGTTAATGGTGTGACTATTCTTCCACTTTCTCAGACCAAAACTTTCAACTCAGGCTTTTACTCCTCTCATCATCTCAGTTGACAGTAAATCTTTTTGGTACTATCCTCAAAATGTATCCTGAATCCAATCATTCTGATTAGCTCTACCCAGACACCCATAACACAGCTACTATCCTTTCAGCTGTGCTCTTGCACGAGCCTCCTAACTGTCCTCTCTATGTCCACTCTTCCATCTATACTCTATTCTCAACAGGGCAGCCAGGATGACCATGTCAAAATACAAGTCAGGTCATATCTTTCTGCTCACAATTCCCCATTGACTTCTTTCTCTTAGCATAAACCTATAAGGTCCTATAAGAACTACTTATGTGAACACATCTCCTACTGTGCACTTGCCTCAGAACATTTATAACAGATATTTCTTCTGTCTGGAGATTTCTACTCCCAAATGTCCTCATGACTTGCTGACCTACACCCTGCACTTCTCTTCTTAAAATTCCCCTTGTCAGGAAAGCCTCCCTTAGTAAACCTATTTAATACTATAACCCGGCCCAACCTAGAAAGCCTATCCACTTTCTGTGTATCATGTTTCTTGACAGCACCTCCCATCTTCTAATATATCATATAATTTCCTTACTTAAATAATGCATATATTGTCTTGGCAGTTCATTAAGTGCAATGCTGTTATTTCTCCAAAGCCAAGATTTGTTTAAACATATATATATATTATATGATGATGCTCTTTTAGAACTCTTACATGTGAATTGCATCTCCAGACCAGGCAGTAAAGATGCATTGCAATTGCCCAACTGTTAAGTTTCTACTTTTGGATTTTTCTTTGTTTTCACTAGTTCTGTGTAATATCATTTATTAACATTTTACAAAAATAGTAAATTCTTTCCTTATAAGTTTTTTCTCTTCCTCTATTTCATGCAAGAAGTCTGGTCCTTTTTGGTTCCTGTATCTCTGAATACCTTAAAATTCTGAGAATTAGCCTGAATAATACTTTCATTTTTATTTTACTTTTCTACACTGTGCCATTAAAGAGATTATGCTAGGTGATCTGGAGTGGAAAAGAATAGATGAAAGACTTTTGAGAATCACCAAGGAGTAGAAAACAACATTGGCCATATTGACTAAGAGGAAGAAATTTATGCCAACTAGTAGGAAAACCTGTTTCCCATGAACTTTTAAGTAGCAGGAAGACAATCACTGACTTGCTGAAGAAAGCACTAGGGTAGTGGGTTTCGTTGGATTTTAGCTTCAGCAAAGATACCGCTTTTTCACAGATAACTTGGGAGCAGAAGGAGACCTTAGTTCAAGGAACTAATATTGGTTTGAACAATGAGGACATCAGAAGGGGCCATGATGGGTGGGAAGTTTGGCTCTGTGTAAGACTCCAGATACTGGTGAGCTTTTGAGGAAAAAGGACACCTGTACTAAGGGTGATATTCCCAGCAGCCCAGTAAGTTGGAGACTCAAAGTCAAATTTAATTTAATTTAAGAAAACAAAGAAGCAAGTGATTCTTGCACACCTGAATTTGTAGAAAAAGATTCACAGCTGCTTCTTCAGTTCTCTTTTAATAGTTTTTCAGAACATAGACTTATAGCATCTGAAGTATAAGGTGTGTGAGTAATATTGTGATGCTGACTCACTTGGAATATCAGTGAAGAAATGTAATAGCTTTGCACTGTGTATTGATTATATAAGTAGAAATTTTAAGTATTTAAACATATAATTATTTTCTCATATGAAAATTTCCAAATCATATAATTTTAACTAAAATGGTAAAGTTTAGATATCTTCCTTCCATCTGGAATAACGCTAGCAATGCATACTTCTAGGTTGTCAAAGCTGTCCAATTCAATTACAAAACCCCAAATGCAGTGCACTCCTTGTTTTCTAGATTTGATCCTCTTCAGTCTTTTTCAACAGAGCAGAATCATGTTAAAAATCATTTCAGAACAAGTAACCCCTGTATTCAATGACCTTCAAGGGCTTCAAATTTCACTCTGACTGAAAGCCCAGATCCCAGCAATGGTATGTGAGTCCCTATGTGATCTGGTACAACACAGTCCCTCCTATCCCATTGCTCTACCACCTACTCCATCCCCTATCATCTTCCCCCATAGCTCATTCTGCTCCAGCTTTTCTACCTTCGTGCTGTTTGTCAAATACATTAGGCATATTTCTACCTAAGTACATTTGTCTTTGCTATTCCTTCTGCCTGAAACTCTCTTTCCCATAAATTCATGTATCCGGCTCTACTATCTGCTAGCTGTGATTCAGAGCAAATTGGTTAACCTTCCAAGCTTCATTTTTCCATCCACAAAATGAGAAAAATAACAATATATACTCCAAAGTGGTGTTGTAAGTACTAAATGAGGTAAAATATGCAAAGCACTGAGAACAGCATGTGACACTGAGTGAATACCGTATAAGCATTCACCAGTATAATTTGTACTAAAAGCCCCTGCAGGTTTTTTGGATCACTTGATCATCCTTTCATTAAAGCAAATCTTGAAAAAGCACTTGTGAGGCACTTCAATACACTTTCTGAATTCCAAAATATGAATTAATTTGATACTTGGTGGTAGAAACAATTTTTATTATAAATTATAATTCCTTATAGAATTCTTCCTCCTAAACTACTAAAACATTTTCAACAAATTCATTTACAATAAACCCTGTGTTCACTAATGCTTGATATGGACATGTAATTATTGCACTTTCATGAGTGCAAATTCATTTACAGTAAACCCTTTGTTCATTAATGCTTAATATGAACATGTAATTATTGCACTTTCACACTCACAATAAAGCTTCTACCTGAAGTGCCTTCTAGGTCATTGAGAAACATGGAAAATTATCTTCCACATAAATTTAGAGGAAAGTGTATTTTGCTGTGGAACTAATCATTTGAAAACTGAGAACAGCACCAGGAGGTAAAAATAGCTCTATACGTGGGTCTGAAATATTTGGGTTTGTATACTAGCTCTGCAACTTTTCTTCTGTGTATGTGAGTAAGCAGGTAATTTATCCATTCCAGGACTTAGTTTCTTCAGCTCTAAAACAGGAAATAATGCTTACTAAATTTACTTTTCAGAACTGTTGCAAGAATTAGTGAACTGTACATCAAGATGTATTTTAATGAAAATAATGTGTTCAGTATTTACCTAGTGCCCTACATTGTATTAAATGTTTTACATAAATTATCGGAATCTCAGAAAAATTATTTTGTTTTATGCACTTTGACTATTCTCATTGTTAGATGAAAGTGAATTTAAAGAGACTTCAAGTAACATGTAATTTAAAGAAATATTAAAATTATCACAAATTAGCAATCTTTTCAAAATGTGTGATTGATCATAACCATTGTAAAAAATTACATTAGATACCACAGATTTCACTACATTCATTGCAGTATATACTGTGAAAGAATATCCACTTATCGGCATATAAAATTATAACTTTTGTTTAGACTTTACTTCAAATTAAGTGCATCAATAGCACTGTAGTAACACAGCATAAGAGATTTGTTTTTGCCTTTAAATTGGGTCTTTAACATATAATGAACGTACTGAAACGTCCTTTTTGTGAGCAAGTAGGAGAGCTAGCTTTTAAATGCTTCTTTCACAGATACACTGTTCACAACCACAAGATCTGGAAGAATCTTAAAATGTTTTCTATGTTGATTTATATACAATGTAGAAGTACATTTTACTATAGCTAACACTATATACACATTATGCATTATAATTCACTGGATTGGGGAAGAGAAAGGATTAAAAAACAAAGAAACGAATACCCTTTTCCGAGTTTTCTCCTTCAGGAAAGGCCGGATCACGGTGTACAGGGCATGTATATACCATGGTTGATTAACAAAATGAATTCCTCCAAATCGCGCTGGGAAACTATCCTAGAGTAACATGGAGAAAGAAAAATCAAAATATGCTTTAATATACCGAGAAGGTTTAGGAATGGTTATATGGTATGCAAATTTATTCTTTCACATACTTAGATGAGAATATCTGTAGAGTTAAGGAGAGAAAAGAAGAAAGAACCTTACCACGTTAAACATTGTACTTTTCATACAGTAACCGAAGCAATGTATAATAAATCAAATCCTTCCCAAGAATAGGTTATTGATAAGAATGTCAGCATTTTTAAGAGGATCGTATTTTAAGCCTGTAAATGCTAATAGTCAGTACAGGCCAAGAAACAAAAAGAAAAGTCAGTAGAGATTTGTCAAATAATGAATCTACATTGTATGAAAGTTTCATTTAAATTATTTATATTAAAATCTATTTTTTAAATAAAATATTTTATTAAATCCCTATCTAGTCATCCATAGTGTAAGCAATGTCAGACACAAAACTCACTTTATTCTCTGTATCCTATTATTTTATCAACTTTGTTATAAACATTATCTTTCCTTATTTTACCTACAAAAAAAGTAACATGCTTTAGCAAAATAAAAATGCAGAGTTATACTGTAAGAAACGTAAGGATGCATTTTGCTAGGTTAAATGAAAATCAAAGCTCTCTGATCTCACTCCACAGGAGGAAACTGTAAAGCCAGCCTCCTCCTCTTCCTACCCATGATTAAACAGGTACAGCTCTAGCCCATTCCAAAATATGAAGGGAACCCTTAAGCCAAATGAATGACAACATTTGACACTGCACTTGAGTATGTTAATGATTGTACATAAATGGATCTGATTCTTGCTACTATTTCAAAACTACACACTGAACCGACTACAAAGGTCTTCTTTAAAAAAAAAAGCTAGCCTACTACAAGTGCCTCTGAAGTGGCATCGTAATACTTGGCATTCTGAATTCTATTTAGAGCATGAGCAGGAAGAAAAGAAAAGTAAAGGAACTGAAATAATTGTATTTTTTCAATTTAAATGTTCTCTTGAATAAGAGTCTCTGGTCAAAAACTTGCATGGCATAACCCCATTAATTCTTTTTTTAAATTTTGGACACTTATGAGCAATAGTAAATTAATTTAGTATTTGCATATTGATTTGCAGAGCTATCAAATTGTATTTTGCAAAGCAACTTCTATCTCTGAGAATAATACCCTATAAGGCAATAGTAGTTCAATAAATAATTAAAATAGCTTAAGATAAAACTTTTACTTTTTATGTCAATGTCTTACTTCTTTTGTAAATATGTGGTTTTCATTCATCGAGAGGTTATTATAATAATAAAATGAATCTGAAATACAGGCATAGTATATTTTAAAGTTATGAAATATGTGTAAGTAAAAAGAAGATACTATATACCTAAATAATAAAGAGAATACTAAGACAAATACTCATGTACCTTATTATTGTTATTAATAATTATTATTTCACTTTGATATGGGAGTGATAGAGAGGTTTCCTGGCCAGTAGGGATTTTCCTAGTTTAATGTTTCCCTAAGAATGCAGCACCTATAGGAATGAGGTCTCACATCCAGTCCCCCACTTGCCCTCAATGTGTGCAAGCCTAGTCTTTCCTCCTGAGCACCCTATTATTCAGGCAACTACTATTCTCCAAAGTTCTAGGTTCCTGTAGTTAACAATTTCCTCCCAGCCTTCACCTACTCTCCTGTTTTTCTCCTGTAGATTTCCGTGTGTGCTTGGCTTAGAAGGATTTGTCTCACATTCCTGAGAGTTCAGCAATGCACCTGGAAATAATTTTATTGTGAGGAAACCAACATCTTGGTACTTTATGGCAAAAGGATCTTTAAAAATTGTTAACCTGCTGCACTACCTGAAGCAATCTCTAGAATAAAACTAAATGAACACTAGCAATATTAAGCCAAAAGTCTTGGCTCAAGTGATTTTTTTTTTTTTTTCACAGTGAGTTTCACTCTTATTACTCAGGCTAGTGTGCAATGGCGCGATCTCAGCTCACTGCAATTTCCTCCTCCTGGGTTCAAGCGATTCTGTTGCCTCAGTCTCCTGAGTAGCTGGGATTACAGGCATGCACCACCACACCCGGCTAATTTTGTATTTTTAGGACAGACAGAGTTTCACCATGTTGGTCAGACTGGTCTCAAACTCCTGACCTCAGGTGACCCGCCCACCTCAGCCTCCCAAAGTGCTGGGATTACAGGCATGAGCTACTGCATCTGGCCGGCTCAAATGATTATTAAACTTTGAGAATCACAAGAAGGTCATGCTTCTTCTCTCCTGAAAAATATGAATATGCAAACATATACACATAACTTGCACACATGTCATGGGCTTTCTTGGACACCTCTTTAGATATACTTGATCAATATCCAATCACAGTTGAGGCAGAGTGAAAGAGCAGGGAAATTTCTGACTTTGCAATCAAGTAGATTTAGCCTAAAATTCTGGCTTAATGTCACCTATCAGGCATCAAAGTCCAAAACAAGAACATGGTCCTTTTCCCTCACTGTGAGCGTCCTCACTTCCAATCATGCCCAACTGCATGTCATCTTCCTGCCTCCCCTTCACGTCTGTGGTCAACATGCTGTTTTACGGCTTGTTAACTGTTCTCTCCCACACGCCTACTGTGGCCTTTCCTCCCTTTGAGTATAATCTGGTTTTACTAATTCCTTAAGACTTAGCTCCAAAAACATCATTTCCAGGAAGCTCTTTTTTATCCCTTCTCTCACTTCTCACTCATAAAAGCCCACTCTCTGCCATCACTAGCAAAAGCCTAGGTCTATCACTGCACTTGCCATATGCCCCTGAAATTGTCTCTTTGTCTGCCTCCACTATTAAACCGTGAGTGCCTTAAATGCAGAGGTTGCGTGTTCTGTACGGTCTATTGGTGCCTGGCCCGTAATCCATTTCTACTCACATTATCCCCCACCCTATAAGGTAGGAAATGGAAAGTTAAACATACGATTCTAAATGGGAGAGTTCTGCCCATGAGATGTACCTGAGCAAGATTTAAGGGACCAAAGGGAGGCAGCAGCCACCTTTTTGTGCAGTGGCAGCTACTAAGCACCTTATTAGCTGAGAGATTGTTTGCAGCAATGTCTGAACCCCACCTTCCTCTTTCTAGGTATCACTTAGGAGGTGAGAGGCCTCTGGGACAGCAGTAGCCAAGATGGACACTAGTTTCTTGACTCTGACTCACTTCCACAGGGATGTGGTCTCAAAACCGAGGATTCATCAGCAGTCCTCCTTTAACTTCTACGGCCCTAGGTCCTCCAATGAGGCCTTAAACACTAACTTCCTGTATTAAATCCATTTGTTCTTGAACTATCCAAAGAGATTTTTGTTTTTTTTGTTGTACTGAACTCTGAGCCAGACTGTGCCTCATTCATCTTTATATTCCCAGAATTTCAAAAATGTGCTTTCTGTGTGTGTATGTGTGTGTGTGTGTGTGTGTGTGTGTGTGTGTCCCAGAAGAGGTAGATAAATGTTCACTGACTAGACCTAGATACATGCTATTTAAGTAAACAATTTATCTTCTCCGACCCATAATTTCCTTATCTGTAAAATGGGAACAACATTTAATAGGATTGCTGATCACTCACAATATCTGTTAATTATTCAGCACACCCTCTAGATACAGGGTTACCATATTAACCACCAGCCCCACCTGACAAATGTGGAAATGACCATGGAGGAGTGAAAGGAAAATAAAATGTCAGGACATCAAACTCACTAAGACAAAGGGAAAAGTTAAGCTTGGAAACTGAGTCACACAAAAAACTACCTTTGTTCCTAAATAAATAGCTGCAAGATAGAAGGCCACATATCTTCCCAAGTGGTCTCCCTCATCCTGACAATATAAATTAACAGCTTATCTTCACAGGCCCAGGACAAAGACGAGACTAGAAATCATCCTTCTACCAGCCGAGACAAATGCAGATTTACCAAGTAGCAGGAGATGAATGCATAATTGACTGTTCTTCTAGACCCTCCCTTCACACCTAATATGTAGATTCAGGGAGTAGCTAATCAAAGCTTCACAAGAATGTGACCCTTTACCTCACTACTTATTCTTCCTTGTTTTTTTTTTTTTTTCTTTCTTTCCCCTTTCCCTCCTGCCCACTCATCCCTCCTTAAGTACTGAAGTCCTTAAAATGCTCTCTGGAAAAAACACAGGCCATAGATCCTACTGTGGCTTGTGTCTCCTTTTCTCAGGCACGTCCTCAACTTTGGCAAAATAAGCCTCTAAATTGATTGAGATCTATCTAAAGCACTTTTGGTTTTATGGAGGTAGTTTTACAGTGTGGTTTAAGCGGCAGTTGTTTGACCCTAGATAGTACTACAAAGTACAAAGTAATAATAAAAGTCACAACATTCAATACGCCAATCATTGACTCTGCTGGCTATACGGTTCTTCACTGGAGACAATGAGAAGACAATGAAAAAGAATGGCTTGGCAATCAGGAAGAGTACAGCCAAGATGGGTTGCAAAAACATAATAAAATTTCTAACTTCCAAATGGTTTTGCCAATTCACCTGCTTCTACTCCTTTTTTTTTTCTTTGAGCAAAGTACTTTGTGCCCAATGCAAAGATTGACTTGCCTCAATGCTTCATTAATGGAAAGTTGGATGTCATTTACGGGGTAAATTTATTTATATGTATCATTACATGTGTGTGTATCAGTGAATTATCCATATAGTTCTAGAAAAACATGTTTGCCTCACATATCTAACTATTCAAAAAGAAAAAGTAAAGAATCTGAACCATAGCATATTATTCTAACTTTTAAATAAGTTTTGATGGAACACAAAAATTATGTGTTAGGATAAGTACTATTACAAGTAATATTGTCTGATTTATGAAGAAAATAAATCAGTATAATTGCTGGTACAATCAATCAGGATACAGTTTATGGCTCCAAATGAGAGCAAAATGAACTTTTCTATGAGAATTAAATCTACAACTTTCGTCTCATTTCACAAGTAACACTGTCTAGGGTCCTAAACCAATCAGTTGTGTTAATATGTTTTCAGTGTGAACATAAGCAGAAATTATATGTGTAATTTACTCACTTAAAATTAAATCTATCAGCCTTTAAAATACTTTTGTTTAATCACTTTCTTGTACTTTTTTGAAACATTTAGCTTCAACTACTATAGGGCCCATAGCAAAGGGCATGTAGTGATAAGGTGTAGCACCCAGCACCTAGAAAGTACATGTTTAATTCCATAACTCTACCCATAAAAGTATACTAGGACCTGAAATATTGCATTATTCCTACCTGACACTAGGAATACATTATGTGGATAAATATAAAAGATACTTACTCCAGAAATTTTCAATACAAAAAAAGTATAATTTAGAAAATCACTCATAATTTTACCAACCAGAGGAAAACACAATACTCTAAGAATCTTGATGCATGCTCTCAAGTTTTTTTCCAAGATTTATATAGATGATATGAAACTTGATGTACCTGTCTGGAATTATGAAAATAGTTATTGGTGATGGCTCAGAGGTGTACAACGTATATAATATCACTCTTTCTGAAAGTGATTTGGTTTAAAGAGTAGAAGTGATTTTGTAGCAGCTGGTATTACTAATTCCCTCAGGAGCACCACTATTAGCTTCCTTCAGATGTGTTTGAATTTAAGTTTGGTCTGCCTTGACGTACTAACCACACCGTGATTCCCTAACTACGACTTTTGGGGGTATCTTTTCTAGATAGTATAACAGCATTTGTGTACCTTGTATCCATTTTTTAGAATGTTGTATTAGCTGTTTGTATACAGGTCTTATTCATCTTCTAGAAGATTCTGATTCCTGAAGAAAGTCATGCTTTTCCCAGTTCCAAATCGCTGCTCATTATCACTAGTGGACAGACAGATCCAGGCAAGCCATTCACTTGCTTTCCTGACGAAAGCAAAGATTTTTACCAAAAGATTCCAACCAGTGTCTTCTGCCAAATTGAGAAGAGACAGCCAGGAAACTATTTAATTACCAGCTAATTGGAATGCCTTTTCCTGTGCCTCACTTATAACTGGTAATGAGCCATATTTGAATGAATGGATTGAAAACAAAAGATTTCATCCTTCATACGGAGATAAGAGTTTAAATTGGGAATGTACACATGACAGAGGCAGCCCCACCTCTGTCCACTTAACTTTCATTCCTCATTAAAATCTCATGCTGTCCTGGCATACATACAATAAAGGAACTTGATTAGATGCAAGGAATTGTATAGAAGCCAAATTCTACCCAAAAAAAGTAATTAATCTGATATGTAGGAAAGCAATAATAAAGAATATTTTTTTCTTACTAGATTATTTAACACTTAAGAGTTTGCCATCAGAGAAAAGAGAAAAAAAAGATAATTGAATGGCTTAAAAAATGAAGAGTCAGTTCCTGTTACAGGAGACATCAGTCTCTAGAGATACACAACACTGTATTTTAAAACAAATGGTTAGATACACAACACTGTATTTTAAACAAATGGTTTGAGCATTCTCTAAAACAAAATACACATGAATCACATATTTACATTTTCATAATTCCTTAAAAATAGTGTCTGAATTTTAATAAGTGTTTTAGGAAATAATATGGATTTACCATGATAAATCACTTAAAATAGTGATTAAAATGATACAATCATTTCCCATTAATATGTGGCTTTGTAGGTAAAAATTTTTAGAATATTCAATTTTTGAAATACAAATATATTTTGAAATAATTGTGTCCTCTCAAATGCTAAAATCTTAATTCCAAATATGCACTAGAATGTAGACAATTTTTTAGCATTAATTTTTAAATTGAAAATTGGTGTTCTAGCTTCACATCTAGATACTTTATAGTATCCCTGTAAGATCCTCAGCCAAACGCCAGCTATTGTTTAAATTTTCCGTCACGAATATAATTGTGTCAACATGTATTTCTCTTAAGTGTAGTCAATAGAATGTGCTCTATCCAGAGGCATGCAGGTTCTTCCTGCCATTACTATAAAGAAAATAATAATTTCCCCATTCTATATGTGTTAATATTGGCTAAAGAAGACTTCACAACACTGAGACTCGTAGAAAATCTCTGTTTTGCCCTGTCACTCTCCTTTTAGGGAATTCAGTACCCATTATAGAGACCTGCAGCTTTACTCTGTTTCATTTCTGTCTGAGGGTGTTTGTTTGTTGTTGTTGCTGTTTTATAGTTAATTACAGGTAATGCCCAAGTGACATATCTTCTCAGTGCACACTACTAGAAAATCTGCCATGGATTCTTAAGGTTTTACAAAATCGTGTTCTTTAAACTGTGGGCGGGCATTTACTGTAGGGAGAACAGGTCTCACACTAACATTTTGAAGGCAGAAGGATTTGGCTGCATTGCTTTGGTGATTCTACAATCACTATTTATAGCTTGGACAGGGAGAGTTTTCAACTTCTACTCAAGATGACTGCAAGGAATTTTCCCTGCAACTCAGAACTGTCTGTCTATTCAGTCCTCTAAGTTTTTCTTTATACAACCTGTAGAGGAGACTATCAGACAACATCATGGCACTTGGGCATTATTTCTAATTAACTTTAAAAAACACCGTGGTGCTCAGGACTGCTCCAGTTTATGAAAATGCAGGCCCATACAACGGCATGAGTTCCACTTACTTCATACAAGATAGCACATGACTGTCACCTGCCTATGGAAAAATGAGAGTTTTGTAATGGTCTTATCATTATTGTAATCCTAATGTGGACTATCATTTCCAAATTTTTAATTTTTTACAATCTGAAAAAAACCGTATGAATAGTCCAAATATACAATGAATAACTTCATTTCCTCTTTTACCACTTAATTATCACTTGTAATTAACAATTCTTTTCTTTTCCTTTCTTTTTTACTTTTCCTTTTTTTTTTCTTTGAGATGGAGTCTCACTCTGCTACCCAGGCTGGAGTGCAATGGCGAGATCTTGGCTCACTGCAGCCTCAGTCTCCCGACTCCCAAATAGCTGGGATTACAGGTACCTGCCACCACGCCCAGCTAATTTTTGTTTTTTTAGTAGAGACAGGGTTTCACCATCTTGGCCAGGCTGGTCTTGAACACCTGACCTCATGATCCACATGCCTCAGCCTCACAAAGCGCTGGGATTACAGGCATGAGCCACCATGCCGGGTGTGTAATTAACAATTATATATTGATTCCATGGCAGAGAGAACACAATGTTACTCTTTTTTTTCTTTTTCTCCTCTGTTTTGAACACATGTATTGAAATAATCTATAACATTCTTGACCCCCAGATTCCAGTAATAAATCCACTTACCTATTAGATAATGTGTCTGTATCAGCAAAAGTATCCCTGCCTCTCAGTCTCAGCCACATACCCAGAATTATCAAATAAAGCAGAGGAATTATTATGGGGAAAAAACCTACAGGAGTATATTATGACTATATGCACAGGGCCTCTGACGTGTGGGGGCCAGACATGATTAAGCTGTCTCAAAATCTGAGGCATGTTCTAATTATTGACAAATCATTCTTTTGTTACAGTTTTTCTGTGCCTACAGTTGATCACTTGGTGCTGCCTAACAGCACTTCAAATACAACCTACCCCCTGCCCAAGCCTGGACCCTTGATACGATGTTAATGTATTTGTATGGATAGATCTCTATACCAGGAAAAAACTCTCAGCTTTGGTGACTGCTGTTTTATTAGTGATTCAATGACATCAGCTTTGCATATGGAGTGGAATGTCTGAGTCCTGAGTACATTAAAATATACACAACTTAAAGTAGAATACTATATAAAATATTCTCCCTTGAAAGAGGGAATTTTACATAGCTAAAGAGCTAATTTTACCTAGCTAACTATTTCTCAAAGTAAAATCAACACTAAAAACTCATCTGTAACATGTTTAGTCATCATAACTGAATGGGCAAGAAGATCTCTCTTTTGTGAGCAAACCATACATGGCCTTCTCACCAGTTAACCTTTTCTGCCAGAGAAGGCTGATAACAAATGTAAGCGAGTCAGTCACACACCTCAACAGCAAGACGCAGGGCTTAAGTCAGCTGCTGCTGGTGTGTGCCTGATACAACCGGGAGTAAAATAGCCTACAGAATGTGACACAAAGTGATTCTCACACCACCTCACAGTCTAGGAAGCACCAGTCTCAATCAAGTACAACAGCAGGAGAGAACACAGAGTAAAAACTACCACCTTATAAAAACGTGTTCCTAAGTCGGGCTCCTTTATTAAAACTAAATGCACAGTAAGGGTCACAAATAATTGTGCCATTTTTAATCAAAGAAGTGAGTGTATTAATTTTCTATGAACTGTATTGAGACTTGTAACTCCAATTTGTTAGCTGACAGCAGGAAGGCCTTACTATTACTCCAGCTAGTATATCAATAATGGATTGGGTCTCCCACTTGACTTTCAAACTACTTTAGATAACACACATTTAGAAGTGCTGATGCTCTCACACCTAAAATTGCCAAAGGAGAGGTAAGTGGCAGAATGTAGGCTAGAGAAACTGAGAGGAACAAATTACAGTAAGAATCAGGCTAAAGTCTTTAGTGGATATTCCAGGACACTTCTGCCTACATCAGGCATGTGAAACTAGCCAAGATTGAATTTAATGATGAAACAATGCTGCGAGGGTTTGGCAAGACAGGAACTGTCTTATTCTGAGGAGAGACCATACATGGGTAAAATATTATTGAAATAAGCCTCAAAACATACTCGTTATATCCCTAATGTTGCTTCCAGACATCAGTTATAAGAAAATTATCATTAATTTGGGCAAAACGTTTTGTGCAAGAATGTTAGTTTCATTTTTACATTTTGTAATTCGGAAAAATGTTGGAATCAATTTAAATTTACTTCAACAAAAGAATATGTGGATAATGTATTTATAATATGTAATATCAGAGAGCCAGTAAGCGGCATTTTCAAAGAATTCCTAATGATAAAAAAAATCAAAATACAATATTAGGTTAATAATTAGGAAAAATAATTTATTTAAAAAATAATATAAAAGACTTGGAAAAATACATCAAAATATTAACCTGATTAAATTTGTGTAATAATAGATGACTTACTTTATTCTTTGTACATTTTATATTTTACAAACGTTTGAAGAGGCCAGTGTACTGCGCACATGCATGCATGTATACACATTTACAAATATGTATAATAGAAAATTATCACATTCTTTAAAAAAAAATCGGCACAAAGACAAACTATATAGCACTCTAAGCATCAATTAAACTTAACAAATATTTAGTAAGACTTACTCAAGGATAGGAAATGTAAGAGGAATGTGAATGAAGTAGTGTTTACCTTGAAGAAGTTTATATTCTGGTAGAGAATAAGTAACATAAAGCAAGGAAAGATAACTTCCATAAGGTGTGAAGAAGCTTAAAGAAAAGAAAGAATGGGAGATTAAAAAGTTGGAGGGATGAGGAAAGAACTCACAAAAGAGATAGCATTAGGAATGGATCTTGGGAGTGTCAATAAGAATCTGGTAGAAGTGTCCCAGGAAGGGGTAGTAGGAACAGAGATAAGAAAGAGCAGGCCACCTATAGGATCCAGTTGCCAGAACTGTTTGTCTGGAGTTGAAGGTAAATGTGAGGAAGTCTTGGCAGCACAGCTGAGAAGACACTGTGGAGCCTACCTGGATAGTGCCAGCTGCCTCACAGAAAGGTTTGTGCGTATCTTAAAGGCACTGAGTATTCTTGAGAAGGGAGTGACACATTGAAGCTGTACTGTGGGAACATTAATTTAGTAGGGGCATGTGGTTTGATATAGAAACTTCACATTTTAATATTTATATTTTAATGCAACCAGTTTAATGTGGAGACATTGAGTCACAAGTAAAGAAAGAATAGAAGTAGCAACTAGAGTCTTAGTTTAATGAGTCTTAGTCTAATGACTAAGTAATGTGTGAGACAGACATCCATATACCAGGTTCCCCCAATTCACATCATGGCCATCTACCTCTGGGTTAAGGCAGTGAGGGTCAGGGCTCGGTAAGCACTGGAGTCAGACTTGGGAACTAATGGAGATCTGAGTAGAATTAGGGTCATGGGTGTCTTTGGTGCACATTTCTTAGAGCAGAAAACAGTGATTTTATGTTTTGGCCGGCCAAGGTTGTTTGATAAATACCTGCAAAATTCTCTACTTTACTTGATTTCAAGTAGAGAGAAGTGAACTTGGAGACATCAAGTCAAAGCTGTTAGTACTGGCAAGTAACCAGAGCCCAAATCAGAGTTATACCAAGGGGTTAACTATAAAGGAAAACTATGTACCCATGTTGAACATATGAGTGACATGAGGCTCTACAACTTCATGAATGATTGAATACGGAGGGGACATGGGAAGAGAATAGCTGAAAGCAGTCTGACACAGTTTAATCTGGGTTAGTTGAGAGACCACTAATTGTACTACAAACTGAAAAGAGTCATATTTGAGAGAGTGATGTGAATTTCCACACACATGGAGATGTTCCTGAGGTGGGATAGCTCAGGCCAGGGTAGAGATGTAGAAAAGCAGAAAGACATATATATATATATGTTTCGTGAATACATGTAAGGCATTTTTAAGTGCCACAGTAATCTATATATTTGAAAATAATAAGAATACACAATTTTCTCTCTAATTTAAGTTATTGACCAATATCATGGAGCTGGCTTGACTAAGGAGTTGGAGAGAAGAGGGAGGTTACTGAGCCAGAGTGATGATTTCCACTCATCTGCCAAAACGCTTTTAGCTCTACCACCTCCTTTCAGAACTGTGTGGTGTCCATATGGATTGTGAGGCAGTAGATTATAAAGATAGCTTGAGAGGATCTAAAGATGTTTCAGGCACATGTTCTTCAAAAAAGCACACATGAACAACAGCAAGACTGGGGCTCAGCGTGTAGGCAGCCCCTCAGTCTGAAACTGCTGATGAGGAACTCTAATTCTGTCTCCAAATGTTTCCTGAAAAGGTGAGGGGAAAGGGGGATGGTACCTCAGTTTAGCTAATCTGAGAAGATCTACTTCCTCTTACCTGTTAGTTTTATTTAACACAAGAAGAAGGAAGCAAGCATTCAGCTTGGGATCATTACCCTCTTTTCAAAATCCAGAAACACTTAATGAATGTACCTCTAAACACAAAAAAGAACATCTAATTCAATTCTTCAAAGATTTTACTGAGTTTCTTGCATTTACTGCAAAAAATCTTACAGAAACTTATTGAGAAGATCTACTTCCTCTTACCTGTTAGTTTTATTTAACACAAGAAGAAGGAAGCAAGCATTCAGCTTGGGATCATTACCCTCTTTTCAAAATCCAGAAACACTTAATGAATGCACCTCTAAACACAAAAAAAGAACATCTAATTCAATGCTTCAAAGATTTTACTGAGCCTTTCTTGCATTTACTGCAAAAAAAATCTTACAGAAACTTATTAATTTTGGTTAATTAGAGAAGATTCTAATTAAAACACCAGGAAATTCAGATGGCCTGAGTAGAATTCTTCCTCCTTTTGCTTTACCCCCTGTGACTTTATTGGAAAGTAATTATCACCCAAAGCTATTCTCTAGAAGTTTTATTTCACATTGCTACAAAGTCCTCCAACAAATAAAGCTTCTCAGGAAATAATAATTGACAAGTTGTTGAACCATGATGCAATTCATGGGAGTGGAGATGTCAATGATTAGCACTTACTGTCTACCCCTAGCATTATTGTGCATTCAATGCTTCCATTCCTCAAATTTTACAATGGAATTGGAGTGTTTATGCTAGTATTTGGTCTACTAATATGCATGTGGAAGATATGCAAGCATGTCTGTTTGTCCAAGCGTACACATCAGGACAACCACACACATCTGCAGTCTTTCCTTCCACAATCTCAGTCATACAAAGAAAAAATTTCCATCCCAGCCACATCACTATTGCATAAAATCCTCTAGAAAGAACAGATCTTCTGAATAAAGAAATGTTGTTTCCAACAGGTGTTGTGTATGTGGGTGTGTGTTTGTGTGGTTAAGAGACCTCCCTAGCTTTTTGACTTTTTCCTTGATTTTATGAGTAGAAGTGAAAAAGATTACATGCCTTGCCTTTCCACCCACCCTTGATACCTAACTGAACAAAGCAATTCTGAAACTAGAAAAAAAGCTGGTTCAATAACCTGTTTTACAGAACATGAGAATCTGACTGACACTGGGGTAATGCATGTCATTTTAAACATGGAAGTATGTGACATATTTATGATATTTCAATCTTCATTTTTTTTGAAACCTAATCTCTACGCTTTAGAATAGATAGTGTAGCTCAACTAGGTAGATTCCAGAGATTTTTGAAGACAAAATATGAGACCTTTCACCCAACATCTTCATCTTCAACACTCTAACCGACCTCATCCATGTAGATTGTCATTGGATCAGATTTTGATAATATTTCTTTTCTTTCTACTATCTATTTCCCATTCCTTGAATATGAGACTTATATGTGTTCATGTTTGTATGAGTATATATATGTGTACCCAATGGTAAGTTCCATTTTAAGATTTATGTATTAATCCTAAAAAAATCCTCACATTTAAAAAAAAAAATCAAAAAATCCTTCACTTGTAAAAGTTAGCAAATTGGTAGATTTTACTTTGATTCTGCTTTTGTCCCTTTTATTCTCTCTGCCATATAGATTTGACCAAAAACAAAACAGTAACAAAATACCCTACTTCTTTTTATGATGCAAAACAAAAATACTTTCTGAAGATAATGCCATGGTGTTCTTCAAAAATGTTCTTCATGGTGTTCTAATAAAATTTTTTTTTCTTCTCATTCAACAAGTATTTATTGTGTCTGCTGTACTCTGTATTGGTACAATGCTGGCAGTGGGATGCTGACTGTATATTTTTACTTTTCACCACTCAGAAACTACCTGAATCTATCTACTGATTTATTTATTTTTCACTGTGAAAGAATAATAGATTCACAGGAAGTTGCAAAAACTGAGCTGGGTGTGGTCCCATGCACGCCTTGCCCAGCTTCTCCCAATGAAATTACTACAATAATGACTAAAACCAGGAAATTGACAGTGGTACGATCTGCAGAGCCTGTTCACATGCCACCAGTTTTGTAAGCACTCATTTGTGAATGTTTGCATTTATGTACTTCTAGGCAATTTATTATCTATATAGCTTTGTGTAACCACTACCACATTCAAAATACAGAAATGTTCTATCACTACAGGGCTCCTTCATGCTACTCCTTCAGAGTAACACTTAACCTATCTGACCTCAATTCCTAACCCCTAGTAATCATTAATGTCTTCTCTAGCTCTGTAATTTTGATGGATTTTGTTGAGAATTTTATGTACATGATACAGTATGCTGCCTTTTGAGATTGGCTTTTTTCACTTACCATAATGCCCTTGATATCTACAAAAACTGTTGTGTGTATGAATAGCTTTTTTGTTTTCTCTTTCTACTGCAAAGTAGTATTTTATGTTATAAATATATTACAGCTTTAACCATTCACCTATTTTAGGACATTTGAGTTACTTCCAGTTTTGGGCTATTATGAATAAAGCCACTATAAATGTCTGTGTACAAGTTTTTATGTGAAAATAAGGTTTCATTTCTCTGCATTAGATGTTCCAGAATGCAATTTCTGAATCATATGGTCTCACGTTCAACTTTACAGAAAACAGCCAATTGTTTTCCGGAGTGCCTGTACCATTTTATATTCCTACCAACAAGGAATGAGAGAGCCAGTTCCTCCTCATCTTTGCTAGCCTTTACTATTTTCACTTTTAAAAAAATTAAATGATTTTGAGAGGTATGTAGTGATATATCATTGTGGTTTTAATTGCATTCCCTAGTGGGAAAGATGTTGAACATCTTTTCACGTGCTTATGTGCCATCTGTATCTCTTCCTTTGTGAAATGTGTGTTCACGTGTTTTAAACATATTCTTACTGTTTTTTCACTGTTGAGTTTTTAATGATTTTTTATATTACCCTAGATAAAAGTCTTTTGTCATATATGTGGTTTGCAAATGTTTTCTCCCTATCAGTGGCTTGTCTTTTCATCCTTTTAACAGGATGTTTCACAGAGCAAATTTTTTCTTAAATTTTGGTGAGGTTCAATTTACCAATTTTTTATTTTATTGACTATGCTTTGGGCATCAAGTCTAAGAACTCTTGGCCCAGCCATAGATCCTAAAGATTGTCTCCTATTTTTTTCAAAACGTTCTACAGTTTGCTGTTTTACATTGAAATACATAATCCATTTGAATTATTTTCACCTAAGGTTTGAGCTGTAAGTTGAGGTTCTTTTGTTTCATTTGCCTATGCTTTTCCAATTACTTCCAGCAACATTTGTTGAAAAGCTATACTTCACCTGTTTAATTGCTTTTGCACTTTTCTCAATTATCAGTTGGACATATTTGTATATAACTATTTCTGCGTCCTCTATTCTGTTCTATTGATCTATGTTTATCCCTCTGTTAGTTCCAAATTCTAATATTTATCTCTCTACTACTATTACTGTTATATCAATTTGACAAAAAAGAACAAAATCTACGTCTTTTCACTATGTACATTAAAAATATCCTTCAAATATAATCTTATGTTGTTCTCTAAAAGATAAATTAAAGATAATTTTAATAAAATAATTCTGTACCCCCAAAGCTGACAAATTACCTTATCATTTTAAATCTTTCATCTTCATAAACCAAATATTAGTGTGAAATGTTTCCTTTAAACCAAAAATGGCTAATATGCCACCATGAAAATGATAAACCATATACCTAAGCCAAAGATTCATTATCTAAAGACTGAGAAACATTAGTAGGAAAAAAGTACAACTAAGAAATGACTAATTCAAAAAACTCTTAGCCATATAAAGAAACAATAGATAACAAAAAATCCTTGCTGGTCTGGATTTATAGAATACCCATAATGCCTTGGACAAACCTGTCATTGTATGATCTTAATTTTATACCTGAAGAAACTGAGGCACAGAAAGTTTAAAGGCCGATATAATCAAGCTGTTGCTGATCAAGGTAAGAGTGGACCCTACCACAGTTTCAAATCTACTGCTTACTCCACTTACCTATAATTTTTGTATTCACCGATAAGTGGGAAAGAGATCAAAATTTGAATATTAAACCAGAGCTCAGTATCATACTAAGAATATACTGCTTCACATACTCCTATAGCCATGCAGTATTCACCAACTCTACAACCAACACTCACTTTTCTAATTTTTTTATTTAGGTTAAAACACCATATTTTATTGATGATAAAGTAATTTAAGGAATATCTGTTAAATGCCTTTTTTGCCACTCCCCTAGTGAGTGTAAGACACCATGCCTGCCTCCATGGATTTTCCTTTCTAATTGAAATAAGATGTTCTACTCTATATTTTGCCAGAATGCCTTTGATGAAGTAAGTATCATTATAAGTAGGTATTTCTGATTTAAAGTGACAGACTGAAAACACGTATTTGTCTCCCCTACTCCTGAGATTTTATTTAAAATGACAGGAAAATATTTTTTAAAAGAAAAGCACAAATAGTGAAAGAACTGGAGGAAGAATCATCTTGCAATTATTTCAAAGTATTCTCAAATAGGAAAAGGAGATAAAAGCCTACCAGGAAAGATCAGGGGCACTATAAATGCAAAAACCAAGGGGAAAAGGTAGGTGAATTGAACAAGAAACTGTAGGTTTAAGTCAACAGTTAAGTGAACCCAATCTGGGATATTAACCCTGCAGCAAGACCGGGAATCAATTAGATAAATTAGAAAAGAAAGTGACTGTGCTGAAAGAATAATTTTTAAAAGAATAGAAATAATTTCCCAAATAAATATTATGAAAAGTTAACTATAAGATACTGGCAGTAAAGAGTGAAAAGGGGATTCTGGCATGTAACTGTAATCTCTTCTACTTAATCTTTACGAAGAGTTAAGTATCTTACTTGATATAATATTAAATCAAGTTAAGTGTCAAAGAAAGAAAAATAATACCAAGTTCCTCATAATGAGGCTAAAGCAATTAAAAAAAAAAAAAAGCACTACTGGTAGACCTCCAATACATCCCTGGGTGTCTTAGCAGCAGAGTTTGGAGTTTCACTCCCTGACAATCTTCTGGAAACAACCACTTAAAAGATCATTGGATTCTTTTTCCCCCAGGTCTATTGAGGTGTAATTGACAAATACAAATTGTATCTATTTAAGGTGTACAACTTAGGGTTTTGGTAGACACAGATTTTGTGAAATAATCACCATAATCAAGATAATGAACATATCCATCACCTCATATGGTTACTATTTGTATGTGTGTGTGGTGAAAACACAGTCTGCCTTCTTAGCAAATTTCAAGTATGATACAGTTACTATTAAGTATAGTCACCATGCTATACATGATACCTCCAGAACTATTTATCTTGCATAACTGAAAGTTTGTCTCTTTTGACCAACATCTCCCCATTTCCCGCTCCTTTAACAGATGTGTAGGCTGGAGTTAGAACTGCCATTTGCTTGTGCAAAAGAACTGCCATTTGCTTGTGCAAACAGAGGTAATGATAACATTTTAGATAGTATTGAGATTCTAGGCAAGGCATGGTGTGGCTCACGCCTGCAATCCTAGAACGTTGGGAGGCTGAGGAGGGAGGATCACTTGAACCCAGGAGTTTGAGAACAGCCTGGGCAATATGGCGAAATGTTGTCTTTACAAAAATACAAAAAATTAGTCAGGCGTGGTGGTGCACAAAAAATACAAAAAGTTAGCCAGGAGTGGTGGTTCATGCCCATATTCCCAGTTACTCGGGAGGCTGAGGTGGGAGAATCACTTGAGCCCGGGAGGTTGAGGCTGCAATGAGCTATGATTGTGCCACTGCACTCCAGCCTGGGCAACAGAGTGAAACCCTGCCTCAAATATGAATATATATATATATATATATTTGGGAATATATATGATATATATATTTGAGAATATGTGTGTGTGTGTATATACATATATACACACACATATATATTCTCCTTACTAAAGTACTTTGACCCTGCGCTAATGCTAGCAAATGGAGTAACCTTTAAAGCCCTAGGATTAACTCCATTTAGTTTGGCTGAACTACTCCTATATTAACATAAAGAAGAAAGTATGTGTTGGTCTCAGATATTAACATTAAGAAGAAAGTATATGCTATCGTTTGGATATGCACAGTCTGCAGTCTAGTTCCACTTCAGTATTAGCTGGACTGCAAAGTCCATTTTAGAGCTATGGAAAGAGACAAAGGGAAGCAGAACTGGAGGAAATATTACTGAAGATAGGGCTGACCTTCATGCCCAGCCAGCAGGGAATGAGCAATTCTCCAAACAAGCAATCATACATGAATCTGAACAACAGATAGTTTTAGGTGGCATAAAGCTTGACTTCAAAATGACTCATTCCTTCTTCTCCCTGCTAGAGCACTGAAAACATTAAAACAGAACATTAGACAAGGTTCTTGGATAACTGGGACTCCACTGAAGATTAAACACTACACAATGAATTCAAGAATCCAGTCTCTTATCTGTCTTATAATAGCTCCACAGGAACAGAGATGAGATGAAAGATACTACACGAATAGAAATGAACAAAAAAAAAAAGAACTAAATTTACACACTTTTATTAGCAGCCCATTTAAAATTCTATTTCAAAGAAATAAGGAAAAGTGATATGAAAGGAGACAATGGAATATTACAAGACAACACTGTGATGGTGATAAACTGTATTTCTTTTTCTGACAGCCGGCACTTGCACAGTTTTTACTCTGCTCTCTCTGTATGACTTGGTAAATGTCCAGTGTGCAGAGGTTATGAACATTTCACTAAGCGAAGGCGATGCATCTTCAGGTCTAACAGCCGTTCTCCACGTAGGACGATGCGTGAGAACTGGTCACACCATGCTCTTGACAAAACCTGCTTCATCGATCTGTTTTAATGCTCAGGCTCCTTGCTACCTATGAATTCCATCATCAGGCAGTATTTGTAAGAAATATGGCTGCTGACATACTTAAAGTGAACCAACTGCATGTTGCAACTGTTACAATATCTTCCCCTGTTTAATTCATTCTTTATCATAGGGATGCTAGATTTATCTATTAAAATACACTTGTCCTGTCAAGTCAAAAACTCTCCTACAAAAGCAAACAAACAAACAAAACTTACTTTTTTTTTTTTTACAGTAGCATTCATGTCCTTCTACTGTTTAGTTTCAACTAAACTTTCCAACCTTATTTCTTATTTATTCATGAATACTAAGATACAACTAAACTAACCTACTTCCTAATACTCAAATGCCTCAAGTATATGATTATCTCTTCATCAACTGTTTCTTCGTCTATAATGCTTCCAACAATGCATTTCTTTCTTTCAAAAGGCCTTCTATGGATATCTTTCTTCTCAGTCCTTTCCCTAAGTAAGATCTTATGGCTCTTTACTTCCTTTTCCTTTCATATGTTGTTTGCACTTTTACAGAGCATTTGAAATTTTAAATTAACACAGTCTTTAGCTTTTTAATAAGATACTTTTCTAATAGTGGGAAATGTGCACCACACTGATCAAAACACATGTGGAGTGATTACTTTCCTACTTTGGCTATCATAGTCTGGGTGGTTTAAACAACATTTGTTTATCACAGATATGGGGGCTGGAAGGTCAAAGATCAGGGTGCCGGCATGGCCAGGTTCTGGCGAGGGTTTTCTTGATTTTCTCATGTGGAAGAGAGAAAGAAAGATAAAGGAAACTCTCTTGTGTGTCTCTCCTCATAAAAGCACTAATCTTACCAGGAGGGCTCCACCTTTATGACCCAATTACTTTCCAACGACCTCACTGGGGATTAGAGTTTCTGCCTATGAAGTTAGGGGTGGGGTAAACACAAACATTCAGTCCCTAGCATTGACGATAAACTGACAAAACGTTGTGAGTTTAGAAAGTGAATAACACTCTATTTTAAAACTATGTCATGAAGAGAAAGGGATAGAGAACAGGTCGTAAACATTTGGAGAAAAATATTATAAAAATGAAAAATATCAGATAGCTTCCAGTGTTCAAAGAAGCAGGCTGCCTGTGTCTTTGAAAAATTGTTTCATACAAGACAGTGCATTCAGTAGAGTGGCATTAATCCCGTGTTCAAGATTTTAGCTAAATTTAGGAAAGACTTTTGTTGCCAAACTCAGAGATGAAAAGAGCTGCTATGTGAAGTAGTACACTAACATGCTCTGAATGTGCACAAACAAAAGCTGCATTACCTTGTATTTTTTGCTTGTTTTTGTTTGTTTGTTTGTTTGTTTGTTTTTTAGAGACGAGGTCTCACTTTGTTGCCCAGGCTGGTCGCGAACTTTTGGGCTCCAGCAATCCACCTGCCTCAGCCTCCCAAAGTGCTGGGATTACAGGCATAAGCCACAGTGCCTGGAAGTTATGTGTACACAAGATGTTCTGTGATTTCTAAGTTTCCTTCAAGTGCTAAAATTCTAATATTCTAGACATGTCTGCACTAAACTTTTTATTGCAGGATCTAACACAGCATGTGCTTCCTTATCTGCTAAAACTGATTTAGATCTGTACAGCATAGCCAACAGTTCAACACAAAATGCCAAGAAATAGAATCCCTATTAAATGAGAACAATCACATTCAGGTGCTCTCTGATATTTTAACACTCAGTTTTTCACTCATGTGCACTAAATTATTGGTCTAGAAAGTCTAAATGAAAAATAAGTTGTCCAACTGTGAATTTGTAACCCTTAAACCTTTAAAGTACACAAATAATTGCTTATGATTTACCAACATTTGATCAGACTTTAGAAGAAAATAAATGTTATTGTTAAAAATTCATGTAAGATATTATGCTATTAATGAACTTCTCTGTAAATGTACAGTACATTAATATAATAAACACAATTTATCATCAGATACGGAGCAAATGCAAACATAAACCTTTTCAAGCAAATCTTTTCCACAAGAGATTTTAGCATACATAACAACTTATTTAATTTTTTTTCAAAGAATCTCTTTAAGCAGCATTCTAAATTAGGTCCCAAACTGTTGTTTTGCCAAGACTCCTGGTTTATTTCACTTAAGTTAAGCTCCAGGTACACACAGTATGGCAGAGCCCTTACTTCTAGTCTATGTAGAAGAAACAAGATGAGAAAACCAGTTGACTGGAGAGACTGACTGTGAGAGAGAGCATGCTTTCAGAAGACAATTGTGATCACCATGCACAGGAGAGACTGAACAGGGGCAGGCTAAAGGCAAGGCAATGTCCTTATGTTCTGAGGTAACCAAGGTGAGACGAAACAGAGATTTAAATGAGGACAGAAGAAAAATGTGAATAGGAGAGGACATAGACAAAACTACCTTCCCCTTCCTTTTCATTATCACTTGGCCTGCACTAATGTGGATTTTTAGCATCTCAGGGCTGGATTGCTATGAAAGTCTCTAAACTTCTTACTTGGATTGCTATGAAAGTCTCTAAACTTCTTACTTCTTGAATTTTCTCCTTTAAAATTATCCCATTTTATGAGTATTTATAGGGTGAAAGCATAAACAAATGAATGGTGTCACATTAATTTTTCTATTGTCCATTTTTCACAATTTGTTCCTCCACTCAAGATGTCACTGATTCTTCATTCTTCATAAAATAGAATTTAAATTCAAAGTGCATCACATTTTGACCTCTATCTAACAGATGACTTCTTCACTTTATCTTGCTTGCCTTCCTTTGATCAACTCTTCACATCAGACAGCCTAGACTCATTATGATACTCATAATGCAATATATGCATTTTCGCCTCTGTACCTTAGCTCATGCTGTTTCCCTCCCTACATCTCTCCACATACCCAAAGAAAATCCTGTAAAATTTATTTTGCCATTTGTTGAATTGATTTTAATGACATAAGAATATAACTAACAGACAAGAACAATGCATATTGTTTAAAAGCATGAGTGTCTTCATAAGATGTAATTTTTCCTTTTTTTTTTTGTTTTAACTTCATTCATGGCTATCTTATTCTAGATTTTCATAAAACTATTTTTAAGTGGTGCTTATTGATGGTTACTGGACTGAATTCAACTTCTTTCCTTTCCCCTACCAAAAACTGATCAGTACATGCCAGGTACAATATTAGCATAACATTTGGGATTTTATATATATCTGATAACTTCATAAAATACGCTTTTCAAAAGATGTCTGATATTTTTCTCTAAGGCATATTTCCATTTTCACTAACTCTGCTTCCTCAGGTCTTGCTATAAATTTCCTTTGTGGTCCCAAATGTGACCCACCACGCTATATGTATTTGCAATGCATAATTTTCTTAAGATGAGCAGCTGCAACTGCCTGATTCTATTAATTTGCTCATCAAGCTATGCTAATATTATTTTTGAAATAGAGATTAAACTTTTCAACACAATGCATTGTATATTTATTTGCAAAATAATTTGCTTTACTTTTTACCATATATCATATCTCTTTGAACGAAAGTTTTTAGGGTGAAAATATTACAGAAAATAGAAAAGAAAATTTCACCATAGCCCTATTAGTCTCATATAAGCATTGTGTCCATTCCAATGTCTTTTCTTCTGTCTTTGAATGCATTATTTACATCAACATGACAATATTTTACATTTGATTATATTGTACATATTCCACTTAATATTATGCATAATGATTGTTCATATTATTACACTTTGCAAATATTACTCTTAAACAGAAAGATCATCCTTCATAGAAATCTGTTTCACTCTATTTCCTTACTATATGCCTATTATGTGGGTCACAATTTTTCAGTGTTAAAATTATCAATATATTCATAAATTTATAATATATCATAAATAGTGCTATGTGTTTTAAGTGGCATTTCCTAGGTAACAGATACCAAGACCAGTATTTGCTTACAAAAATTTTATCAGGGAATGATTTCAGGAAAAAACTCATAAGGAAGAGAAAGAAACTAGGCAGAGGGAGACATTCAACTATGATGCAGTTACAACAGAGGAAACTCCACAGAAACCTCTGGAGTTGAGGTGGCCTCTCAGAATTGTCCATAATGGAGGAAATGAGTACAATATTTGTCCTTGTGCATTGAAGCTGTCACATTATGGTTACTTATGTTCCCTGGGGACATAAATTCTGGCAAAGTAGCTCCCTTTAAGCAAGGGCAATTCTTGGAGAGGGCCTCAGCTTGAGCTATCAGCAGCAAGTACTCCTGACACCTGGGAGTATAACTGCCTTGGTCCTAAGGAAGGGATCTAAAGAGCACACCACATTATCCATTACAGTTCACCCTTTATACCACTCAGATTCATTTGCTTCATATATGTTCATATTATTTTGTGGAGAGGAACTTAAAACAGGATAGTGAGACAAATCACAGCTCTCACAGATGCTAATGGTCTCAATGCACCTCCTTCGTACAATGAATTTTTTTCCCAGCCAATGACAATGAGCCCAAGAACTGGGCTATGGATTCAGTCCGCCAACTGTGAATCAGATTACAGCTAACACTCCATTTGTTCATTTTTTTGCACCTATTCATTCCCACTGTAATGTGAGGGGAAGGAGGGCTTAATAACGGTTTTCCAGGTCTCTGGATGTTGACATCAGCTTAATTCCTGTGTCCAACAGAGCTTTAAATGGCTGGGCAACCCCCTTATTCCCATGTATGTCCCAAGTGAATGACTGTAAATCTCTTTGAAAACAACTGATGAAGTAATTATATACCCTTGGTATTGCAGGGTCTTTCCTCATGGGGATCTATATTCTTCTTCAGTTCATGATTTGGAGTCTGAGAACTGGCTCAAGTGAAGAAAGTAGACATGGTTTCCTAAGCTTATATTGGGATAGCTGCCCTCATCCTTTTGATTTCTTTTGGTTGACTATTTTAATACCTTTATTGTCTTCCCATTTATATTTCTCATAGGAACATAGGGCTTAATAATTATATCCAAAGCTTCCTGAGTACTAGGCGTCCCCTATGCTGCCATTCCAAGTGTGACACTCGTTACAATAATTGCACCCAACATCCTTCTAACATTAAAATGCCACAACATCGCCAGTATTATTTCCAAATCTTATTATCGCCACTTTTCAAGAAAATATTTCTGTAATACATTAGATATCTTTCTCATAGTCTTTTTGATGACTACTTATCCAGAATCCTTCAAATGCCTGAGGTATTGAACCCTCCAGGGTATGGTCTCTGAAGATAATCCTACCCTATTTCATGTCAGGTGGAAGTTTTAATAATCAAAGTTCTACCATACACCTTTAGTCCACCCAGAGCCAATAGTATGACCCTCCTTGTTGCCATCTGGTGAGTTCACTGAATTGAGTGTTTTTCTTACCATTGAGGGTCTCTTCATCTAGTAGAGAACAGTGAGGAGATACGTGTTTATTAATCATGTCTATCAAATCTCTTAATGTGGAAGTAGAAAATATTTGTGACATTCCCAAAAGTGAAAACCTCAAGTTTTATATCCTAGGAATAAACCAGTGATTTCCATTTGTTGTAAAGAGCTACTACCTATTATAATCATTTCTAATCATTATCTTACAACCTGGAAGGCCAGAGGCAGTGGCTATAAACTTCTAAGAGAAAAACTGCCTATGACTGCCTAACAATTTTTTAAAAGGAACATTATTTTCAGAAAATGAGGGTGGTGTATGTTCTTCACATCAAACTTCAGTTGGTGAGTTTTGTATGACATGCCAGGTTTGGTTGATTAATCACATTATATAAAAAACATATTTCAGCCTGAAGGGTTAATATTCTTGTTACATAAGTTTACTTACATTCTCTTTTTGAGCATAGGACAAAAAAGAAATGAATGACCAAGGCTGATTTTAACCTTATAGGACTGGGTACCATGCCAATTTCTTTCATGTATATCAATTCATATAATTATAACAATACCAGGTAGAGGCATTAGCCCTATTTTTAGATGTGATAACAAAGACTTCAATCAGTCAAGTATTCTATCCAAAATTAAAATCTGGACATGATAGGGGCAAGACTTAAGGCCAGGAATGCTTGATTCTAAAGTCTAACCTATCCTAGCAGTTATCAAGAGAAGAGAAAACTCTGATTGGACTATATCTTACGTAATTGTTCTCCAAAATCTCTTTATGAAGAAGGCAGATAATCAAAATATGATTTTCCCAGAAGCTTGCTTGGATGAGAAAAAGTAGATCTCTTCCTTATACGGCCTCATGATAAAACTCAAATCACAGTACATCAATTATCTCTTATTGTATATAACTTAAGAATGTTTTGTGCTTGTAAATTAGGTTATAAATAACCTTATGGGAAGTCTCCAAGGGAAAAGAAAAGGGAGGAGATAATTCTATTCTTAATACCAACACATGAGCTTCCAGTAAATAATTCCACCAACTCTAAAAACAAGAGCTGAATAATGAAAAACAAGGACTCTTGTAGGGAGAAGCTTGGCAACTCAAACACATAAACTGTGAGATTCAGGGACAATGCAGGAAAGTCCTACTTCTGCAGCAACCTCAAGTTATTCTGAGAGGGGCCTTCTTTAAAGGACCTAATGGCTAGAGAGAAACAGAACTGTAAAGGAGAAAAGGACACACCACAGCAATTGAGTTCCAGAGAGCTCTCCATGGTGCTGCTCAAGTCAATCTAGGCTTCCTCTGATGGTTCCTAAGCAACATTTAAGTTACTTTTACTCTTTTTGAGTTAAGGCTCTTCCTAGTTCTAAATATCTGTAAAACTGGAACACAGTTTCCTGTTATTTACATAAGAGTGCTTTTACCTTCCTTTCACTAACTAAATTATGTCTCCACATTTAGCATTTAATAGGACCTGCTTTGATGTTTATCATCCACCTTAAGTTAAGACACCATGCCTCACTTATCATCAAATACAGTTGGTTGTCCAGGTCTGCAGGAACCCATAATTGTTCTATATGAGGCAGAATATGCTTTTCCTTAGTCATCTTAAGAGAAATAATGGGCTGACCAGATGTATCTCCCTGAGGTCTTTTGAAACCAAGTGATAAAGTTGCTCATCTGCTTGCATCACTACCCAGCTATAAGTAAGCGTGGTTTTCTAAGCTTAAGAGTCTTAGTTCAAGTCTGGTTGTATTTATTTGCCAAGAATTATAAGTACATCCATTAGAATTTTGATTTTGGAAATAAATTTGTTCCATATTTTACCCCGGGGGTGGGGGGGGGAAGACCTCTCTGGGGATCCAGATCAAAGAGTATCATCTTTATCATCATCATTATCATCATCACCATACAACAATTACCACATAGAAAAAGAGTAACTTATCTCCTAGCACCATTATGCTAAGGTAAAAATGGTGGCTAATGACCTTCATTTTTATCATCTTGTAATCATAAACTTATCACTGGCTTTAAGGCATTAAGGAGCTTCCAAGTCAACATGGCAGCCTGAATAAGCACACTTTCCTTACCTCCCTCCACAAGTTTAAATGACAGTAGACAGTACAAACTATGATGAATTTTCAACAGTACTAGAAACCAAATGAGGCAGATAACATTAGTAAATCAGACAGTTTGAAAAAATTTTAGAAGATAAAATGTACATGTGGCTCTAACTTCTGCTTCCATAAAGATGAGATGGTCATAATTTTCCCCATTCCTCCCATTAAGTATAACTAAAATGCCTAAACATTATATACAAAATAAACATAAGAATACTCTGAAAGGTAAGGAGAATAAGGCATACCAGCTAGGGACCTTGACACCCAAAGAATGACACGGTGGTAAGTTTCCTTAGTTTGATTTTGCCTCATAGATTCCAAATTTAAAGCTAAAGAAACTGGAAAATCCTATGGGGACCCAAAGACTAAAAGCGGTAAGAAAAGCTTGTTCTCACTAACCAAAGAACCAGGAAAGATACATACTAGGAACAATTTTAGGTAATAACTGTACTATTCTAGCCAGATATCAGGAGAAAAAATATGGCCTCATCCTCACCCATACTAGCAAAGGTTGAGAGGGGAGCCTACAGTTAGGACACCCTCACGAAGCTATAATGAGGCATCTCATCCCCATCTGAGTGATGCCAGAGAAGGTTGCATAGGCAGCCAGGTCCTTCATTCCTGCTGTATCAATGCCAGTTTCCTGGTTGTGATATTATACAATCGTTTTAGATGTTACCATTGGGAAAGACATATTTGGGATCTCTTTGCATGATTACATACAACTGCATACAAATCTATAATACAATGATCTCAAAATAAAAATAAACACTTATCAAATATATGTAATTACAAATGAAAAATGTTATTATATACAGAGGATTAAGAACACAAATACAAAAGTTATGCTATAGAAACACCAAAAGAAGAATCAGAGGAAAAATAATAAATTTTTTTAACTGAAGAATTTATTAAGTGTCTGGTGGACACATAAAAAGATCCCCTCCTGGTTGCGTGTTTGACAGCCAAACATAATAAAAAAGATATTAAAATCTTTTACAGAGAGATTTCAGCTACCTACAAAGTAATAAGAACTTGTTTGAAGTTAAGGTTCTCATCAGAAATAACGGATGCCTAACAACTATAAGATAATAATTTCAAAGTACTAAGAAAAAATTATTTTGAAGTCATATTTGTATATCTAGAAAAACTATCAAACAAATGTGAAAACAAAATAAACACATTTTAGAGAATGCAAATATCCTGCAATTTTACCTCCCCTGTACTCTTTCAGATAAGTGAACAACAATGACAAAACCCTTAAGATTGAGTCTAACAAAACAAAAGAGAGAGAGGAAAGAATTCTAAGACTTGCAGCAATGAAATCCGAGAAAGAGCTAAGATGACACAAAGGTGAAATTTTTTAAATTTCTAGGATGACAGTTCTAATATAGGACTAATAAAAAGAGGAAAAAATTATATATTTATAACATAAAGAGCTTCTAGAATATTCCCAAGAGGAAAGTTGCTTCTTTGAAGTTATAACATAATGAATAAACTAAGTAATGATAATGTAATTTTAAATTTTATTTATTAGTTTCTATACTGATTAAAATTGTATTGATTTCTGCATGTTTTCAGTATTTGGCCAAATGGTAAGTAAACCTCCAACCAGTTTTTAAAGTTGATAAATATTGATAATATGGTGAATCCTATTGACATGCTGAAGCTTAACAGTGTATTATTTCTGTAGTATTCATTTCTGAAAGTTTCTTGTTAGGCCACCTCATTTTTTAAAAATACCTTATTCTCATTTTATGACTAAATCCGAGGTTTGGATGATTTCTAACTTCAAGGCAAAGCAACAGCTATATTGCTAGAACTTGACTATCCCAAATCCGAAAATTCAAAATCTGAAGTACTCCAAAATTCAAAACATTTTGAGCACTGATACGGCGCTCAAAGGAAATGCTTGTTAGAACATTACAGAGCTTGGGTTTTAAGATTTGAGATATTCTACTGGTAAGTATAATGCAAGTATTTCAAACTCTGAGAAATAAAGAAATCCAAAATAATTCTGATCTCAAGCATTTTGGATAAAGGAATATTCAACCTGTGTATCTATTGTGATCATTTATTGTATCAATTTGACTAGACCAAGGGGTGCCCAGGTAATTGGTTAAACATTATTCTGGGTGTCTGTGAGGGTGTTTGGGATAAGGTTAACATTTGAATGGATAGACTGAGTAAAGCAGATTGCCCTCCCCAGAGGAGAGAGTCCTCATCCAATCTATCAAAAGTCTGAATAGAAAAAAAAGGCAGAGTAAAAGTCTCACCCTAGTTATCTGTCTTTGAGCTGGAACACTGATCATCTCCTGCCTTTGAACTTGAACTTGGACTATAACTTATACCATAGGCTCTTTTGGTTCTCAGGCCTTTGGACTTGAACTGGACCTATACCATCAGCTCTGCCAGGTCTCAAGTTTGGTGAATGCATATCCTGGGACTTCTTAGCCTCTGTAACTGCATAAGCCAACGTCTTATATAATAAATCGCCTGATATATTTGTTCTATTTCTTTGGAGAACCCAGACTAATATAGCTGTCCTGGAGATAGTCTTAAGAATTTACAGGAATAATTTACCTTTTTTTTTCTTTTTAATTTAGGATGCTTGTAAATACTTATCATAGGAGCCAGGGAAATTTGTGGAGAGTAGAATTGACTGAATCACAGGTGTATTGCATTTGGTACAGAGACATCGCTATACTGATACAAATAAATAGAAATTGCTTGCCCCTTAACCTATGCAAAGCTAGTCAGATAGAGAGAACAGTCAGTACATAGAATGAATTGTAGGGATGATGTATTTATTCCTTCGTACTTGAATGTAGGAGCTAAAGTTCTTCAAAACACTGTCTGATTATCAACCCTTCCTTTCACAGAACATAAGCAAAACACTCCTAACAGTGCCAATTGAAGAATCATCAAAATTATTTTAGAGGATCAGCATTGTGAAAGAGAGTACAAGGTGCCCACCCATTCCTCCTCTTCCTAAGACCAGGTTATATTCAATTTCTCAGCCTCCTTTGTCATAATGACTGTCCCCTTATGTGAGTTCTAGCCAATGGAATGCAAATGGCAACAATGTGCAACACATCCAGATCTGACCCATAGGAATCTATCACATGTGATTCTCCATGTTTTTTACTCTACGGGGAAAAGGAATAAAATTGAGCAAGGTGGCCTTGGAAACCATATGGAGAAGACGGCAGGGCAAGAAGGTGGAAGGAATACGGGCCACTGAATCAAAAGGTGCAGCAACATCACTTAGACTTCATGTGAGAGATGGTTGAGTCAACGAACACATTTTGGTTTGTTTGTTACAGAAGCTATCATTAAATTAAGTAATGACCTTACACTCATCCACATTTTAAAACTCAAATTAAAGACTTTCAAAATGCAGTTGACTTCAGGCCATAGAAACACAGTTATTAATTGTGCATCAAATGGTATCCCAGGATAAATGCAAGCAGGTATTCCTCTTGTGAGTTTATTGTGGCTTCTCAAATGCAGATGAGAAGAAAGCCAGGCCCATTTTTTTTAAAGCTATTCAGAATATAAAGAATAAAGAGTATTTTAGTTTTTAGAACAATCTTAAGAGAATAGAACAAGAGTATTATTCATGGATAAGAGAGAAGAATCACTCCTAAAATTCTGGCAATATAATACCAGAATTTTTAAATACAAGAAAACAAAAATAACCCCTTAAATTGATATTTTGAAAGATTTTAATTAAGTGTTTACGAGATAAAATTTATAAAAGTGAAATGACTAGACATTTAAAAGGTAAGTATGTCAATTTCATCAGTATCTACAGAAAAAACGGATGCCATTGAGTCCTAAACTAGTGTTTTAAAAGGATAAATTGATGTTCACATTTTGGAGTTTTGATCTGAAGAGAGAACAAAATGCTGGGAAAGAAGAACACATCAAGATGCATTTACATTGCTGCTGAAAGAATAAGAGAGGGCCTGCATTCATTCAGCTTTTTTGTTCTCTAGTTCAGGACATGTCTAAATATAGCCAATAAAATGAAATCCAGAGTAGTTCTTACGTTTTGTTCAGTTTTTCATTATAGATAATTACTTTTTATCCATTTGTCATTAGCTCAATGACTCAGACCAAAAAGTGTTTTTTCTTCTTTCCTTTATGTTATTTCAATTATTCTACCATTTGAAGCAAAATGATAACAAGTCACATTGTCAGTGGTTGAAGGTTTAGAAGTATTAAATTTTATTAATAATTATCTTTAATTCAGTAAATGTTAAATAACCCTACAGCACTCATTTCTCTATTTTACTTTTTGTCAAGGTTGACACCTGCTTCCTACAACTAGACACTTTTAACAGATTTAGCTGCTAATCAAAAGAAATGAACAGCAATTTTAACACAAGAAAAACACCTCAATTATATGTACATACATAGGTATATGTACAGAATTAATCTAGTCCATTATCAAAGGTTACATAATCCTTAGCCTGCTTGCTGAACGGAATATTATATATAGCTTTTACCTATTGTCAGCTTTTAAGAAAGACTTACAACATCCTACTGTGAGAACTAAACCTCTCAGCCAAACTACATTCTCAAACCATGAAACAAAGCACCATTAGGGTTTCCACTCATTTTGTTTTAGGTTAAGTAACAACTAAGAGGAAGCACACTTAGCTCAGTTATGCATGTGATGAACAAAATGTCACCTTTTTTACACACTACCCTTGTCACTGTTTCTCAATGTGGTTATGCCTGTGCATATAAAATGTGGAAATAAACGTTCCCATCTCCAGGCTGGCTGAATGAATACAGTTCATGAGTCTGTGTGTTTACTTTCAAAAAGATAGGCATTGCTTCAGCCCCCTCCCATCAATGCATCAAAATGCAGCCTTAAGCTTAAAATGTAGCTTGTAAACAAGAGGTTTCTGCTATTGTCCAAAGCATTCTAAGCCTGAAAACTATTGGCAGCTTAACAACCACTGCAAAGAACACTGTTGTAAAACACAGACTCCTTTTGTTTTATTATGAATTCCTAATTTAGTCAATATCTCACTAAGTTCTTTTCTGCCTCTCCCTTAACCATCTTACACACACACACCTACACACACATACACACATGCACACATGCAATTTCAAAACTGTTAGAAATTACAAATAGGTAGGACTTGAAGGACTGAATAAGCAAATGCTATAGTGAAGCTAAGGGAGCGCCTCACGCTGCAGCCTTGGACAGTGATGTTCCAAGTCATTAGCATGTCCTCTGTTTTTGGCAAGATTCCCTAGGTAGGACTGGGCTTCCAAATACTTAGAGCCAGAATGTGTAGCTGCAGCACTTTTTGCCTTCCACATGAATGATCACAGCTCTCAGAACTAGCAGACTGGTGGCTGCTGGTAACGCTGGGCTTTTGAGTCAAGTGAAAGGGCCAGTGAATTGATTACATATTCTTTATTCTGCCACAAGTCCTACTTATTAAGGGCTCTTATAATATCTGGCACTATTTTAGGCATTTTGTGATGGCCCCACAGTCTGAGTCTTATGTAGCAATTCAAAGAGCTATTCAATTCCTTGTTACAGCCAAACCCCTTGCCAGCAAGCTATGCCTTGACTACATTATGTACTTATTGGCAGATGGAGTTTGGGGAGTTCTGTCAAATTGTGAAGGCAAAAGCACAGAGACCCAGTAGGGCAGAGCTAAGGGAGAAAAACAGATAAATATCTCTCAAGGGCAGCAGGGTAGGGTTAGGACAAGCTAAAAAACATCTACATATTGGGAGATTCTGGATTTATACAAGGGTCTGAGTTTCTCATTACTAAAGAGTTATAGGGATACTTTATTAAAAAAAAAAAAGTAACCCTCCCCCTCCCCCCAAAAAAGCACGTAATTTTACTCTAAATTCAGAGTCTAAGCTTTTGTAGATATTTCTAAACAATTTGTGTTTTAGTTGGCTTTCCAGGCAGATATCTTAGTCGATCAGTCACGTTCACTTAATCTTGTATTGATTTTCGAAGAAATTTTCTGTTTCTATGAGTACCCTAATCAATTAACTTCTTGTAAGTAGCAAGAACATTTTCTCTTTTTCTTTTCTATCAAATAAAGCTGAATACTTTCTTAATTTTTTCTTTTTTTTTTTTCTGTTTGCCACCCTGAATATTTCCTTTCCACAAAAAAAAAAAAAAAAAGTCTGGCGTTGTGCCTTACCTATCAAGGAAATACATTTTGTTGGTAAAAATGGTTGCTGTCTTTCATATTTGAAAACATTTGAAGATTTTTGCACAGAGAAAGCATATAAATTTGCCTTGGACCAATATTATGAATGGCTTATCACTTTGTTGTTATAGTAATAAAAGTTTTCTTTGGTGATCAGCAAAGCGGCTTGCCCTTGGCTTTCATGCTTTATCCTGGAGAACTGGGAGGCTGACAGTAACTTGAAGAGATGGCTCACTGGGAAAAGAACATGGTTCTGCCACACGGTGTCAAAAAAGTCCAAAGCCACAGGCCAGCCATTTGTGATATCTTTAGTTAGAATTGCACTGTCTATTCCAATAAATAAATTTCACCTATATTAATATATGAGAATTTGAGTATTGGTGGGAGAAGTTACTCTAATCTGAGCCTACCTACTATTTCTTAGAGACAGACCTGGAAACAATAGAAGGTTCATGAAAGACATTGGCCTTTGGAGTCAGACAACCAGGACTCAAGCCTTGAGGTCAGTTGAGAAAATTTGATTAAGCATCTTAAACTCCTTAAAGTTTCATTTCCTATCCAAAAAATGATACCATTATAATTATTTCAAAGGTGGGATAGGATTCTCCAGATCTAACTTCTCTTTCCTTTGATCTAAGTCAATTCATTCATTTATCCAAAGGATGTTTCCAAATCAGAGAAGTGATTAGGACGCTTTCCTGTCCCAAAGCTCCCTATATTTGGAGAGCACAAGCCACACCATATAGTATGCAGTCTCTTATGCCATACAGTCAGGGTTCAGCCTGCCTTTCCAGCCTCATCTCTGGTTATTCTCCTCAATTCATTTCCCATTCTAGCCATGTCAATACAGATTCATCCTGTGTTTTCAGCCCCCTATAGCTGCATGTTTGTTCAGCGTACTTCCCCAATGTTGCTCTGATCAGTATGTCCTTCCTGTTTTTGTCCACTTAGCAAACTTTTGCTCAACTTTCAAAGCCAAGGATATCTCCACAATCCCCACCTTTCCAGCTATGCCTAGAGCTTCTTCCAAGAGAAACAAAGATTAAATTTCACCAGGTGAAACAATCCCATTCTTTGCTTCCAAAATGAAAAATGTATTTTATTTGCCACCCAACATAAATATATCTAGATGCTATTTAACCACAGAAAAATTATAGAAAAGAATGCAGTCTGTGTATCTAAAATCTGAGCACCAAAAAATACTATGGTATTATTCAGATTTCCAAAGTCAGTCAACTTTAATTCATCACAGTTTATGTAGTCACTGACTTGTGAGAAAGGCAGCGCACATCCAGAAAAATATGCCACCTGAAAAATGAGCTGATCCACATCAATTACTTTAATCATTGATATTACTTGCTAGGTACAAGATGTATCATTTCTAATATAATAACACTTGAAAATTGGTATAAATGAGTAGACTGAGATTCAAACAAGTGCCCAGGTATTTGATGCATGGCAGGGTTGCCATCCAAATCCTGTTCTGTCTGACTCTAGAAGCTTTTTTATTTCTACCTTTCCACATTTTCCCTTAATTGATCTTATACTATATTCATGTATGAATATATATAACAATGGTTCATGTATCTTTATACAAGGTATAGGGTGCTATCTCTAGCCAGGTCACTTTAAATGCTCTTTTGCTTAAGAAAAAAAAGTAGCCTTATGATGTGGATTGATAGGTTACAGCCAATTCTAGAGGAAGAGAGAAAAGGAATCTTCAAAACAGAGTTACATCCCATTCATAATGCAAATAAATTTCCTCTCTGGCTGCTAGACTGGTAGCCTTTCTTATTTTTGGTTCAATTCCCTATAATTTTTTTTATGTTTGTCTAAATAAAGGTGACATGATAGTAGAATTATGGCATAAGTTCTAATTGACTTATTTAAAATCTTCTCATTTCTTCATTTTCCTGACTAACTAGAAGGGATTTATTACTGTTGTGGTGGTGGTCTTGGCATGGTGGTGGCTGTGTTTAGCAACCTAAAACCGTGTATGTATCTTTACTTCAAACATTTTGTGATCTTATGATGATATTGAAAAAAATGTTTATTCATATTCTGAATGAAATATATAGTGGTACACAATATTTCTCACATAGCAAATGCAAAGTAAAACAGTGACTTGATTTAAAAAGTCAGAAAGTGTTACTTCAGTACAAGAGTAAATATGAGATCACGCGTGTCACAACGAAACATTTCTAGCAACCCTATATTCTTATTCAGAATCCCATTGTTTTTACATACACATACAGTAGACACAGGCACAGATACAGACACAGACGTAGGTACAGATGTAACTAGATAGCATTTAAAAGTCAATTTGAACTGAAAATAAAAACGAGCTTAAAGGTCAGTAACACATCAAATCTATTCCCAGGAAGAGCTTCCTTCTCTTCAGTGGCTTCTTAATTGCGAATCAGGAGGAATCAACCCTGCTCACTCTGTCTTGTGTTCGGGGAAAAACGAGAAAGGGGCTGAGATATTTGTGGGGAACAGAGAGAAGGCAGCTCCAAATGTGCAGCCAGAACAGGTCCATACAGGTATGGGGATTATTTCCTTCACTAGACAATAAGCACAGAGGTTTCCTCTGAGTGGAGCTCCTGTGGTGTTCACATGTAGCACTTAAAGAACTTCTGATAGTAGTTACAGCTAACAAGGAAGCTCCCAAACATCTCCAAGTTGTTAGTTTGTTCTCCTGCAAGGACTTATCACAGTATTATTTAAAAACTCCATAAAGTAGGTTGGAAAGTAGCAAGATACTGAGTCTATTCTTGAAGAGTTTTTTACTAAATTTCTTGGGAAAAAATACGAGTTCTCCAGTCCTTCATGAGCTGAAGGCCTAGCCTACCTCCAGCGCAAAGAGAAGACACAGGTTAAATAGGGACAACGATTGTAAAAGGCTAGATTACCATTCTGTGTTAGGTAACACAGTGGGTGGTAACCATTCTTGTTCACAACTGCAGAACACCGTATACATGCTGGAAATAGGGCAGAGCTAGGACTGATTCTATATGATATACACATTTCCAAACATGCATTATCTTATGCTGTCTACCATCTTGTATTAACTGTCACTGTGGAGGTTTCTAAAAAGCATTGTTTAAGATAAGACAGAGCGGGCGGAGCAAGATGGCCGAATAGGAACAGCTGCAGTCTCCAACTCCCAGCGCGAAGGACACAGAAGACCGGTGATTTCTGCATTTTGAACTGAGGT
>NW_012115500.1:1641602-1650788 GCF_000951035.1 Colobus angolensis palliatus | reverse complement strand
AAAAAAAAAAAAAAGATAAGACAGAGCAAGGCTGTCTCACCAAGAGCAAGTCGGGAAGCCTACATCAGGAAAAACCTATGCGGAGAAGAAACATCAGTGTGTCTTAATACGTCCAGAGGCAGAAATCAAAGATTTCCAGCACCTGGAAAAGTTGCCCACTTTTAAGAGGTCAGCAGTCATCAGTTTAGGTGTGTATACCTGCAGTCAGAAATTACTAATGAGTAAAAATCTAGATGACTTGGGCTTACTCAACATTGATGCCCCGGTCCAATGAATGACATCACTCAAGGACTAACTCACAAATATTTTTAGAAGTTTGAAACCAATTCCATAAGTATTGTACACAAAGTAGCATAAAGCAAAGAGAGAGAATAGAAGGACACCCTGGAAGTTATAAGCAACTTGACAATAGCAGGTTTATGACAGACCAATAAATAATAATATATTTCCCATCTTCTAATTCCCAAGCAGTTAAACATTATTCACTGGAAGAAGCACTACTACTATATAAATTCCATGTGACAGCCCCTGCCACTCACAAAAAGACCCAATGAAGTCTAAAGAAAATTTCAGAGAGATATCGTTGTAACTTAGAGACCAAAAAACATATTGATTGACTTTCCAACAGTTGAACATACGGCTGATCATATCCTAAATTCACCAGGTTAAATGAAATAATGAAGCAAGTATTTAGCTAATTAATATGTACAGAAAGGAAAAACAAAAACAAGCCTAAATAACTAATCATTACAATCTAAAAAATACTGCTTGTTCTCATTTTCAAGATTAAAAATCTCAGCTCATTATCTGTATTTATGTTTAGACAGGGAGCACTGTACTAGTGTCACAAACTCTCTTCCTTCCGCGTTTCTTCTATAATCCTTTCTTCAGTTAGTATTGTAATGTTTGTGCTCAACAACTACAATTTTTTTGTTTTTGTTTTTCTGAAGGTAAGACATTTTGTCATTCTAACACATTAGACAAGAGAAGTCAAACAGAAGAGACCAAGGAAGTAGGTAATTTGCATATCCTACCTGCAGGCCTTCAATAGCTAATCGCAGCATACTTGGTGTGAGTTTAGAGGCTTGCTTGAAAGTGAAGTTACTCCAGTCTATGATCAAAACAAACCCATTCACTTGAAGCTCAGGATCTTCAATCATGGCTTCCAAAGAAAGTAAGATGGCGCGCAAAATGTCCACCAGTGTGTACCTATCGGCAACAGAAAAGTACTAAATTAGGTCTGACAATCATTTTTGTAAAAAACTACAAAATATTTTCCAGCGCACTAAAAATTCACTTTAAAATACCTTCAGAATCTTAAGGAAATAATATTGTTTAAAAAACTATTTTAGGAAGAGGTTTAATTTATATGTACTCAAAGAACATAATCAAATGTAACATGTATTCTGCCCAAACAAATGGCAATGCTTTCTCACATTTTATCATCATTTAGTTTACCTCCAGTCCTTCTTATGATTTTCTAAAATCTCATTCAACTAACCCAAAATTAGGCATTGCACTTTTTAAGTGGTTCAAAAATGCCCTCGGTAATATTGACATTTACTTTCTTCATATTTGAAAAAACTGAGAATGAGATTTGAGTGAGTCTCATCAATAAATGAAAACACTGTGTATGACAGCTATGAATAAAAGTTACTCAATTCAAATGACTTGTATTGAGTTTGTATCATAAAGAAAAGGAAAGGTGGGAGGGATAGAAAGAGAAGGAGATAAATATAAATAAAAGTGGGAAAAATCATGGAAATTTACCTACAATAATACAAGCCATCCTAACTCAAGGGTTGGATGTTTTTTGTTTTGTTTTCTGCTTTTCACCTTAGCACAGTTCCTGGAACGTTCCAGTAACCCAATAAATGCTCTTTATGTTACTGTAAAAGGGACTTGACTAGAGTAGAAAGACACTGGTTGGAGATTAAGACACCACTTCAATGAAGGCAATGGAACTAAGACCAAAAATAAGAAGCCAAATTTGAGTGACATTTTAGACAATCTTGCTATACTGTGACAATGTGAGGACTGAAATTAGGGAAGTGTAAAAAATGACACATGTTTTAGCTTCAGAGCCTGAATACACAGTAAAATTTTTAATCAATATCAATAATGAAAAAATAAGATACTGTTGGAAATGGTTAGAAATACAAAGTTTTGAACAGAACTTACTGTATTTGAGAAACATGTAGTATACCCAGAGAGGTATATCAAGCAAGCTTCTGAATAAAATGGATCCTGAACTCAGGGGAGAGCTCAAAACTGAAAATTGTGGAATTAAAAGCATATGGACCCTAAGTTCAAGGAAGCGAAGGAAGTAATGCAGTCAGAGTTGAGAGATAGATAATTATTCTAAAAAGGGAATCTCTAGAAATCCCAGCACTTTAAGAGGAGTCAGAAAATTTATGGAAGATGTTAACAATTTCAATTTTTAAACACCTTGCATTTTAAGTTTTTTTTCTCCTAAGACATTCAGGGGAGATTTCAGAAATGGCTAGAGAAAGAGATCTGGACCTCAGGGAAGAGGCAGGATGGGGAGGGGAGTGGATTAGGAGTCAAAATCATTCCCATTTATTGGAAATGATGAGTTCGTTAGGAAGGCAGTATGATACAGTGAAGATATATGAGGGAGTAGGTCTATTTTTACTTCTAAAAACACTTGGATGTGCTAGGAGAAAGCATAGTAGTTCAGAAAGGAAAGAATAACATTGGAACTTCAGGCAATTTCTCACCATTTCAGGACCTCATTTCTTCACCTGTAAAATCAGAAGTTTGGAACAAAAGCTTGTTTAGAATCCTAGCATTAATCAAGCACAGGGCATGGTGTCAGAAGACTGCAAGATGCAATCTCTGCCCAGTGCCTCATTAGCCATATGGTCCTGGATATGTCGCTGATTTATAATTCTGAGGATCACTTAACTGTCCCTATCTCACGCTATTCTCATTATCTCATTGGCCGTGGTTGGGGGAGGGTTGGGGGCAGCACCAGAGAGTCATCAAAGAGATGACTCAAGTGAAAACATTTGTACAATTTTGCACAATTCTAGGTATAAACAGGCGTTCAGTAAATGTTGGTTGGAATACACACATAGCATACTTTTTGTTAGAATGATAAGCATAGATATAGTGTACTAGGCAGAGTGTAAATCAGAAATGATAATGTTTAGGATAGCATATTACTATCATAAAAGGCAAAAGTCAAAAGGCTTAGGGATACAGCATCCAAAAAACTACCTGAATATATAAAATAATAAAACTTTTTATAGAGCTCTACTGTGTATTTGTTATTAAATTTCTGAAGCATGTGTGGCTGCACACCTTTGAAAGTCACTTTATGGCTGACCTACCTCCATTTTAAACATAATGACCTGACACACTGTCAGGACCTGAAGCCTATAAACATAGGCACTGGAAAGTTGGAGCAGGAAGACCATATTTCTGGTTGAAATTCAGACCCCCACCAAAAAAAAAAAAAAAGTTTTAGTTTCTGAAATTCATAATAATATCATGGTAAAGAAAATTAAGGATTCGAAAAGTCCCACTTCAAAGGTTTCCCTCATTATGAGATTGACCATTCTTATGTTATCCATAAGAAATTAAATAGCATTAATACCAAAATGCCATTAAATAAAATGTAGATTTGAAATCAGCTTTGGAAGGATGATACATTATATGTAACAAAAATTAATCAAGGTACCAGTAAGGACTGAAAAGAAGAGGCAATGTGTTTTAAATAACACACTTGAAGTATGGTTCTCCTAAACTGTTTCAAAATCAAGATAAATGTTGACACACATATCATTATTCCAAAGGAAATAATATAAGGCAAATCCCAAAATCAGCAATGAAGAAAAGTAGGTTTGCAAAATTTTCAAGACTAAGTCTAACCACGTTTTTTGAATTCAATATCTGGCTCCAAGAAGAGAATCAAATGATTTTTATAAAAATCATATTAATTTAGAAGTTTAGAAAAAGAAACACAAAAATATATTAGCTAACTCCATTCAATGGGCAGATCAAAACCACTCTTGACTTAATTCCAGTCCCCTATTCAAACATCTCACATTATTACCATTAGCAGCTCAGCAGGCTATTCCTCAGCAGAACAGGACTACACAGGATCTTGCCAGAATCTGTAAAACATCTTCCAAAGAAATGTAGCATCTATGAATTTTATCTCTTCAGGACTCCTGCCATATTCCCCTTTTTAAAATTATTTTAACTGTTATAATTTACAAATTAGAGGTTGCCACAATGAAATACTCTACTTGCTCATGTTTGGGGTTTACATTGAAATTGTGAGTTCCACCATAGCTATTCTTCTCTTGTATATGCTGAAAGAAAGCTATAAATGAAAACTACCACATTATTGCAGCTCCCGACTCCTGATTGTGCTTCTCAAAAGAGCATTAAGTAAAATTTGGATTTGCGAAAAGAATGCTGCGTAGCATGTAGTAAGAAGAAATCATGACACCAATAAGAAATTTTACAGCTGACACCGGACTATGTAGAACACTGCTCTTGGAAAGAATCAAAGCTGCTAGAACACACAGACAACATATGGAGAAGATTTAATATCCGTAGCAACTATGTACTACCTGTGCAATCAGAAGGAAAACATCTAATCCGTCTTGAAATTTTTCAGTGATGAAATTAGTCTTCCTTGCAGAGTAGGATATATACTCATGAATTAATTATTTGGGGCATATTTACGTAACTTAAAAGCCTTTTATAACGTAAAACTCACAGCTATTAACAAATACAAAATCAAATGCGAATCCCTGATTATTTGTCTAATCTTAGCTTGTTCTCATACACCTTGAAGTTACTGAACTTTGCTAAGCCTCCATTTTCTCGTTTAAAAATGGTGATAATAATAGTTACATCACAGGACAGAATGTAAAATACTTAGCCCAATGGGTAGTACATAGCAAACAACAAATGTTAATTTCTATCACTTCTACATTTGTATTACTTTTGCTCTTTCAACAATCACATACTCTATACTTGCTTTTTGCACTTTTTAGTCACTTAATCTTAACTTCATAGAACTGTTGTGAGGACCAAATGAAACAAAATAATATATGTAAAGTTTTTAACAGTACTTGACATAGAATAGAAACCATAAATATTTGCTGCGATCATTGCTGTTGAAACTCTTCTATTTGGTTCTGTGATGCTGCATTGAACATTCTCTCCTTCCACTTTTCTGGTCACTGTATTATCTTTCATGTTTGGTTCCCTGCTGCAATTATCCAAATGTAGAAATAAGACTTTATTCCCTTGCTGTCATCATATAGTATCTCCTGGAGTTACCGAATCATGCAGTCATCCCCTTGGTCAATACATTGGTGACGGCTCAATATCCACAGAGCTAGTGTCAGTCCTGTGCAACATACGCATCTTTCTAGTTGCCATCTGAACCTTAGCACCTTAGTGACTCCTTGCTACCTGAAATATATTAGTGTAACTCAATTTAGTGTCTCCCATTTTCCTCTGGGATTGCCTACATTAATCAGTTTACGAAGAATCATTCTCAAATATTCCCTTTCCTTCTCCTTCTACATTTATTCACCAAGTCCTACATTTATTCACCAAGTTTTTTTTTTTTTTGTCTTTTATATATGTATACGTCTTTGGCATCTAACTCTTTCTACTAGAGTCCTAGCTTTATTTCCTAATATAATGGCACCTGTGCTTCTTTTTCTCTCTCATCTTTCTCTTCCAGAAATCTTGCCTACCCTCTATCATGCGATAAATTGTCCTAAAACATTAATTGGCCTGAACAATTGTCCTGCACACAACACTGTTCCCCCATGGCTCTTTCAAAACTGCACCATTCCCTTAATAACCATACTTCTCGTTTTGTACACCCGTGCATAGGCTCACCCCAACCATCAAGGTCTTGTCATATTCAACCCCCAACAATCTGGTACACTCCGATGCTTTATCTTCACTTAAATCTAGAGGAACACTCCCCTTCCTTTTCACCTCACCTAAGTTCTACCCCTCTCTGGGCCCACAACCAGCTTGCCCTGCTCTTCAAAATTGTCTACCTGCTGGAGACCTCAGCGCCCTCTCTCTTGTATTCTGAAATTCTGATGCTTCAGTGTTTGTTCTATGGCCCCAGACATATAAGCTTAGCTTAAAAACTCTTTCACTGTTTGATACTACTTTCTATCTTCAGCACCAAATACTGAGCACTGCACACTGCAGGTGCACAAAAATATGTGTTAAAAAATCAAGCTATTTCCCAAGGGCATAGACCATGCTGCTTTATTTTACCTACAACAGTCATCAAAGTGCCATAATGGTATCATTTAAACATAACATTCACTTAAGGCTTCCCTGTCAGCCCAATACAAAACATGCTCCCGGACCAGAAAGAGGACAAGAGCCTTGTACTGCCATACTGTGGAGGGGCGGCACCCTGCCTGCAACCAAGAGCCCCCTCAATTTTTTAGATCAGAGAAGCTTCCTCTCCTGCCTCTAGCCATGCAATATTTTTGGTGACTACCTGACCCATGCTTCGTTGCTGGAGTTCACAGCATCTCCTCCTCTACCACAGTTTTCAATCAGTGCAAAGATCAACTTAATGACAAATAGGTCATGTCCCTCTAATTTTCATCCTTTTCAGCATGACAAGAAAAAACTAGTATCTTGGCATCGCATTGAGCAGTACAACACCGGCAATTTCTCTTTGTCACTAAATCAATCAGTCATTATTAAATTCTTCATTAAGGCTGCCCCCACCCCTCAGTTTTCATTAAGCCACATTTTCTAAGTCTGAAGCACTTCATAGTAGAAGGTGCTGGGGGAGGGAAAAAAAGAGAAGAATTAACTTTATTAATGCCTCAGGGTACTGTTAATGGTAAAGCTGATGAAGCCTTCTAGGTGTTTTATATTACTGAGTGGTAATAATAATAATATGTCTATCTGGGTAATAGTTTAAGATTTCCAAAGCAATTTCAAATACATTATCTTAATCTCAAAACAATTGCAAAATCTCTGAGCTGAATTTGTTCCTATTATTTCACAGATGAGGACAGAGGGTCTCAGAGAAATTAAACAGTTTGCTTAAAATCACTTTAGGAAAAACGGGGAACCTAGATTCGAAGCCAAGTTTTCTAATAACACATAGACCAGTGCTCTTCCCTCCTCATGGTGCCTCCTACTCAGAACAGAGTTTGATGAATAAATAATTGGTCTGCTTTTTCTTTTTTTTTTTTTTTCTTTGGAGATGCAGTTTTGTTCTTGTCGCCCAAGCTGGAGTGCTATGGCATGATCTCAGCTCACTGAAACCTCCACCTCCTGGGTTCAAGCGATTCTCCTGCCTCAGCCTCCCTAGTAGCTGGGTTTACAGGCACCCGCCACAAGGCCCAGCTAATTTTTGTGTTTTTAGTAGAGACGGGGTTTCACCATGTTGGCCAGGCTGGTCTCCAACTCCTGACCTCAGGTGATCCACCTGCCTCGGCCTCCCTAAGTGTTGGGATTACGGGCATGAGCCACCGTGCCTGGCCTGGTCTGCTTTTTCATGGTAGCATAATATGTATATCAGAAAATAGGAGATCAGGAAGTCAATATCCTGGCACTCTCCAGCCTCACCACAATAGGGAACTTTGGTGGAGGAAAACAATAAGACATCCTTAGGACTCAGAATAAGAAATGGCTAAATCCACAATCCCTGAAGGAAATATGAACTCTTGAAATTTCATCTGTCTGGCTTGTATTACTGAGCACAGATGATTAGATGTCTGAGCCTTGCTTTAATATTACTGCTGTGGGAATGTAGGTGATTGAGAACAAGAGAATCACTGGAAATGAAACATCTACAGGCAAAATGTCTTTCTTTGAAGAAGATGAGTAAAGAAAAACTTTTGCATCTATTGCCACCAGAAAATAAAATAAAATAAAACAGAACCGTGCTGGGAGCACACAAACACATTGGAAAGGCAACTCTTTTTATCAGGGCAAAGTACTTTAAGAAAACATCTAGTTAGTAAAGTCTTCGACTTCAGAAAGTTTATTCTTCCACCTTGACATTCTGTTACTAATTGCCTGTATTGTTATATTTAACCGAGATTTTCTTAACCATAGATGGAATTATCTTTAATTATCAGAGCTTGATTTTTTTATACATTTTCCTTTCCCTAGATTTAGGTTGGTAACTGTCTACACACACACACACACACACACACACAAAGTGACTAATTCACTTACTAATTGTATGATCGTGAATGAAGTACTTAATTGCTACAATACACACAGTAGAATTATTTTTAAATGAATAATGAATAAAAATAGAACAATTAATGTTGAATTCAGTTAACCAAGCAGGCAATGTTTTTCCTACACAACACTAAGTAGCCCACAGCTGCCCACCTGTGCCCAACTTCTAGCATTGGTAAACAATATCCTCATTAGTTGCATATGACCTCTGAGAGTTACTCAGCTTTACATGTTTTTTCTTCCCAGAGAGATACTATTACATATCGCTTAATAGTACAATGTATGGGTCTTTATTTGCCCCCAGTACCTACTAAAATGCTATGTACATAACAAATGCTCAACCAAAGTGTATTTTTTAATTCATTTGAGTGAAATATTAATCATTCAATTTGTCATTTGATATCATAAGGATTCCACATACAGGAGTATCCTTTCCTTCATGATACTATAATAGTGTAATAACCACTTACAGTAATAGTTAAATAGATGTACCTGCCCTCAGTGAAGTAAGAGAATTTAATATTTCCCTCAGAAAGGAGGAAATTTATTAATATACTAAGGATAACTTGTTAATATACTATTGGCTCATGTTTTAAAATATCTTTAAACATTTCTTTTGAGGCATCCTTTCAGGACACTGTAGTAACCTCAAATCCTTTGCTTCTCGACCTTGTTTAAAGTTGATTTTGAAACATGAAAATAGCTTGGCTCAGGCCAGACTTAGTCAACGTCCTACTGAAGGTTGGCACTTGTAGCTTTTGCTGTTATTTCAGGATTATTTTACTAATTATTGCATAATTGCCCCAGTTTTTGGAAATTGTCCTATTTTTGCAGAGATTCATCACAGTATTCCTCCAACATTTATCAGGACAACTTTTTCCCTCCCCTATTTGCCATGATATGTACCAAGAGTATACTTTGGAATAAGTTGCAGTCAGTAGAGGATTT
>NW_012115500.1:1629017-1641435 GCF_000951035.1 Colobus angolensis palliatus | reverse complement strand
CAGGATGGTCTCGAACTCCTGACCTCGTGATCCGCCCGTCTCGGCCTCCCAAAGTGCTGGGATTACAGGCTTGAGCCACCGCGCCCGGCCAGGACTTGTTAAAAGAGTTTCCCTGAAAGGAAGCAAGATGGAAGCTCTACTGGGATAGAGGTCCCATGGAATACACACCTGCCATTTGTGGTTTGGCCCTAACCAATACCCACCCAAAAGACAGCAAAGCTACGCCTCCAAAATTTTTAAGAGAAGAACTCCTGACTGTGCCACTAGGTATAACTAGGTATTGAAGCAAAAAGTTGGGAATTATTTAGTATGTTAATAAACTGAGAAAAAATTCTTGAAAAATTAGGCTGCAAAGTTAAACCTCTTTTTTTTTTTTTTTTTTTTGCTTTTTTTGTTGCTGAGTACAAATAAATATTTCTCCACAATTATCTGGATAATTACCTTGGACTGTTTTAATCAATTCCTGTTCATTTTATTTTATTTTATTTTTATTTATTTTTAGTACAATTCCAGAGAGAAGTAAAGCTTTGTGATTGGCATTAATGCAATCTGTGTAGTCTGTGGCTATGTTTTAAAATTGTAAGTTATCATCACCATAATCTTCTATTCTGAACATTGGCCATATTATTTTAGTAAATGGAAATATGATCATAATTCAAACTGAACCACAAATAGCAACCATTTATACAACGTTTGCTTTTGTATGAAAAAGCCACACAGTAGGAGAAAACCGACAAGCTTTTGGGGCAAATTCCAGGAAAGTTGAAGGATCATATCAATGTCTGAGCAATCAATTTTCTGCCCCTTCCAGAGCTTCACTACTGTAAGTGGTAATCAGTGTCCACTATGATAAGCCAAAGACCATGCATGGTGGCCAGTGCTTTCTGGATTGCCACCATGCCAAGAATCATTTCGGTTCTAACTGTGCTTGTTTTCGAATGGCCATTAACTAGATTCCAGATAATGGTGGTTTGCTATACTAAAGTTCACAGAAGTACTGTTTCTAATGACTATTAACCATATTCCAGATAAATGGTTGTTTGCTCTACTAAAGCACAGTGAACTATATACTTCTAATGAGACCTAGAGAAATGAAATATGACTTGCAGGCTGACAGCTTACAGGTGAACTCTCATACTTCCTATCATCATTATGTTTCAGGTGACACAATTTCACTCATGAATATTTCCAATAATTATGTGACAGCAGATTTCAATTTCTTAGATACCTGCTTGCATGCTCTAGTACCTAGAGTGCCATGTACTTTCTTTCCAAGTTTCCTTTTCTCCAGCCGTGTTACCTCTACTAGCTTTATGACACATTATCCTCACACTCTGTTGAAAAGATCAAGCAAACCATTTGAAGGTATTTGCTGAGTCCTAAGCAGGTCACTATCATTTAGGAAGGAAAACAGTATGCAGTGCATGGAGGATAAAGGCATCTTTGTGATGCAGTGTAACAGTCAAATCGTTTTTAATTTCATGGCATGTACATTTGTTGTCAGAAATTATGTAAGGCAATCTAAAAGGAGATAAAATTATATGAATCCTTTCCAAGGTACAGCTCAATAAATGTAACAGGTCATCTGGGCCTGCCTTATTCTTTTTTTGAAAGAACCACAGACCACACTGCAAGTCATTTTGACATTTGAGTATTTCCATTTTTTTTTTTTTTAGATTTGTTAGAAGGAGGGTACACAGTAAATATTACGATTTTACGTTAGTCTTCTTAATGATGCCGTGTCTCTCAAAAAGACTTTGGAAATCATCCAATTCTTTACAATAACCTAAACTAACCTACACTATATTGCAGCAGAAACAGACACTATTTTATTTATAGTCACTGTCTCACACGCTTTTACTGTTTTCAGTGTCCTGAGGAGCACAGAAAATTGTCCTACCAATTTGATAGAGGAGAAAGCATATATCAAATAAATCTCTACTCAGAATTCTTTTTATACAAGTGCATAATTCAATTCAACTCTAATATTTATTGAGCATCTACTCTAGTTCAAGTGCTGTAATAAATATGATAACATGATGTAGTCTTTTTCTTAGATCAATTCTGTTGGGGGTCTTTACAAATTTTTTAAAAATTCATAAAATCTTGGTTTTCCTTTTGTAGTTGGAAAGTTATAAATAACCTATTTTCCAAATAAATGAAGGCATTTTCTTCTGCCTCATTTCTAGAATTTACCTATGTAATTATCTACACTTCTCACATACTGTTTCTTTAAAACAGGCTACTTTTTAAGAAAGTTGTTGAAAGCAGGTGATTTACTTAACAACTCAAAGAATGTTGTTAGGATTATTTTCAGACATGCAGTCTTATGGAGAAATCCAAGTAGCCAGCCGGGGGCGGTGGCTCAAGCCTGTAATCCCAGCACTTTGGAAGGCCGAGACGGGAGGATCACGAGGTCAGGAGATCGAGACCATCCTGGCTAACACGGTGAAACCCCGTCTCTACTAAAAAAAGAATACAAAAAACTAGCCAGGCGAGGTGGCGGGCGCCTGTAGTCCCAGCTACTCGGGAGGCTGAGGCAGGAGAATGGTGTAAACCCAGGAGGCGGAGCTTGCAGTGAGCTGAGATCCGGCCACTGCACTCCAGCCTGGGCCACAGAGCAAGACTCTGTCTCAAAAGAAAAAAAAAAAAAAAAGAAATCCAAGTAGCTTTGGATTGGCAGGATCAAGGCTTGAAAGGTGAGAATATCTCACTCACAGAACAAGGGAGGGATGAAGGACAAGAGAAACTAGCACATGGCATCATCCACCTTACAGAGCAATAATAGTAACTTAAACATCTAGGGAAAGAGGCAGACTTCTGTAGGAGTCAAGGAGCCTTCAGGGTAGAGGAAAGGAATTCAGGCTGAGAAGGGTTGGTAACATCCTGGCATTGACAGAAAGGCAGCTGTCCTTTGAGTTTCAGTGCAGAAGCCAGGGAAGTTTTTATGCACATGCTCCAGTGATAAAGGTTTATAGAGGGTGCCAAGATGACAGATCTGTTTGTCCACTAGTCCCTGTCATTGGGTTATGCAGATTTGGGACAAAGGGAAGGTGAGGAAGAAGAGGGAATTATTATTTTTTTAATATAGGAAGAAACTCGACTGAAATTTCGACTAAGCTCTAAATCACTTGTATATATTTTCACCTTGATATGCTATAACTTCTTGATTATACCTGTTTATTTCCAACCATAGAAATAGAATTCATAATTACAATTCTAGACATCTTGACAGGCTATTTCTACAGAACAGAGCTTTTCATTTTGTTCTAATACACAACATTTTAGTATTTAAGATTATGTGTAAGTTTAATAAAATATAATTCTATATACCAATTATTAACTTCCTTTCCATTGTAGATTTCCAGAGAAAGAGAATTTGATCACTAGTTATCTTCCCTTTATATGGAAGCACGAGATGGACAACTAAAACAGAGTGTCTTTAATAAATTCAGAATTATCGCCTTCTCATATATATGAAAATTATAAGTGACTTTCATTTTAATTAGGTTTACAAATCATTATGAATATTAGTGTACTTATAGAAATTAATGAAAATAGGTCTGATATATATATGTATGTCTGATATATATATATATATATATGCATGTCTCTCTGATTGCAATCTGCCTCCATAATGGTATCTCTAACAGACTTCAAGATTTATATAAATGTAAAATTTCCAATTTCCATTTCACTATAGCTTAATTAACAAAGTTCCAATCTGACATACAGAATATTAGTTTTTTCCTTGAGTAAAATGTTTCAGCTTTGTTATACACAGTCACTGATTTGCATGATCCTACAATGTACTTTTATGATGAAAAAAAAACATTTTTAAACAAAAATTGTGGTCAATGGATAAAATGTTGTAATTCTTTAAAATTTTAAGCTACCTGATAAAAAGTCGAATAACATCTCTATAACTGGCCAAAGTAAGTAACAAAACTCCATTCCCTCTGAATGACTAACTCTGTATGAGTTTCTGAGCATTATGAATCTTCAGGTAGTAGTTTGTCTTTCTATTTGCCTAAAAAAATCAGAGTGATTCTCAACCTAGAATTACAGGGAAAAAAATCACAATAAAATGAGAGAGAAAGTAATTAAAAATATTAATTTATATTCTAAAATACCAAGACTCGGAAGCCTATCTGGAAATCTCTATGATCTACAAGCCTTCTCAGTAACTGTAAATGTCTTGTACAATGGCTCCAGAGATGATTTAAACTAACCAGATGCATCGAAAGTCACCATTCACAGAACTAAAAATACACCAATGTCTTAAGAAGCAGCTTCTTATGATTCATAGCTGTGGTAGCATTTTTAAGTCCCATGAAATATATTTAACTTTGAACTTAATTGAAACTACCTTACACAAGAGCCTTGTATAATGTCTTATATCTTTCAGTCTGAGAAAACACTTCTGATTGAGGATAGAGAAGTGTCATTGTCTACATTTTTCTATAATAATGTTGATAAAAAGAATATTATTTCTCCTCTATTAAATAGCACAGGAGCTCAAAAAGTCCACCAACTGACACATCTGAATATTTTCTACTTCCTTCCAAAAGATGAAAAATCACATGAGACAGGAAACAGATTCTTTAGATTAGTGGCAGGTGTAGAACACATACACCAGTCAGTGTACATTTTCAGTTTCAGCAGGCATGCTCAGCGACAGGGGATGAAACTCTTCCTTTCATTGAAGGGACATACATCATATTATTCCTTCTTCTACACATCACCAAGCAGAGAAGTTCCCAAGCAACAAAACTACTTGCTTTTGGTCCAACACCAGGCTATGCTTAAAAGATAAAACGTCAGTACCAAAGAGAGGATGATGATGATGATGATGATGATGACCATGATGATGGGTCTAGTTTAATAATTTTTTTAGGAAGAAGGAGGAAAAGTTGTCCTCATTTTCATACTGGTTTATCTAGCCTAATAAACTTATTCAGAAGGTGAAACATATAAAGAAGCTTTATTTACAAGTTAAGTGATTTAGATCTAGTTGCAATAATATGGTTAAGGTAGCACCTTAAAGCTGCAGCAGAAACTGGGTGTTAATGAAGTAAGTTTTAAAAGCAAAAATACAAGCCCTCCTCCCTTCCCAGGGTACCCACCAAAAACTCATCTCCTGGTTTGTTTCTCTTTACTCCAAGCCTAATAAACAAAAATATCAAATCTACAAAACCATGACACTACTCGGGGTAAATTCTGGAAAATGGGAGAGTAAAAGGAGAACACAAGTTTGGATTTAGGATTTACCTGCTCTGATCCCAGTTGGCAGCAAAAAGGACTAGAATCTTCCTGCCATAGTGGTCCAGATTGGCCAGGCCCCCCGGGAAGCCATCCTTCAGTGCCTGCTTGATGCCAGGGTCGGTGGCCTTAAAGCTTTTGAACATGTCCAGGTTCTGCTGCCGGTACTCAAAGTACTGTGCCAGGAGGCGGAAGGCCTCAAAGTGGTGAAACTTCCTAGCCCGCAAGAATCGTAAGATGAAGGCATCATCCGTGCGCAGAAAGCCAATGTCCGGCCTGGTGATGACCATATCCCTCACCTCCTGGATGTCCTGGTGCAGCGTGTCTGGGTTTTCATTGAGCTCCAGGCGAGCTTTCTCCAGGGTCTCAGGGGAGAGACCAGCTTGCAAATGAGTCATTGTTTTGCCTGTCCCGGAGATTTCCCTCAGAAGCCCTTGTTGACTGTCCCAAAGCAAACCTGGCCCTTTCCACCACCAGACTCCAGCCCCCAGACCTCCTGCTGCCTGCTTCCTCTCCCCTACAGGAAATTAATAATCTTGGTGTCCAATCAAGTGCCCTGTTGCTCCTACTTTCCCCAGCTTTACTGGGGTGGGGGTGGGGGACGGAGTGGTGTAAACTTCTTCCTCCGCCCCCTAAAATACAACACCCTACTTTGGTTCCCTCTTCCCTTTCCTTTGAAGAGATGTAAACCCCTGAAGGGCTCTGCACTCCTCTTCTTGTCCTTTCTCTCTCCTAACAAATCACCCCTAATCCCACCTAGCACGGGTGGTTCTGATCTTGGTACTGTCCTCTTCTCTTCTCTTCCAAGATGTAACAAAAACAACCCCCACGCACATCTCAGCCCCTGCACTGTGAATGTTCCTGCGGTCCCTGCTGAAGGATACGCCTGCCAGGGGTGGCGATGGAAATTCTGATTAATAATAAGGTAGCTCTTCAGCGCTGAGCCCCAGGGAGGAGAGAGATCATCTTTGCCAGAAAGAAAAAGAGACAGAGAGAAAGACGGGGAGAAAGGAGATTATTTCTCCCTCTACTTATTCAAAGACGATATTTTTAAAAGACATATTTGTGTGATTTATTTAAGATTATTGTGATCCAATTAGGTGGAGACTCTGCAGATAGCGTACCTTCCCACCTCCCCTTTGAGATACACCGTGATCTCATAAGGCACCAGCAGGGGTTCTGGCGGCGTTGGTACCAGCGTGGGCTCCCTCAACCCCACCCCCAACTTCTGCCTTCCTCTAGCCCTTCATTTCCAGGGACTTGCCGCGGGGTGGGAGAAAAGGGAGGGGAGAGGGGAGGGAAGGAGGAGACCGGGGATCTTTCTGGGAATGCACATTTCAAAAACGAAGAGAAGGGGAGAGCGTTGGGAGAATGAAATAAAAATGTCCTTATCTTTTCTATAAAACCCCAAAGCAAGAAAGAAGAAAGAGCAGCCGCTCCTACCAGCAAACCCGGAGGCGGGGTCGCTAAGCAATGCGGCACTCCCTGGCATCCATCAGCCGCGGCTTCAGCAGCGGCGGCGGCGGCGACAGCGGCATCAACTCCTCTGGGCAGGATGGAAGGAGCAGAGAAGAGGGGCGGCGGCGGGGACCCGGGCCGAAGATGCGCTCGGGGGCAGTCGCGGCCACATCGTCCGCGGGCAGCCCGCAGCCTCTCCCAGCAGGAGGGGTGGGGATCTCAGGGCTAGGGCCACCGCTGTCCCAGGTCCTCGCCTGGCCCTGCCATTTTCGCCTTCGGGAGAGAAGGTGGGGAGGAGGACCCGAACGCCTGGATGGAGAAGGCCACTCGGGCGGTCACCGCCTTTGTGCGCCCTCCGGGAGCAGCCGGGGCGGTGGGCGCAGCCGGGCGGCTGCTGCGCGGCGCTGGCCTCTCCTGGGGCTCTCCCGAGCTGTCCGAGTCGGGCGCGCCCCTCCGGGCTGCGGCGGCGGCTCCGGCTGCTGCTGCTAAAAGAGGACTCGGCTCAGCCCAACTCCTCTCTAATTATCCCAGCACAGATCTCGCTGCGACGTAAGCACTCACTCAGCTCGCGCGCGCACTCCGCTCCTCTCCCTGCCTGGTTGGGGTAGGACGGCAATTTGGGTGGCATCGAAATATCCCGAGCCCTAAGTTTAGGCTGCTCTTCGTCCCCACTCCTCAGCAGGCTGCTGAGCGGACGTCGCCGGGCCCGCGGGGGGGCAGCGATGCTTTCCAGCCTCCCCACGCCCCTCTCTCGCCCTTTGTGTGCAAGACCCCAGATCGGCCGGGAGAGTAGCTGTTGTAGACGATAATTCATATTGACACGCATTTTCTAGTTCCTGTAGGAGGCAATTTTGATGCAGAAGGAGTACGGAAACATTTTGTACTTTTCGCATTTGTTGTAGACAGAGATATTTAAATTAGAAAAGACCAGAGTGGTTCCAAGGCAGTGTGTTGATGATTAAGCCTCCGGAGGAACTTACATGAGTAGTTTTTCAACCATACAGTCTCCCTGCTAAATTCCTGTTGAAAAGGATAAAAATGAGCACTAGGGTAAATGATAATAAAAACATAATTCTCAAAGGAAGAAACAAATAGGTGCTTCAGTCATATCTCATGATAAAGCAAATATTTCAGGAAACACATACCATCCTTCCTTCAGTTGTATACATCTGCATATGAGAATCATTATAAATAAACAGGAGTCATTGTGCTTAAAATGACTACGGATTTGAGGAAAAGGGATATTTTCTATTTTCAAAACACAGCACGTATTACTGAGCGTGTTACTAAGAGCAACTTTTGACTTACAAACTGTAGAATGGGGTCTTGAATTGAAGTTAACTCAATGCAACTAATATTTACTGAGTTCCACGAGGTGTGGGTCATTTTTCTGGATTCTGCGTATAGGAGGTGGTCTTCAACACAAGCAAATTTTGTCATTTTCTTATCTTGACATTTCTTACCTTGTCATTTTCAATTTTAATGACTACGAGAACCCTCAAAATACAGGCACACTTTTTTTGCTGTTCTCACGGCGATGGTGCTGACAAAAAGAGAGAAGGAAAAGGGTTGTATGGTAGAGCTAGAGCATTTATTAAATTAATGCAAATTAATGTAGGAACCCGAATAAGACAATAAATTACACACACACACACAGTCATTATTGTCAAGGAATTTATGTTTTAAATGGGGAAGGCAGAAAATAAACCACCTAGGTGAGTGTATGTATGTTAATACATGTGTGTGTTGTACATATACTCTCTATATAAGGTCCTTATAGGATTTTAAGTGATTATGACTTTCTCAAGCATTCTGAATCCAATGTGAACTGTTAAATTTTTGGTTCTCTTTTTTAAAAATTTGAAAAAATCATTTTTGTCTAATATTTTAGAGGTTGAAGAAAATTTATGTTTCGTTATCAACTGTATGAAGAGGTTAGAGTCATCACCAACATGGAGAGACAATTCTCCCTGGATCCATTGTGTTTCTACCTGTCTTATGAGCAAGGCACTAACTCCCCTTTTTCCTAGACTATCTTTTCAAGGGTATTTGTACAGTAAATGGTCTTGGAAGATCTTGGAAGATAGAGATAGTACCTCCATCTGAAACAAAGCCTTGAAAGCTGTGATATCCCTCTCCTGACCAAAAGGTAGGCAGGCTTATTTGAATTCCCTAAACTCAGAGTTACTCTGCTGTAATGCCACCCACTGTTTATGTCAGTATCACTTGATGCTCTTTCTCAGCTCTGTGGGAATTAGAGCTCAAGGGAACAGTGCAAGATATGCAGATACTCATACTGCCTGCTATGCCTGAGTGACAAAATCCTTTATCTCTAAGCCAGGAATTTTGCATCTTCCATCTGCATCCATGAAACTATAGCCAGCTAACTTGTTAGCCTGTAAGTAGAGTTAAAACGCAGACCTTTCACCTTGATGAAAATCCAATTGCTTAATTTTGTTCTCTGAGATGGACATATTAGACTATATTTTTAAGGAAATTTATAAAATAAAATTTATTTTTTTGGCCCAGCATATGATATGACCAAAATTGAAAGATGACATTTTTCCATCTGTGACAGACTGGATTAAGAAAATGTGGCACATATACACCATGGAATTCTATGCAGCCATAAAAAAGGATGAGTTTGCGTCCTTTGTAGGGACATGGATGCAGCTGGAAACCATCATTCTTAGCAAACTATCACAAGAAGACAAAACCAAACACCGCATGTTCTCACTCATAGGTGGGAACTGAACAATGAGATCACTTGGACTCAGGAAGGGGAACATCACACACTGGGGCCTATCATGGGGAGGGGGGAGGGGGGAGGGATGTCACTGGGGAGTTATACCTGATATAAATGATGAATTGATGGGTGCTGACGAGTTGATGGGTGCAGCACACCAACATGGCACAAGTATACATATGTAACAAACCTGCACGTTATGCACATGTACCCTAAAACTTAAAGTATAATAAAAAAAAGAAATTAATAATAGTAATAATAGTGAATCAGAGCTATAAAAATGATGTGGTATGAGTTAATACATGTATGACTGTTTAAATGCATGTATGTACATATGCATGTACATGCATATGTACATAGAGAAATATCTGAAAGATAGTTTACAAATTAAAAACTGAAATTATGTCTGGGGTAATAAAAAAAAAGAAAGATGACATTTTTGTTTTTTATTATTTACCAATAACAGAGTTGCTTAAAATAGATTTATTTTTAACATATCAACATATGACAGAAATAGTCTCTATCACCCATTAGGATTGTTGGATTGGGTCAGTTAGGTATATATAAGATTTTTAAATCATATTTACAAACCGTTAGTGATTATACTGTTATTCTCTCTCTACTTATACATTTGACTCAGTTCTGAAACCAAAATGAACACACAAAACCATCTAAAATTAAACAAGGTGTTTATTCAGATGACATCAGAGTATTTGATTTTCATTCAATATTAATTTACCTTGCGAAATTAATGCAAAGTAATGTAGGAACTGGAATATGAGAATAAATTATCTAAATAAAGGATTAATTACAGCATTATTGGAAAAATAATTAAATCAAGGAGTGCAGGTATTTTCAAGTAACTAGAAAGAAGAGTTTGGTTTACTGCTAAATTTAAAATGAATAGAGTAGTTTACGTTTCAAAACATTTTATTCTCTTTATTGTTAAATAAAATATATGCACAAAAAGGGGCACAAAATAAAGATGTACAGCTCAATTCTATCTTACAAGGGAAACTCACATGTAGGTGTCCAGCCAGGTTAAGAAACCAAGCATTGTCAGTAGTCCGAAAGCCCCCTCCCATTCCCCTCCTAACTACTGACCTCTTTCCAACAAAGGAAGCCACACTGTCTTTATTTTTAAAGTAATCCTTGTTTGTTTGTTTTTAATTTTACCAACTAAATAACTATAATTTTGTTTTTCTGTTTCTGAACTTAAACGTAATCATTCATATGTAATGTTATGATTGACCTCTTTCATTCAATATTAAATTCGTGTGATTTGGCAATGTTGTTGTATGTAGTAGCTCCCGCATATTCAGTAATGGTGCATATAATTGCTTTTTTTTTTTTCCTGAGACGGAGTCTCCCCTGTCACCCAGGCTGGAGTGCAATGGCGTGATCTTGGCTTACTGCAACCTCTGCCTCCCAGATTCAAGCGATTCTCCTGCCTCAACCTCCTGAGTAGCTGAGATTACAGGATTACAGACATGCACGACCACTTCCGGCTAATTTTTGTATTTTTAGTAGAGACAGGGTTTAACCATGTTGGTCAGGCTGGTTATGAACTCCTGACTTTGTGATCCGCCCACCTTGGCCTCCCAAAGTATGGGATTACAGGCATGAACCACTGCACCCAGCCCTAGAATTGCATTTTTATACACCTACTACAATTTGTGTGTCCATTCTACTGTGGAGGGAAATTTGGGTTGCTTTCAGTTTGGGTTGGTTTCAGATCTTATGAACCATGATGTATTAACATTCTGGTACATGTCTTTTGGTGCACATGGAGATACCTAGGAATGAAAATGTTTGGGTCATATATGATGTGCATCTCCAAATTTAGTAAATAATGCCAAACTCTTTTCCAAATGGTTGTTTCACCAACCCCCCAGCAATATATGAGTGTTCTTACTGTGACATGTTCTCAGAAATCTTATTATTGTCTATAATTTTAACTTTATCCATTCTGAACAAAGGTATTGCATTATGGTTTTGGTGTGCTTTCCCATCATTACTAATGAGGATAAACTCACACATTGTTTTGGGCCATTTGTACATTATTTGTGTGAAGTATCATTTCAGAGATTTTGCTGATGTTTATAGTAGGGTGTTGATTGCTTTAATATTGAATTGTAGAGCTTCTTTATAGATTCTGAATATAAACCCTTTGTCACTTGCACATGTCATAAATATCTTCTCTGTGTCCATGGCTTGTTTTTTTTTCACTCTCTTAGCCCTGTTTCTTAATCAACATAATTTTAAATTTTTAAGCAATTCAGTTTTTCTCCTATGAAGAGTGCTTTTTGAGTCCTGCTTAGAATATCCCATAATTACTCAGATATTTATTCTCCAGTATACCATCTAGAAGTTTTGTTGCTGTTGCTCTTCACGTTTAGACATGCAATTCACCAGATTGTGTTTTGCACATAAGGTGAAAAAGAGGTCAACTAATTTTTTTCCCCCTGTCAATAACCTGTTTACTCAGTACCATTTATGGAGACTCTTTGTTAAAAAGATCACCTTTTTTCCCCTAGTGGACAGGGCAACTGTTGTCAAACAAAAATAATTTTTCACATGTGAGTAGACTGTGATTTAATGTAAATTTTAAACCCCACCTTTTTTTATACAACCAATATTCATCAGTGGTTCCCAAAGTGTGGGTCCCAGACCAGTAGCATTAGAATTACTTGAGAATTTGTATATTTTAAATTTAAATCCCCCATTGTAAAGTTTGTATAATTTGTCCTGAAGCTTTGTGTTTGGCTGCACTTGCATAAGCTGCTACAAATAGAATGAAGAATTTCATAGCCTGTATCTATCATTTAGATGCATGGAAAAAAAATGGGCTTTGCACACGATGGGTTTGGAGCTGACTGGGAACAATGGAAAAAATTACATTAGCTGTGGTTGTAAAGTTTTTTTGTTTTTGGGGTTTTTTTTTTTTTTTTT
>NW_012115500.1:1552887-1624057 GCF_000951035.1 Colobus angolensis palliatus | reverse complement strand
GTTATACCTGATATAAATGATGAATTGATGGGTGCTGACGAGTTGATGAGTGCAGCACACCAACATTGCACAAGTATACATATGTAACACACCTGCACGTTATGCACATGTACCCTAGAACTTAAAGTATAATAAAAAAAAAAAACAAACAAACAAAAAAAGAATTACTTGAGAATTTGTTAGAAATGTAAACTCCCATGCCTGACATACTGAATCAGAAATCCTCCCTAAAATTGAGGGACTCACAAAGTTTTCTGCTCAGTCCTTTGAGTGATTGTAATTTACACTGAAATATGAGAAATAATGCTTTAGATTTAACCCCATATGTATCCTTTTTACTCTTCTTTATTCCTTCCTGTATCTGAGTTTCCATATAGTAGTGATTTGTTTTTTTCATTTGAACACATTATAATGTTTCCTTTAGTACAGATCTGAGGGTTATAAATTGTTTTATTTGTCTGAAAGTTATTTTATTTTACTTTTACTCTAAAAACATATTTGTAAGATATAGGATTCTAAATTAGCAGCTATTTCCTTTGAATACTTTAAATATTTCACTTCTTTTTTTCTGGCTTGTATTATCTCTGTAGTAAAGTTAACTGTCAATATTTTCATTATTCCTTTGAAAGTAATATCTATTTGTCTCTACCTGATTTTATTTTCTCTACTCATCTTTAATTTTCAGCATATTTCTGATGAGCTTTTTTTCATGTTTGTTGAGCACATAAATGTCTTCTTTTGAGAAGTGTCTGTTCATATTCTGTGCCCACTTTTTGATGGGGTTTTTTTTTCTTATAAATGTGTTTACATTCCTTATAGATTCTGGATATTAGTCCTTTGTCAGATGGACAGATTGCAAAAACTTTCTCCCATTCTGTAGGTTGCCTATTCACTCTGATGATAGTTTCTTTTGCTATGCAGAAGCTCTTTCGTTTAATTAGATCTCACTTGTCAATTTTGGCTTTTGCTGCCATTGCCTTTGGTGTTTTAGCCATGAAGTCTTTGCCCATGCCTATGTCCTCAATGGTATTGCCTAGGTTTTCTTCTAGGGTTTGTATGGTTTTAGGTCTTACATTTAAGTCTTTACTCTATCTTGAGTTAATTTTTGTATAAGGTGTAAGAAAGGGGTCCAGTTCCCGTTTACTGCATATAGCTACCCAGTTTTTCAACACTATTTATTAAATAGGGAATTCTTTCCACATTGGTTGTTTTGTCAGGTTTGTCAAAGATCACATGGTTGTAGAGGTGTGGTGTTATTTCTGAGGCCTCTGTTCTGTTCCATTAATCTATATATCTGTTTTGGTACCAGTATCATGCTGTTTTGGTTACCATAGCCTTGAAGTATAGTTTGAAGTCAGGTAGCATGATGCCTCCAGGTTTGTTCTTTTTGCTTACGATTGTCTTGGCTATACAGGTTCTTTTTTGGTTCCACATGAAATTTAAAGTAGTTTTTTTTTAATTCTGTGAAGAAAGTCAATGATAGCTTAACGGGGATAGCATTGAATCTATAAATTACTTTCGGAAGTGTGGCCATTTTCACAATATTGATTATTCCTATCCATGAGCATAAAATGTTGTTCATTTGTGTCTTCTCTTGTTTCCTTGAAATGTAGTTTGTAGTTCTCCTTGAAGAGATCTTTCACATCCCTTGTAAGTTGTATTTCCAGTTATTTTATACTCTTTGTAGCAATTGTGAATGGGAGTTCACTCATGATTTGACTCTCTATTTTGGTGTATAGGAATGCTTGTGATTTTTGCACATTGATTTTGTATCCTGAGACTTTGCTGAAGTTGCTTATCAACTTAAGGAGATTTTAGACTGAGACTCTGGGGTTTTCTAAACATATAATTATGTCATCTGCCAACAGAGACAATTTGACTTCCTCTCATCCTATTTGAGTGTCCTTTACTTCTTTCTCTTGCCTGATTGCCCTGGCCAGAACTTCCAATAGTATGCTGAATAGGAGCGGTAAGAGACAGCATCCTTATCTTCTGCCAGTTTTCAAAGGGAATGGTACCAGCTTTTGCCCATTCAGTATGATATTGGCTGTGGGTTTGTCAAAAATAGCTCTTATTATTTTGAGATATGTTCCATCAATACCTAGTTTATTGAGAGTTTTTAGCATGAAGGGGTGTTGAACTTTATTGAAGGCCTTTTCAGCATCTATTGAGATAATCATGTGGTTTTTGTCCTTGGTTCTGTTTATGTGATGGATTACGTTTATTGATTTGCATATGTTGAACCCGCCTTGCATCCCAGGGATGAAGCCAACTTGATCGTGGTGAATAGCTTTTTGATGTGCTGCTGGATTCGGTTTGTCAGTATTTTAATGAGGATTTTTTCATTGACGTTCATCAGGGATATTTTCCTGAAGTTTTCTTTTATTTTGTTGTGTCTGCCAGGCTTTGGTATCAGGATGATGCTGGCCTCATAAAATGAGATAGGGAGGAGCCCCTCTTTTCTTATTGTTTGGAATAGTTTCGGAAGGAATGGTACCAGGTCCTCTTTGTACCTCTGGTAGAATTCGGCCATGAACTCATCTGGTCCTGTGCTTTTTTTGTTTGGTAGGATATTAATTACTCCCTCCATTTCAGAACCTGTTATTGTTCTATTCAGGGATTCAACTTCTTCCTGGCTTAGTCTTGGGAGGGTGTATGCGTCCAGGAATTTATCCATTTCTTCTAGATTTTCTAGTTTATTTGATAGAGGGGTTAATAGTGTTCTCTGATGGTAGTTTGTATTTCTGTGGGATTAGTGGTGATCTCGCCTTTATCATCGTTTAGTATGTCTATTTGGTTCTTCTCTCTTTTCTTCTTTATTAGTGTGGCTAGCAGTCTATATATTTTGTTAGTCCTTTCAAAAAACCAGCTCCTGGATTCATTGATTTTTTGAAGGGTTTTTATGTCTCTATTTCCTTCAGTTCTGCCCTGATCTTAGTTATTTCTTGTCTTCTGCTAGTTTTTTAGTTTGTTTGCTCTTGCTTCTGTAGTTCTTTTTATTGTGATGTTAGGATGTTGATTTTAGATCTTTCCCATTTCTCCTGTGGGCATTTAGTGCTATAAATTTCCCTGTATACTCTGCTTTAGTTGTGTCTCAGAGATTCTGGTACGTTGGTTCTTTGTTCTCATTAGTTTCAAAGAACTTATTTATTTCTGCCTTAATTTTGTTATTTACCCAGTAGTCATTTAGGAGCAGGTTGTTCAGTTTCCATGTAGTTACGTGGTTTTGAGTGAGTTTCTTAATCCTGAGTACTAATTTGATTGCACTGTGGTCTAAGAGACTGTTTGCTATGATTTCTGTTCTTTTGCATTTGCTGAGGAGTGTTTCACTTCCAATTATGTGGTCAATTTTAGAGTAAGTGTGATGTGGTGCTTAGAAGAATGTATGTTCTGTTGATTTGGGTGGTGAATTCTGTAGATGTCTATTAGGTTTGCTTGGTCCAGAGCTGAGTTCAAGTCCTGAATATCCTTGTTAATTTTCTGTCTCATTGATCTGTCTCATATTGACAATGGGGTGTTAATGTCTCCCAATATAATTGTGTGGGAGTCTAAGCATCTTTGTAGGTCTCTAAGAACTTGCTTTATGAATCTGGGTATTCCTGTATTGAGTGTATATATATTTAGGATAGTTAGCTCTTCTTGTCACATTGATCCCATTCCCATTATGTAATGCCCTTATTTGTCTCTTTTGATCTTTGTTGGTTTAAAGTCTTTTTTTATCAGAGATTACAATTGCAACCCCCACTTTTTTTTTCTTTCCATCTGCTTAGTAAATATTCCTCCATCCCTTTATTTTGAGCCTATGTGTGTCTTTGCATGTGAGATGGGTCTCATGAATACAGCACACCAATCGGACTTGACTCTTTATCCAATATTCCAGTCTGTGTCTTTTAATTGGGGCATGTAGCCCATTTATATTTAAGGTTAATATTATTATGTGTGAATTTGATCCTGTCATTATGAAGCTAGCTGGTTATTTTGCCCATTAGTTGATGTAGTTTCTTCATAGTGTCGATGATGTTTACAATTTGGTGTGTTTTTGCAGTGACTGGTACTGGTTTTTCCTTTCTATATTTAGGCTTCCTTCAGAAGCTCTTGTAAGGCAGGCCTGGTGGTGACAAAACCTCTCAGCATTTGCTTGTCTGTAAGAGATTTTATTTCTCCTTTGCTTATGAAGCTTAGTTTGGCTGGATATGAAATTCTGGGTTGAAAATTCTTTTCTTTAAGAATGTTGAATATTATCCCCCACTCTCTTCTGACTTGTACGGTTTCTGCAGAGAAATCTGCTGTTAGTCTGATGGGCTTCCCTTTGTGGGTAGCCTGACCTTTCTCTCTGGCTGCCCTTAACATTTTTTTCTGTATTTCAACCTTGGTGAATCTGATGATTATGTGTCTTGGGTTGCTCTTCTCAAGAAGTATCTTTGTGGTATTCTCTGTATTTCTTCAATTTGAATGTTGGCCTGTCTTGCTAGGTTGGGAAAGTTCTCCTGGATAATATCCTGAAGAGTGTTTTCCAACTTGGTTCCATTCTCCCTGTCACTTTCAGGTACACCAATCAAATTTAGGTTTGGTCTCTTCATATAGTCCCATATTTCTTGGAGGCTGTGTTCATTCCTCTTCATTCTTTTTTCTCTAATCTTGTCTTCATGCTTTATTTAATTAAGTTGGTCTTCAATCTCTGATAACCTTTCTTCTGCTTGATCGATTTGGCTGTTAATACTTGTGTATGCTTCACAAAGTTCTCATGCTATGTTTTTCAGTTTCATCAGGTCATTTATGTTCTTCTCTAAACTGATTTTTCTAGTTAGCAATTTCTCTAACTTTTTTTTGAGGTTGTTGGCTTACTTGCATTGGGTTAGAACACGCTCCTTTAGCTCGGAGGAGTTTGTTATTACCCACTTTCTGAAGCCTACTTTTGTCCATTCATCAAACTCATTCTCTGTCTAGTTTTGTTCTTACTGGCAAGGAGTAGTGATCCTTTGGAGGAGAAGAGGCATTCTGGTATTTGGAATTTTCAGCCTTTTTTGTGCTGGTTTTTCCTCATCTCTGCCGATTTATTTACCTTTCATCTTTGATGCTGGTAACCTTCTGATGGGGTTTTTGTGTGGACATCCTTTTTGTTGACGTTGATGCTATTTCTTTCTGTCTGTTAGTTTTCCTTCTAGCAGTCAGGCCCCTCTGCTGCAGGTCAGCTGGAGTTTGCTGGAGGTCCACTCCAGAACCTGTTTGCCTCGATATCACCAGGGGAGGCTAGAGAACAGCAAAGATTGGTGCCTGTTCATTCCTCTGGAAGCTTCATCCTGGAGGGGCATCTGCCAGATGCCAGCTGGAGCTCTTCTGTATGAGGTGTCTGTCGACCTCTGCTGGGAGGTGTCTCTCAGTCAGAAGACACAGGGATTAGGGACCCACTTGAGGAGGCAGTCTGTCCCTTAGCAGAGCTTGAGTGCTGTACTGGGAGATCTGCTGCTGTCTTCAGAGCTAGGAAGCAGGAACGTTTAAGTCTGCTGAAGCTGCACCCAGAGCTGCCCCTTCCCCCAGGTGGTCTGTCCAAGGGAGATGTGAGTTTTATCTATATGCCCCTGACTGGGGCTGCTGCCTTTCTTTCAGAGATGCCCTGCCCAGAGAGGAGGAATCTAGAGAGGCAGTCTGGGTACAGCAGCTTTGCTGAGTTGCGGTGGGCTCCATCCAGTTTGAACTTCCCCGGGGGCTTTGTTTACACTCTGAGGGGAAAACTGCCTCTTAAGCCCCAGTAACAGTGGATGCCCCTCCCCGTACCAAGCTCAGGTGTCCCAGGTCAACTCAGACTGCTGTCCTGGAAGCAAGAATTTCAACCCAGTGGATCTTTGCTTGCTGGGCTTTGTGGGGGTGGGATTCACTGAGCTAGACCACTTGGGTCCCTGGCTTCAGCCCCCTTTCCAGTGGCATAAACAGTATTGTCTCATTGGCATTCCAGGAGCCACTGGGATATTAACAAACAAAACAAAACAAACAAACAAAAATCTCCTGCAGCTAGCTCAGTTACTGCCCAAAGGGCCGCTCAGTTCTATGCTTGCAACTCAAGGCCCTGGTGGTGTAGCAATCCGAGGGAATCTTCTGGTCTGCAGGTTGTGAAGACCATGGAAAAAGTGTAGTATCTGAGCCAGAATGCACTGTTCCTCATGGCACAGTCCCTCACTGCTTCCCTTGGCTAGGGGAGGGAGTTCCCCAACCCCTTGTGCTTCCCGGGTGATGCAACACCCCACTCTGCTTTGGCTTGCCCTCTGCGGGCGGCACCCACTGTCTAACCAGTCCCAGTGAGATAAACCAGGTACTTCAGTTGAAAATGCAGAAATCACCTACCTTGTAGGTTGATCTTGCTCGGAGCTGCAGACCACAGCTCTTCCTATTCGGCCATCTTTCCAACCACCTATTGCTTTACTCTTTTATCACTCTTTTTTTCTTGTATTACTTTTTATACATTTTAAAAATTCTTCATGGCATTTATAAGGCTTCTTGATTCTATCTTGATGACTCTTATCTATTTTGGAGTGATCTAAGTCTTGACATCTTCAAATATCACTTCTGCTTCATTTTATTTCTCCTCTGCTTCTGAATTCCAGTTATACACATATTGTATCTCCTCACTATTTTCTCTGTATCTCTTACTGCATCAAGTGCATTATTCATCATTTTTTCTCTCCATCTTTTATTTTGGATGTTTTCTGTCTAATGTGTTTTACAGTTTATTAAGTCACTCCTCAGTTCTTTCTAATTTGCTGCTCTGTGTCTTCACTGTCTCTTCATTGAATTCTTGTTTTTTTCTTTTTTTTTAGATGGATCTTGCTCTGTCACCCAGGCTGGAGTGCAGTGATGCAATCTAGGCTCACTGCAACCTCCACCTCCTGGATTCAAGCGGTTCTCCTGCCTCAGCCTCCTGAGTAGTTGGGATTACAGCCACCTGCCACCATGTCCTGCTAATTTTTTGCATTTTTTAGTAGAGACGTGTTTCACTATCTTGGTCAGAGTTTCACTATCTTGAACTCCTGGCCTCATGGTCCACCCACCTTGGCCTCCCAAAGTTCTGGGATTACAGGCATGAGCCACTGCACCCGGCCTCATTGATTCTTATTTTTAATTATTGTATTTTCTGATTTTAGGATTCCTACTTGATACATGCACAGACATATACACACACAAAATATTTTTCTATATCCTTGTACATAATGATCAGTGATTTTAAAGTCTTTAATAACTCTCAAATTTGGGTCTCTGGTAGATATGTTCTATTATTTATTATTTTATCTATTGATTATGTTTATTTTTAGTTGTATTGCATTATCTTTTTCAGTGTATGACTCTATCTTTTTATTATATACTTGTCCTTACATTTGCAAAATAAATTGAGGCTTAGGATGGTGTTATCTGTCTCCAAAGAGTTTTTACATTGGCTTCTATCCGTCACCTAAAAACACTGGCACTCATGGACAATTGGGCACTAGAACTGCAGATCAACTCAGTCCCATTTCAGGGAATAAAATTGTTTGGAAATGAGCTGCACACTCTATGAGCATAAGTGTACTTCTTGGAGTGAACTGAATGTTTATGTTCCCTCCAAAATTCATAAGGAGAATCCTAATTCATAATGTAATGGTGTTTGAAGGTGGGGCCTTTGTGAGGTGATTAGATCATGAGGGCAGAATTCTCATGAATAGGGGGATTAGTGCTATTATTTCAAACCCCAAAGAGTTTGTTCACCGATTCAGCCATGTGAGATTACATCAAGAAGATGGCTATCAGTGAAACAGGAAGCAGCCCTCACCAGACATATCTGCTGGTGGCTTGATCTTGGACTTCTCCGGCTCCAGAGCTGCGAGAAATAAATTTCTGCTGTTTATAAGCCATTCAGTTTATGGTGTTTTTTGTTATAGCGGGCAAAACAGACTAAGATGCTTCTAATACACTTCCCCTTTATGAGCTATGGACTCTAACCAATCCCCTAGAACTTCAAAGATGTCAAAAGTAGTGGTCAGCCTCTCAAACTCTAAGCTGTTCTCTCTTCAATCATAAAGTGTCTCCAGTGAAAAAAGTAGCACCAACTACTGGATTTATCTCATCTAAACTTCCTCTGCTTCTACCATAGTAACTGTCTGATATCTCTAAGCAGAACTTGCTTATATTTATTGTCACTTCTAGACATCCTCAGCCAGAGAATTGATCTCCCAAAATACCTAAACTGATTCTTTTTCCTTACAAGACTGAAGAATAACTTAAGCCAGTTTCCAAATTTTCTTATTACTAGTAGATGATTTTTTAATGTCAGAGATTATAATTTTATATCTCTATCCACATTTATGTGTATAATTAGAAGATATTCAGAAACTATTCCACCAGAAGAAACTATGTCTGCATTATTAAATCACTACTGGGAGCTCACATGTTCATAACAACCACCAAGAATTTTGCTTAAGCACTAAAACGTATTTCTAAATTTTCCCTTTAGTATTTATTTTTCAATGCTTATTTATTTCATCATCTGCAAGTATCACCCACAGACAAGTGATAGCTGATATCAAAAGTATGGGAAGAGATTTATAGATTTAAAATTTAATTAAATTAAACTTTAAAATTAGGAATTATTATTTAACTTTTTATTTTGAGAAAATTATACATTCACTGCAGTTTTAGGAAATAATACAGAGTGATCCCACGGATCCTTAGCCCAGTTTCTCCCAATGGTAACATCTTACAAAATGATATGGTTCAGATCTGTGTCCCCACCACATCTCATGTCGAATTATAATTCCCACTGTTGGAGGTGGGGCCTCATAGGAGGTGATTGGATCATGGGACCACGTTTCTCATGAACAGTTTAGCACCATCCCTCTTGGTAATATCCTCATGATAGTAAGTTCTCATGAGGTCTGGTCGTTTAAACGTGCGTAGCACCTTCCCTCAACTCTCGCTCCTGTTCCTGTCATGTAAGACACCTACTCCCTCTTTGTCTTCTACCATGATTGTAAGTTTCCTAAGGACTCTCCAGAAGCAGAACCCACTATGTTTTCTAGGCAGCCTGCAGAACCATGAGCCAGTTAAACCTCTTTTCTTTATAAATTACCCAGTTCCAAGTGTTTCTTAACAGCAATGTTAAGAATGGACTAATACATGAAACTATGCTACAGTGTTACAATCAGGATATTGATACAAAAAAGAGTCTGACTAAAATGGTCAACACAGGGATCCATCATGTTGTCCCTGTAAAGCCAACTTACTTCCTATAAGCTCTATTTAGCCCTCAGACCCCAAAAGACCAGTTCCCCTGATATATCTAAAGGGATCAAACACTTTAGAATCTTCTTTCTGCTCTATCTCTATCTATATTTAATGTAAAATTTAGAAACTAATTCACCAAAAGAAACTATGTCTGCATTTTTAAATCACTACTCGAAGCTCACATATTCATAACGACAACAAAGCATTTTACTTAAGCATTAAAACATATTTCTAAATTTTCCCTTTAGTATTTATTTTTTCAGTGCTTATTTATTTCATCATCTGCAAGTATCACCCACAGACAAGGGACAGCTGATACCAAAATTATCTGTAGGTAGTACTATAGATAAGTTAAATTAAAAATGAGGGTATTACCTTTAAAAGCATCACATAGAATAGATGTTGCAGATGTAGTTGGCAAATTCTCAGAACAGACTCTTTTCTGTATCATTATCAATATCCTGATTGAGTACTATATTAAGAAATACCTGAAACTGGGTAATTTATAAAGCAAAGAGGTTTACTTGGCTATGGTTCTGCAGGCTGTACATGGAGCATAGTGTCTTCTGCTTCTGGGGAGACCTGCTGTATTAGAGGGTTCATGACTAGTAGTCTCCTAAACACAGGGGAACATTAAGAACAATGAAATAATAATTTGGCAATCATCATTGTCACGAGAATAATTCACAATCACCATTGTCATTGTTGTATTTAATAGGCAAAGTGCTTACCTTCAGATGTTTATGTCAGTTTCTTCTTTCTTTTTTTTTCAGATCTAGGTAGAACTACAGATAAGTTAATTAAAATGAGGGTATTGCCTTTAAAAGCACTGCATAGAACTGATGTTGCAAATATAGCTGGCAAATTCTCATTTCATCTTAGTGTTGTGTTATCAATAATATCACACCTTCACAGAAGCCAGTAACAGCGAATTGATCCGGCTAGTCCCTTTGTGATAGAAATGCTTTCCAGATATCCCATTAGATGCAGTGGAGATTGTAGTGCTTTCCTTTCTTTCTGAGCGGTAATAAGGAGGGGATTATATTAAATCTTATTAGTCTGGACACTAAAACAGGACACTAAAGATAGCTCCAAGTTTGCTGAAAGGCAGTACAAAGGAATAGCAAAAGAGTTTGTTATATATTTATTGTCAAATAGAAGAAATAAAATACTGGCATCATGATTTCAAAATTAGTCAAAGAATAATTGACTTAATACGGCTGTAATAATTTCTTAACTATAAAACAACTTATGGAAGAAAATTTCAACCCAAATCTTCAAAATACTCCCTACTTCATGCAAAGTGATCCACTCACTATCGCCTGTAATCAACATGTCCATTCTCCCAGTGCCATCCATTCCTCCATGCTCACAGAGTTATAGTTGAAGATTTGGTGTGCCTTCCCAGCAGAGGGAGTTGTAAATTTGATAGAGCTTGACTAACATCCAGTGATCAAAAGCTTAGTGGTCACTTGGGCTCTGGGCTATTGAATGCCATGTTGAATGACTTATGGAGGAAAAAAAAAAAAAAAGATGTTCAGATAAATTTGAATTTTAGATAAACAACAAATACAAACTTTCAGAATAAGTATGTACTAGGCAATATTAGAGACATAATTTAAAATTTTTGAGTTAAATTTAAATCTAATTAGACATCCTATCTTTTCTCCGGCAACCCTGGTTGAAAAGTCAGTTGGCTACAGAGGGGAAGAAAGAAGAGTAATATTTAACAGTAAAAGACAGGGCCTCTTTTATCAATACGAGAAACGGAAGCAGGAAGGAGCTGGTTAGCAACATCAACCTCATGGTGATGGCACTGCACCTGCCAGGTCAGATGATCAAATGTCTGCAGGAGAGTAGCCTGCTAGACTATGGGATAATGGCAGTGGGTGGAATATAAGGAGTGGACTCCAGAGGGACTTTGCATAGGAGCTCAATAAGGATGCCTACAGGCTGGGAAGCAGTCATTTGACTTATCTGACCTATCTTATGTGATTGCCCTAAGGACTTTTGGAAGTAGGGCAGAGACTCTACTTCCAAAAGTCTCGTGAAAGGGAACGAAGGAGGTGAAGAGTTGGATGTTCAGAAGTATTTTGTAGATGTTTGAATTAAATGTGTCTTTGAGCATAATTCGAACCTTTGAAATACCCTGTGGCTTAAATGAAGTAAAAACAGCAGGCACAACTATGTCTGCCTTGCATCCACAGACTCCTTCAGCTTCTTCCAGAAAAGGGTAGAACCTTGTTCATCATTGACTCCCCAGTAACGGATACAAACTTGCTTCAAAAGACATGACTCTAAGTGTCTATCAATTTGATTTGTTATAGTTATGAGACTAAAAATAGTGTTTCTCCAAAGAAAATAAATTGGTCTCTTATGAAATCAAGAGCTGTATTTGTTTTCAAAATGATCAATAAATCAAGATATAATTGAGAATTTTTTAAAAAGCAAAGGGAAATAAAAGTAATCTGGTAAAAAAAAAAGTTCCTCTTTCTTTGTTTGAAACTGTACTATTTATCTTTGAACACTATAAACTACTGATATTTCTATGCACAACCAAACACTCCACCCTTACAGGAAATGGTTAGCTATACTCTGCTGGCAGAGTGATCTCAGTGTGATCGGGATTTAAATCACTGGGTGGATGAGGAGTACCTTGTGGAAGAGCAATGAGCCTAATAGACACTGATGTATCTGGAATACTGTCCTGTCTTAGCCTCCCTCCATCTCACATCCCTGGTCCACTGCCCGAACTTAGACTGCTATGAGACTCATCATGTCCTTTCCAATAGATGAATAACGTAGTTCAGAAGGAAGTGCTTCAGCCTAAGAGACTTACCCTGAAAAATGTCACTTTGAGCATAAAATGTTATATTAGATACCATGAGAATAAGGAAATGATATGAAATCAGGAGCATCAGACAAAGCAAATGTTTTAGCTTATATCATAAGCTTTATCTTTCACATTAATGTCCAGACTGTCTGGTTGATGTGAAAATTCATTAGCTGGTATGGCTTAAGTCACCCTCTAAATTCCATTTTACTACTTGTATAAAAAAATATTTTTGAACTGTTTCAAAATTGAGATTTTTATACTGTCAAATAGTAGAACAACATTATACTAATTCTTATTAACTGTCATCTTACCTCCATGAAAATGACAAAATGAGAATATATTCTTAGAGAAAAACTGACCTCTCGCAGACGATTCGCTAAATTCATAGTATTTGTAACTATTCAGGTAAAGGCAGAGGGATAAGATAAAAGAGGTATCCCATGAGGGTTTAAATGATCAACACTATTTTATATTTTAGGGTGTATGGTGAGCATAAAGATTTTCTTGTAATACTCTTTGTATCTGTTTCTATCTTAAATGTTTCATAGTAAGCTTTTAAGAAAGATGAAAAATCATAGCTATTTCATTCATGCATATATTATGATGACCTTATATATAGGTCAAATTACGTGCTACACATTTATTTAATATAAATTTTTTATCTTTAGGAATGTGATCGCCCCTCTTCTCTGATGCTTTTATAGTTATTTAATTACAAATCAAAGGAGGATATTTTGATGAGCTATTGAGATGGCTTTTGATTTTCAATACCTATCATCTGTAAAACATCGTATTGATTGTAGGCTTCTTCAACCCCATAAATCTCTCTAACTACCACCCTCTTCTTTCATCTCCTCTTCGACATTTTGAAAAAGCTGTTTAAAGTAACCATCTCCTCTTAGCCGCCCGCCATTCGTCCTCCGTGGTGTCCTGTGACTCACTCCATTAACAATGAAGTCATGCATTAGTAGTTGTCACTAACAAATGCTTGCTAAATCTTACTTAATCTCTGTAGCCTTTGCACTGTTAATCTTCCCATCTTTCTTGTCACATTATCTTGTCATCTTTAGGTTTCCATAACGTATTTACTTGCCTTTTCTCTTCTGAGTCCAGTTTTCACCACTTAGCCACTTTCTCTTTACAATTTTACTCTAAACCTAATTTTACCCATAAGCCTAACTTTCTTCACTGTGAATACTGCTCATTGCAATGTGACCTAGATTGCTTATTGTGTCCATACAGGGGAATTCCAGGCAACTATTTCAAAGTATAAGGTAAATCAGTTATGACCACTTGGAAAAAGTAAGTGGCACCAAATAACACATTTAAAAAAAAAAAAAAAGAATTGTTGATAGCAATATAAATGTTCAGAGAAGGAAAAATTAAAGAAATATGCACTATGCTTTACCAAAAGTTGTTTTATAGAGTCAATTACATAGGATATTTACCTTCTAAATTCTATATTTATATCATTTTGAATTTTGTATGAGCATATATTACTTTGAAAGCTATAAAATATGAAAGAGAAAGTGAGAAATAGGAATGTAATAGACTTCATTGTATTGTCAGGTTGATTAAATGACACAGGACTTGCCTGGATTTATTGTGGGTTTAACTGTCTGTTGGACATCATAAACCCACAACAAATGTTAACTATTAGTATTACCTCATTGTACCTTTGCAGTTTCATTCTTCTTCTCCCAATCCTAATGCTTTGTTCAGTAGGGTTGCCACCTCAGCTCTTTTCTGTCACTCTATATACTTCCCCTGACATTCCTCTGCCAATAACTCACACATTTCTAGCCAAATTATCCTATGAAGCTCCAGACCCACCTGCCATAGTCTTGAGCACAGTTCTACTTGTATATCCTACAGGCCCCAAAATGCAACGTGCATAGAGCCAAAGTCTTCATCTTGACCCTCCGTAAGTACTTGGCCTCTGAGGTCCCCATTTCAATGCCTAATACCATCATCAATCCATTGTGCAAGCCAAAAACCTGAAGGTCAACCAATATTCTGCCATCATCCCTTACAACTGATACCTGTGTGCAGTCGATTCTTCCCCTTTATCTCCTTCGTAGCTCGAGAGCCCATCCACTTCTATTCAACTCCTCTGCCATTCCCTTGGTCAGTTCCTACAACATATCTGTAACTGCTTCCTATTGAAATCACTGCCTCAGTTTTACATCATCACAATTCGTTTATTCAACAAACATTTACTGAGCATAGTTTATAACCACTGGGGAGAGAAACAAATAAATTTGCAATTGTAACTTCTGCTTTCATCAGTGCTGATGTGGTTCTTATTTCCTATATTATACACACATACACATATCTTATTCAAGTTCAATTTTTTTAAGAACACAAACATTTTAGTGCAATCATACTATAGGATGACAATGGTATAATAGCGATGGTACAGAGAATCTCAAAGACACAGAGTAGATGAAAACCAGCTTAGAGTAGGTTATTTCAAGGAAGGCTTCCTGGAGGAAGCAACATCTGTGCCGAAATCTAAAGTATGCGGAGGTGTTGGTCAAACAAAGAGGAAAAGAAGTATCCCAGGTCAGAAACTGCATTTTTGATGTTCTAGAGGCCAGTCTTCTTAGTATGAAACAGTCTGTTCCACTGTAGCTGTTATCTGTCATCAGAATGGAAGAAACCAAGGCAGATTCCTGTAAAATTTATAAGGATATTATATTCTGTCCTAGGGAGAATGAGAGCCATTGTATGATTTGAAGCAAGAACATCACATAGTAAAATGATCATCCTGGCCACAGGGGTGTCTGTCCCTGCCCTCCAAATCAGAGTGAATTCTGTACATTCTACTTAATACACTTCCACAGATCTCTATTTCCCTCAGTTTTAAGTCCAAGTATTATCTGATCCCTGCTTACTTCTCTATTCATATATCTTATTCTTCACCCAGCTTTAACAAACTCAGCTTCAGCAAAATCAGTCTTCTAGCACCCCGTGGAAACAAAAGTACTGCACAGTTTGCTTCTGAGCCTTTGCACACTCTGTTCCACACTTCCTTCACTAATTCTGGAACGTATTTCCATCTTTCTTCACTACAGTAACAACTAATCATTTAGAACTCAACTTAAAATTAACCCCATTATATGGCATCCACCAACCACATCCAAAGTTTGATCTGTGCCCTTTCTTTGCAATCAAAATACTATATGATGATCTTTATATTTTATTATCTATCATGCTCCACTGTAAGTGCCTGCTTTTCTCTTTTCTTTTCTTTTTCATAAGATACTTTGATACGGGCATATGATGCATTGTTTTCTTTTCTTTTCTTTTTGGTCTTGCTCCCTAGTATGCATAAATTCTGTAAAGCTAGGGGTTTGTCTTGTAGTAATGTGATAAACATATGTTGAATTAATGTATAACAGTATTTGGCTTTCTTGTTTAGAGAATATAGCAGGTTTCTAAAGAAATGCAAATTATGTATCAATTAATGTATCAAGTAAAATATTATAGCATTAATCTAAAACATATAATAAATAGTTTTATAAATTACATGCTAGAAATAGGAAGATTCAAGAGATTCAATATTAGTTACATCTTTCTTACTTGCTGTGCTATTAAGTTAATTTTAATATTTCTTTCAAATTTAAAATCCTCTAATCAAATAATAAAATTGATTGTAGATAGAATCTATGTAAGTAACAAATGTTTCCCAGACAACAAAATTAACAATGTAGTTTACTTATTTCTATTCAGTTATTTTAAAAAAAAGTGGGGAAAAAAAATCTTTGTAAGCCATCAATGTTTGACTAATATTTTTTACACTATCCTGATAAATTGGTTTGTTTTTGTGATTATGTTACTGAAAGAAAAATTTAATTCTTAAGTAAAATTGTAGTGGAAAGCAATTTGTCTCAACTATAAATGGTGCCTGGAAACCCACTCTTAAATCTTCTCTTAGTAATTCAATTCTAACCACTATAATTCAACCTTAGATAAAAACTCACTTATCAATTGGATGGTCATTTCCTCTGACTCTGTGTTTTATTAGTATTTTTCTACGTATTACCTTCTTTAATTAGAGAAATACAGAAACTGGCATAAAGAATTTCAAACATTAGTATTATATTTCTTCAAATGAGTTTAATGTCAGAACATTGCCATGTGGCTATAAATCTAGAATTTCCAGTTTTAGATGAACAAGGTAATATCACCTTTGAGAATCTATCCACAAACTGCCAGAACAAAATTAAAAGCAATTCATCAAAAGAGCATACGGACTGTCTTAGTAGAATGGACATTGATTATGTACCAATTAAAGCGAACATGACTCACACTGAATGGAAATCAATCGACTCTATCTGTATAATAAGCATGTTCCCCCCTTCGCTCTTGGAGAAGGAGCCATGCAGACAGCTGGGGAAAGAGATGGGCACGATATGTCACATGAGTGCTGTATTGGAGTTCAGGAAAGACGAGGGTGAGTCTCAAAGGATGTGTGGCCAAGGAAACACCGGACACAGGCCTGTACACACATACCCCTCCATTTACTTAGTGGCCAGCCAGCCTGCAGAGGGAACTGTAGAGGGAATCCTGTGAACTGCTGGCCTCAGCCAGACCCAGGGCTTTTCCAAAGACAAAGAAGATTGAACCAAGGTGAATGTCTGGATGAGAGACAGAAGAGGCCCCTTCTCCCACTAGAGCCAGCCAGTGTGCATTCCTCAGGGCAAAAGTGAAAAGCATCTGCCTTTACTTTTCTTTCTTTCCTTCTCATCTCCCATTTATTCTTTTTTTTTTTGTATCAGATTTATTGAGATATAATTCACATACCAAGTAGTTCATCATTTTATACTGTACACTTCAGTGGGTTTTAGCATATTAACAAGGTTGTGCAACCATCACCACTATCTACTTCCAGGCCTTTTTCATCACTCATGCCATTAGCAGTCATTCTTTATTTCTCTTCCTCCCACACCTCACCCCAGTCAACCACTGATCTCCTTTCTGTCTCTATTTTATTTGCCTAATCTGGACATTTTATATCAGTGAAGTTATACGTGGTCTTTTGTGACTGCCTTCTTTCACTTAGCATGTTTTCAAAGTCTATCCACGTTGTAGCATGTATCAATATATTCCTAGATATGACTGAATAGTATCCCACTGTTAGGATATTCTGTGCATCTATCCATCCGTTGATGGCCATTTTGGTTGTTGCTACATTTTGGCTATTATGAATAGCTGCTTTAAACATTCACGTACTTTTTTTGTGTTGACATGTGTTTTCATTTTTCTTGGGGAGATATTCATTTTCTTGGGGAGAAATGCTGTCATATGGTAACTCTATGTTTAACCATTATCCTAAGTGAATTAACACAGGAACAGAAAGCCAAATATCACATGTCTTCACTTATAAGTGGTAGCTAAACATTGAGTACACATGAACACAAAGAAGGGAATAATAGACACCAGGGTCTACTTGAGGTGGGAGGGTGGGAGAAGGGTGAGGACTGAAAAACTACCTATTGGGTACACTGCTCGTTACCTGGGTGAAGAAATAATTTGTACACAAAACCCTGGGACACATAATTTACCCATGCAACAAACCTGCACATGTATCCCCGAACCTAAAATAAAAATTGGAAGGATAAGGTACCTGGATTTAAATTGGTGGGTATCAATGTATCCCTTACCTTCTAACTTCCTAGCAACTGAGTTTCATACTGCATCCTCCCGGTGCTGCTGTCATACACTCAAAGGTTCCCCAACAACATTTATTAAAAGAGAAAAAACAAATTCTTACATTTTACACACTTTGCTACATAGTACTAGGATGGTGAGAGTGAAGGCCTTAAAAATCTCATCAGCTCCATTTATTAGATGTTGTGGACCTTTTACGGCTTGTACAGACAATTGAGCATTGCAGTGCAATGAAACAAGAACAACCACAGGGTGCCTGAAAAAGCTCTTTGAGTTGTGTGAATTCAGTAAACCATATACAAATCATGAGAGCAGCTGCTTTGACTAAAATGCGTACTATAATTTGAGCTATTTTTTTCACAGAAACTATTTAAACCTATAATGTTATATGGTACATTTAGAAAAACTCCTCATTATACCCTCTTTTATCTTATTAATTTTTTTTTTGTTATTGACTACAAATACCACACATACCAACTTTCCTTTGAGACTGTGGATTAAAAAAAAAAAAGAAAGAAAAACCTATGCTGCTTTCTTTAGAATTCAAACTTGTTTCACACAGTTGTTTTGTTTTGTTTTAAGTGGTCTCTCAGGGCAAGAAAATAGATTACCTTATATTTGATTTTTCTCAGGTTCTGGAGATAAATTGCAACCCCCTAGTTAAGCATTTTGTTTCTTTCTCACTGTTCTTTTCCTCTGGATTTAATTGCTCCTTTCTCTGTCGTCATTTATTTGGACCTCTATAAAAGTATTTGTTTTATTCTGTCCAGCAGTGGATCTCTGCTGCGTGTTTTTCTCCATGGAAGGATGTGCAAGCTCTTAAGGGAGTGGTGCACATGGCTTTTTCATGTTTGCATACCTGACAGCCACACAAAAAAATGTAGCTTCCAGAGACCTTGTGTCTGATTGAACTAAGTTTAACAGACCAGGTCAAAAAATCTTGCTTGTAAGAGATTTAGAGAGAAAAAATACATATTGACAACAGTCAACCTCTGTGATCACTATGGACAATCTACGATCAATGAGAGTCCATGCAAGAAGATCCATTTTGTGATCACATTAGGCAGCAATGTTCCCTAAAGACACAGGATAGAAACTGGATGCAAAGATCTGACATTTAACATAAGCAGTAGTGTGCAAAACACAACATTTTTCTTGCTCTTACTGAATAATATAATAAAGCACCAAAGTAAAAAAAAAATCTGTCAATTATGTGGTCATTTTAATGACAAAAGATTAAAATAACAAATGGTTTAAAGGCATACATTTTTATAGGCTATATACACAATTGCTATTTCCAAATATCTGCCTATTCTATGTCAATTGAGCAAAATATTTGTTTAAGTGATCCAACTTTATGCTTTCCACACAATTTCGTACAGATAATAAGTTTAATTCATTTTTTACATGCACGTTCTTCTGTTTAACACATTTATTTGGCGTTTACAATGCTCAAATGTCTATAAAATGTGTCTTAATACTTTGTATTTGAAGTTTCTAAAGTGAACCTGTATTCTTTATAGATTTCATCTTTATAAGAAGCCAGTATTTGCCTCTGAGCTAAAGGACGGTTTTTAATTCCTACTTTAGAGATGAGAACTGAGGACATAGAATACAAGGTACATGACCAAAATCCCACTGGTAGCATATATCTAAGTCAGGACTTCTAACTTAAGGAAACTAGAAACTTCCCAGGGCTCCTCAATACTGTACCACATGAGCATATCCAGGGGAGATACTTGGGATTGTCACATTCATTTGATTCTTTTTTTATACAATCCTTAACCTTTAACAAGGGCTCCATGCAAATAAAATTATATACGGGTGAAATGATGTTATGTTTGGGATTCTCTTTAAAACACTCTAGGGGAAAAAAGTGAGGGTAGTGGAAAGTTTCAAAATAATTGAGAAAATGTTGCTAAGTGTTGAAGCACAGTTATGGATATAGAGGACTTGCCATGCTATTCGCTCTAATTTTGTGTGTGTATGAAAATGCCCATAATAAAATGTTAAAGAAAATAGAGACAATTTTAAACACTCACTTGGGAGCATAGATGGTAAATTATTCAAGTAAATGGTTCCTTCTGATCTTGACAACAGAATGATTCTGGAGGAAGTCCAAGATTATAACTCTTAGAGCTTTAGACCTGTAGATTCTACTTCAACTCATCTCCTTTCAATAAACAAAATGCTTACTCTGCAAAAAACATTTACTGAGTATTCAAATTCTTCCATGAGATAGCCAAAGAAAACAAAGTTAATGGAAAAATTATGCATAAAAGCAAAAATTAAAATTCCTTTCAGAATAATGGATGAGAAGAGCTATTGGGAAAAGGAAATGATAAGAAAACACCAGTTGAATACATTATTCTCAAATTCTTTGTAATATGCATATGACTTGACACATTTTAAATTTCAGAATTTTTATGGAACTTAGAGAATACTCTCTAAAATAATGTAAGAATAAAACCAAGGATGGGAACAAATTTAGTATAGCATGAAAAAGAAAAATGAAAAGTGTGACCACTTTACCCTGGACCCCTTTTATGGCCTTACAGGGGAAAAGTGATGCAGGAACATGACCTCAGATTTATTATAAATGCACCACATAGTAGGTGTGATGGCCCTTAGTATGTCACCTGTGAAGGGAAATACATATTTTTCCTAACCCAGTAAAAATGAAGACGTGAAATATCAGGCTTTCCCCTACCCATAGTGACAAAAAACAGCACTTAGAATAAGAAAGCAAGTGTCCTATCGACAATCTACTTACTGGTCCATGAGAGCAATTTGTCCAACTTTTCTAAAGAAACACAGAACTGAACTTTCTGCAGAGAGTAGCGAACTACCTCAAAGTATTATGGCAACCTCTCTGAGCATTTGATTATATTTGGGGCTTCTATAATTAGGCAGAAGTTAAAAGAGAAGAGTGGAAACATTAAGAGTCTCTGTTTCTGCATTAACTTAGGACAACAGAATTCATATTTTTGTGTTAGAAAGTCAAGGTCATCCCATACTAGACCAGTGAAGGGGAAAATACAGGTTAGAGCCATATTAGGAGAAACAAAATATGATCTTTATATTATTCTTGCTCTTTCTTTTACCTTCAAGTGATTACACAAAATGTTGTGAATCAATATTAATATTTTTCTGCTTTTATGATTCTATAGTGATTTTGTCAATCACTTAAGGCAGATTAACTCGAAGGCAAGTTTTCTTACAATTGAGCCCTCTGACTTTTCTCTGGAATGTTCTAAGGGAGTGGGCTTTGCCATTTTACTGCTTGGGTTTGAATCTCTCTTCCATAAGTTACTTATCTAGAGCAAGCTGCTGAAACTCTGAGGCTTAATTTTTATATCTATGAAATGGATATCATTGTACCTGCTGTAATAGACTTATTGCAAGGGTTAAATTAGGTACCACATGTAAAGGGCTTAGCTTCATATTTTGACACGTAGTAGGAACTCCACAACTGGTAGATAATAATATTATGCACATTACAACATATAAGTCTTTCTAATTTTTCTTTCTATGTTTCTTTCTATTTTTAATTAAAATGGATAGACCATAGGCCAACAAATCTCAGTCTTGGATACTGAAGTACAGTCCTGATTCCTCATGAATCAAAGATTCTGTTTTAATAGAGTATCATTAACATTGTTTTTACTTACCAAAAATCTATGCAAACTTCCTTCTCCCTTCCGAAGAAACACTCATTAACAATTTTTTTTGTAGAAAAAAATATAACATACAATCTACCCACTTAAAATTTTAAGTGTAGGGCCAGCGAGGTGGTTCCTGCACAAAATCCCTGCACTTAGGGAGGCCAAGGCAGGTGGATCACTTGAGACCAGGAGTTCCAGACCAGTCTGGCCAACATGTTGAAACCTTGTCTCTACTAAAAATACAAAAATGTCCCAGCTACTTGGGAAGCTGAGGCAGGGGAATCACTATCACTTGAGCCTGGGAGGTAGAGGTTGCAGTGAGCTGAGATCATGCCATTGCACTCCAGCCTAGGCAACAGAGAGAGACTCGGTCTTGAAAAACAAAAAGTGTATAGTATAGTATTATTAACTGTATGCGTATTATTGTAGAGCACACTTCCAAACTTTTTCATTTTGCGTGACTGAAACTCTATACCCATTGAACAGCAACTCTCCATTCAACTCTTCCTTCCACTCCAGAATTATACAACTTTCTTTTCATTTTGGTTTTTTTAGATTACTGTTTTTTCAGCTTTATTGAGGTATAATTGACAAATAAAAATTGTATACATTCAACGTATACAACATGATGTTTGATATACATATAGTGAAATAGTTTCCACAATCAAGCTAATTAACATATCTATAAATTCACCTACCCTTGTGTGTATGAGAGAGAGAGGTGAGAATACTTAAGATCTACTCTCTTAGCAAATTTCAAAGATACATTATTATTAACCATAGTCACCATGCTGTACACGAGGTCTCTAGAACTTATTCATAACATAACTGAAAGATTATTCCCTTTAACAAACATTATCCCATTGTCCCCACTCCCTAATTCCTGGCCACCGTTCTTCTAGCCTATGGTTCTTTTATATTTTCTTTTTTTTTTTTAACTTTTATTTTACGTTCAGGGGTACACGTCATGTTTTTCATACAGGTGAATTGTGTGTCACAGGGGTTTGGTGTACAGATTATTTCATCACTCAAGTAATAAGCATAGTACCTGATGGGTAGTTTTTCTACTGCCTGCCTCCTCCCATCCTTTACCCTCAAGTAGGCCCCAATGTCCATTGTTCCCTTCTTTGCATACATGTGTTCTCAATGTTTAGCTTCCACTTATAAGTGAGAACATCTAGTATTATATTTGATTTTCTGTTCCTGCATTAGTTCACTTAGAATAATAGCCTCTAGCTCAACCCATCTTTCTGCAAAGGACACAATCTTGTCCTTTTTTATGGCTACATAGTATTCCATGGTGTATATGTACCATATTTTCTTTATCCAATCTACCATTGATGGGCATTTAGGCTGATTCCATGTCTCTGCTATTGTGGATAGTGCTGCAGTGAACATATGCACACATGTGTCTTTATGGTAGAATAATTTATATTCCTTTGGCTACATACTCTATAATGGAATTTCTGGGTTGAATGGTAATTCCATTTTAAGTGCTTTCAGAAATCACCAAACTGTTTTCCACAATAGTGGAACTAATTTACACACCCACCAGTAATGTATAAGCATTCCCTTTTCTCTGCAGCCTGTTCACCATCTGTCATTTTTCGAATTTTCGTAATAGCCAATCACACTGCTATGAGATGGTATCTCATTGTGGTATTGATTTGCATTTCTGTAATGATTAGTGATGTTGAACATTTTTTCATATGCTTACTGACCATGTGTATACCTTTTTTGTTAACAGTGTTCATGTCCTTTTTCCACTTTTTAATGGGGTTGTTTCTGTTTTGCTTAGTAATTTGTTTCAGTTCCTTATAGATGTGGGATACTAGACCTCTGTTCGATGTATAGTCGGCAAATATTTTCTCCCATTCTGTAGGTTGTCTGTTTACTCTGTTGATGTTTTCTTTTGCTATGCAGAAGCTCTTTAGTTTTATTAGGTCCCATTTGTTAATTCTTTTTTGGTTGCAATTGCTTTGGTGTCTTTGTCATAAAATCTTTTGTCAGGAAATGGCGTTTCCTAGGTCATCTTCCAGAATTTCTATAGTTTTAGGTTTTACATTTAAGTGCCTCATATAGTTTTAGGTTTTACAGTTAAGTGTTTCATCCATCTTGAATTGATTTTTGTATATTGTGTAAGAAAGGAGTCCAGTTTTAATCTTCTGCTTATGGCTAGCCAGTTATCTCAGCACCATTTATTGAATAGGAATTTCTTTCCTCATTGCTTGCTTTGTCAGCTTTGTCAAAGATCAGATTATTTTAGGTGAGCAACATTACTTTGGGGCTCTCAATTCTATTCCATTGGTCTATGGTCATTTTGTGCCAGTGCCATGCTGTTTTGGTTACAGAAGCCTTGTAATATAGTTTAAAGTCAGGTCATGTGATTCCTCTAGCTCTGTTCATTTTGCTTAGGATTGACTTGGGCTGTTTAGGCTCCATTTTATTCTAAAATATGAATTTTAGAATAGTTTTTTTTTCTAATTCTGTGAAGAACATCATTGGTATTGTTATAAGAATAGCAATAAATCTACAAATTGCTTTGGGTAGTATGGCCATTTCAACAATATTGATCCTTCCTATCCATGAGCATGGAATGTTTTTCCATTTGGTTGGATCATCTCTGATTTCTTTGAGCAGTGTTTTGTAATTGTCATTGTAAAGATCTTTTATTTCCCCGACTAGCTGTATTCTTAGATATTTTATTCTTTGTGTGTCTATCATGAATGAAACTGCACTCTTGATTTGGCTCTCAGCTTAGACATGCTCAATGTGTAGGAATGCTAATGATTTTTGTGCATTGATTTTGTATTCTAAAACTTTGCTGAAGTTGCTTATCAGATCTAGAAGCTTTTGGAGAGAGACTATGGAATTTTCTAGATATGGAATCATACCATCTGAGAAAGAGAGCATTTGGCTTCCTCTCTTTCTATTTGAATGCATTCTATTTCTTTCTCTTGCCTGATTGCTCCAGTTAGGACTTCCAGTATTACAATGAATAGGAGTGGTGAGAGTGTACATCTTTATCTTGTTCCAGTTATCAAGAAGAAAGGTTCCAACTTTTGTCCATTCAGCGTAATGTTGGATGTAGGCTTATCATTCATGGCTCTTATTATTTGGAGGTATGATCCTTCAGTGCCTAGTTTGTTGAGGATTTTTAACATAAAGGGAAATCAAATTGTATCCAAAGCCTTTTCTGCATCTATTCAGATGATCATGTGGTTTTTGTTTTTAGTTCTGCTTATGTGGTGAATCACACTTACAGATTTGCATATGTTGAACCAATCTTGCATCCCAGGGAAAAAGCCTACTTGCTTGTGGTGAATTTGCTTTTGGATGTACTGCTGGATTTGCTAGTATTTTGTTGAGAATTTTTGTGTAGATGTTCATTAAAGACATTATCCCCAAGTTTTCTTTTTGTGTGTGTGTCTCTGCCTGGTTTTTGGTGTCAGGATGATGGTGGCCTCATATGATGAGTTAGAGAGGAGTTCCTTCTCAATTTATTTGGAACAGTTTTAGTAGGGATGGTAGCAGCTCTTCTTTACACAGCTAGTAGAATTTGGCTATGAATTGGTCTGGTGGCTTTTTCTGGTTGGTAGGCTCTTTATTACTGATTCAGTTATGGCTCACATTATTGATCTGTTCAGGAGTTCAATTACTTTCTAGCTCAACCTTGGAAGGTGGTATGTTTCCAGGAAATTGTCCAGTTCTAAGTTTTCTAGTCTGAGTGCATAGTGGTGTTTACAGTAGTCTCTGAGGGTGTTGAGTATTTCTGTGGGATCAGTGGTAATGTCCCTTTTGGCATTTCTGATTGTGATTACTTGGATCTTCTCTCTTTTTCTTTATTAGTCTAATTAGTGGTCTATCATTTTCTTTATTCTTTGAAATAACCAGTTCCTGGATTTGTTGATCTATTGTAATTTTTTTTTAATCTCAATATTTTTGGTTCAGCTCTGATTTGGGTTCTTATCTTCCTCTAGCTTTGGGATTGGTTTGCTTTTGTTTTTCTAGTTCCTCTAGGTGTGCTATTAGGTTGTTAAATTGAGATATTTCTAACTTTTTGATGTGGGTGTTTAGTGTTATAAACTTTCCTCAACACTGCTTCAGTTGTGCCCAGATATTCTGGTATGTTGTGTCTTTGTTTTCATTATTTTCAAAGAATTTATTGATTTCTGCTTTAATTTCGTGTTTACCAAACAGTTATTCAGGAGCAGGCTGTTTAATTTCCATGCAACTGTATAGTTTTGAGTAATTGTTTATTTCCTTTTTTTAAATTTAACAGGTTTCGGGGGAACAGGTGATGTTTGGTAACATGAATAAGTACTTTAGTGGGGATTTCTGAGATTTTGGTGCACCCCTCACCTGAGCAGTGTACACTGTACTCAATATGTACTATTTTGGCCCTCATCCCCCTTCCACCGTTTCCACCAAGTCAAGTGCATTGTATCATTCTTATGCCTTTGCATTCTTATAGCTTAGCTCCTGCTTATGAATGAGAACATACAATGTTTGATTTTTTCATTCCTGAGTTACTTCACTTAGTATAATGATCTCAAATTCCAACCAGGTTGCTGCAAATGCCATTATTTCATTCCTTTTTATGGCTAAGTAGTATTTCACAGTATGTGTATACCATATCTTCTTTACCCACTCATTGATTGATGGGCATTTGAGCTGGTTCCACACTTTTGCAATTGCAAATTGTGCTGCTATAAACATGCATGTGCAAGTATCATTTTCTTATAATGACTTCCTTTTCTCTGGGTAGATACCCAGTAGTGGGACTGCTGGATCAAATGGTAGATCTAATTTCAGGTCTTTAAAAAATTCTCCACGCTGTTTTCAATAGCAGTTTAAATGGTCTGGTTCTGCGTCCCCACCCAAACCTCATCTTGAATTATAATCTAAATTGTAGATTTAGGAGAGATCTCATGGGTGATGATTAGATCATGAGTACCATTCCCCACCCCATGCCATTATTATAATAGTGAGTGAGTTCTCATGAGATCTGATGGTTTTATAAGGTGATTTCCTCCCCTTCTTTGCTCAGCACGTCTTCCTGCTGCCTTGTGAAGAACATGCCTTACTTACTCTTCACCTTCTACCATAATTTTAAGTTTCCTAAGGCCTCCCTAGTGATGCTGAACTGTGAGTCAATTCAACCTCTTTCCTTTATAAATTACCCCAGTCTCAGGTGTGTCTTCATAGCAATGTGAAAACAAACTAATACAGTAGTTTAGCACTGCAGATGATGGGGTGCTGCTGTAAAGATACCCAAAAAAGTGAAAGCAACTTTGGAACTGGGTAACAGGCAGAGGTTGGAACAGTTTGGAGGGCTCAGAAGAAGACAGGAAAATGTGGGAAAGTTTAGAACCTCCTAGTGACTTGTGGAATGGCTTTGACAAAAATGCTGATGGTGATATGGACAATAAAGTCTAGGCTGAGGTAGTCTCAGATGAAGATGAGGAACTTCCTGGGGACTGGAGTAAAGGTCACTTTTGCTATGCTTTAACAAAGTGACTGGTGGCATTTTGCCCTTGTTTAGAGATCTGTGGAAGCTTGAACTTGAGAAAGAAAATTTAGGGTGTCTGGCAGAAGAAATTTCTAAATGACAAAGCATTCAAAAGGAAGCAGAGGATAACATTTGGGACAATTTGCAGCCTGATGATGTGAGAGAAAAGAAAAACCCGTTTTTGATGGAGAAATTCAAGCCAGCTGCAGAAATTTTGCACAGGTAATGGGGAGCTGAATGTTAATCACCAAGACAATGGGGGAAATTGGCATGGGCATGTCAGATGTCTTCACAGCAGCCCCTCCTATCACTGGCCAGGAGGCCTAGAAGGAAAAAATGATTTCATGGACTGGGCTCAGGCCCCCTGTGCTCCGTGTAGCCTCAGGATGTGGTGCTCTGTATTCCAGCTGCTTCAACTCCAGCTGTGGCTAAAAGGGGCTAATGTACAGCTCAGGTGGTTGCTTCAGAGGGTGCAAGCCCCCAAAATTGACAGTTTCTACGTCATGTTGGTCCTGTGGGTGCACAGAAGACAAAAATTAATGTTTGGAAACCTCTGCATTTCAGAGAATGTATGGAAACACGGAAATACCCAGATGTCCAGGCAGAAGTCCGCGGCAAGGGTGGAGCCCTTATGGAGAACCTCTGCTAGGGCAGTGCAGAAGGGAAAAGTGGGGTTGGAGCCCCTACACAGAGTCCCCACTGGGGCCCTGCCTGGTGGAGCTGTGAGAAGAAGGACACCTTCCTCCAGCCCCCAAAATGGTAGATCCACCAACAGCTAGCACCATGAACCTGGAAAAGCCACAGACACTTAATGACAGCCCATGAAAGCAGCTGGGATAGGGGGCTGTACCCTTCTGTACCCTTCAAAGCCAGAAGGACAAAGCTACAAGGTTGTGGGAGTCCCATGTCTTGCATCAGTGTAAACTGGGTGTGAGACATGGAGTCAAAGGAGATCATATTGGAGCTTTAAGATGTAAAGACTGCATCACTGAATTTTAGAATTGCGTGAAGCCTGTAGCCACTTCATTTTGGCCATTTCTCCTGAAATTTTATGTCTATCATTTCAGCCATTTCATCCTGGTTAAGAGCCCTTGTTATGGAAATGGTATGGTCATTTGGGGGAAAGAAAACACTCTGGCTTACTGAATTGTCAGTGCTCTTGTGCTGGTTCTTTCTCATCTGTGTAGGCTGATGTTTCTTTAACAATGGCGTAATTTGATTACAGTGAGTTGACTTCTTTTCTGGACGAGCTGAAGCCCTAGTGGAGGTAGGATAACTCCTGAGCCTAGCATTGCAAAGGTCCATGAAAGAAGTGTGAATCCCCAGGGACTCTCACTCATTGTTTCCTCACAGTTGGAGGCCTCTCCTAGCTCCACACTACTCCTAGCTGGTTAGTTGTCCAGTCTTGCTCTTCTCCCATTCTTCCTGGGTTGCTTTGCTTCCTTGGTGAATCCCAATGTGTTCCCTGGATGATGTAGTTGAAGAGCAAGTGTTTACTCACCACTGTCTTCTCTCCATGAGAGCAGCACACACTAGCTGCTTCTCATTGGCTGTCTTGGCCAGAATCTCTACTCTCTGTTTCTATGAGTTAAGTTTTTAGATTCTGCATATTACATCACACAGTATTTGTCTTTCTGTATCTGGCTTATTTCACTTAGTGTAACGTCTTCTGTGTTCATCCATGTTGTCACAAGTGGCAGGACATCCTTCTTTTTTAAGGCTGAATATTCCATTGTATGTACATACCACAATTTCTTCATTCAGTCATCCATCAATGGACACTTAGGTTGTTTCCATATTTTGGCTATTGTGAATAATGCTGCACTGAACATGAGAGTGCAGATATATTTTTAAGATACTAACTCATGACTCTACTTTCTGCTTCTATGAGTGTGATAACTTTAGATACCTCATATAAGTGGAAAGATATAGTGTTGGTCCATTTATGACTTTCTCATTTCACTTATCATAATGTCCTCAAGGTTCATTTATGTTGTAGCATATGATGTAATATTCTTTTTCAAGGCTGAATAATATTGTCTTATATGTATATACCACATTTTCTTTAACTATTCATCCATTGGTTGACATTTAGGTTGTTTTTACCATTTGGCCTTTTGAATAATGTGGAATAAACATAGGAAGACAAATGTCCCTTTGAGATCCTGTTTTCAACTTTTTGTATAAGTATCCAGAAGTACAGTTGCTGGATCATGTGGTAGTTTTATTTTTCACTTTTTGAGGAACTTTTATACTGTTTCCCACAGATGCAGCCCCATTTTGTATTCTCACCAACAGTGCACAAGTATTCCAATTTCTCCACATCCTTGCCAACACTTGTTATTTTCTGTTTGTTGTTTCTGTTGTTCCTGTTTTTGAATAATTGCTATCCTAACAGATGTAAAGCCATATCCCATTGTGGTTTTGATTTGCATTTCACCTATGATGAGTGTTGAGCATCTTTTTGTATACCTGTTGACCATTTGTAAGTCTTTTTTGAAAAAAAAATGAGCACTTTGTGCATTTAAAAATTTTTTTATAATGAGTTGTGGAAGTTTCTCATATATTTTGGATATTAAGCCATCTTTCCTTTGCTGTGCAGAAGCTCTCAGTTTAATGTAGTCTCATTTGTCTATTTTTGCTTTTGTTGCCTGTGCTTTTGCTGCCTGTGCTTTTGCTGTCATAACCAATAAATCATTCCCAACACCAATGTAATGAAGCTTAAGTTTTTAATCCAATTTGAGTTGATTTTGTATATGGTATAATATAAGGGTTCGATTTTATTCTTTTTCATATGGATATCCAATTTTCCCAGAACCATTTATTAAAGTACTGGGTGCTACACATTTTTTTCATTGTGTAGTTTTGGCATGCTTCTCCAAGATCATTTGACTATATATGTGGGTTTCTTTCTGATCCCTCTATTTTGTTTCATTTGCCTATATATCTGTATTTATGCTAGGGTCATACTGTTTATATTACTATGGATTTGTAATGTGTTTTGAAGACAGAGTGATGAGGTCTCTAGTTTTGTTCTTTCTCAAGTTTGGTTTGGCTATTCAATATCCTTTGTTGTTTCATATGAATATGATTTTTTTTCTCTTTTGGAAAAAGAATTCATTGGGATTTTAACAGAGATTGCATTGAATAGATTTATAATATGTTTTAAAGTCAGGAAGTTTGAGGCCTCCAGTTTTGTTTTTCCTTCTCAAGAATGTTTTAATTATTTGATTGTTTGTGGTTTCATATGAATATGAGATAGAGATAGCATTAAATCTGTAGATCACTTTGCATAGTGTGGATATTCTAACAATATTAATTCTTTCAACCCATGAACATGAGATGTATTTCCATTTATTTGAGACTTCTTTAGTTTTTCTTCAGCAATGTTTTATAGTTCAGTATACATATCTTTTGCCTACTGGTTAACTTTATTCTTAAGTATAAGTTGAAACATTCCTTCTGATGCTATTGTAAATGGGAATAGTTCTTAATTTCCTTTTTGGCTTGTTTTTAGTGTATAGAAACACAACAGATTTTTGAGTGTTGATTTTGTATCCTGAAAATTTGCTGAATGTATTTATTAGTTTTAAAAGTTTTTGGAGGATCTTTGAGTTTTCTACACATATTATCACGCCTTTTGACAACAGAGATAATTGTGCATCTTTCTTTCTAATTTAGATGCCATTTATTTCTTTTTCCAGCCTAATTGCCCTGGGAAGGACTTCCAGTACTATGTGGAATAGAAGTGATGAGAGTGGGTATCCTTGTCTTGTTCCAGATCTTAGAGAAAAAGCTTTCAATTTTTCGCGATTTAGCGTACTGTTAGCTGTGGGCTTTTCGTATAAATAAAGTCTTTATTATGCTGATCTGATTTTCTTCTATTCCTTGTTTGTTAAGTGTTTTCTTATCATGAAAGAATATTGAATTTTGTCAAATGCTTTATCTGCATCTATTGAGATTATCAAATAATTTTTATCTTTCTTTCTGTTAATGTGGTATATTACACTGATTGATTTTCATGTGGTGAATTATCCTTGCATCCCAGGGATAAATCTCACAAGGTCATGGTTCATAATCCTTCTAATGTACTGTTGATTCAAGTTGTTATTATTTTATTGAGAATTTCTGCATCTACATTCATCAGGAATTAATAGTTTGATTGATTGATTTTACTGAATTACTGATTTCCTACAGTTTTCTTTTCTTGCAGTGTTTTTGTCTAGCTTTGGTATCTGGCTAAAGCCAACCACACAAAATAAATTATGACGTTTTCCCTCTCCCTAAACTTTTTTTAATAGTTTGAGGATTGGTAATAGTTCTTTTTAAAATGTTTGGTAGAATTCATCTGTAAATACATCTGGCCCTGGGCTTTTCTTTGTTGTGATATTTTTGATTCCTGATCAATCTCCTTACTAGTTATAGGTCTGTTAATATCTTCTATTTTTTCAGTGTTCAGTTCTGGTAAGCTGTATGTTTGAGGAATTTATTCACTTCTAGATTATTTAATTCAATCACAAATAATTATTAATCATAATTTATTATAATCCTTTTTATTTCTGTTGTACTGTCTCCTCTTTCATTTCTTTTTTAAAATTTTTTTCCTACTTTCAAGCTAATAAGTTATCCTCTTTCATTTCTTATTCCATGTGTGTTTTGTTTTTCTCTTAATCAAACTAAATCATTTAAAATTTTGTTGATATTTTCAAAAAACCAACTTTTAGTTTTGCTGATTTTTTTGTTTTTCTTTTTTTATTTATACCGTTCTAATCTTTATTATTTATTTCTTTGATTTTGTTAACTTTGGGCTTAGTTTGTTTTTCTTGTTACTCAAAATGTAAAGTTAGGTTGTTTATTCTAGATCTTCAAACTTTGTAAATGTAGGCACTTACTAGTATAAGCTCTTCTCTTAGAAATGCTTTTGCTGCATGTCACAAGATTTTATATGTTTTGTTTTCTTTTTTTGTCTCAAGATATTTTCTACTTTGCCTTTTGATTTTGTGTTTGACTAATTGATTGTTCAAGAGTGTGTTGTTCGATTTTCATGTAATTATAAATTTTCTAGTTTTCCTTCTGTTACTGATTTCCAGTTTTATTTCACTGTGGTCAGAAAAGATACCTGATATGATGTCAATGTTCTTAATTTAAGACACTTTTTATAACTTAATGTGAGCTATACTGAAGAATGTTTCATGTGTGCTTGAGAATAATGTGTATTCTACTACCATTGGGTGAAACATTCTGTATATGTCTGTTAGTTCCATTTAGTCTGTAACATTGTTAAAGTTCTTTTTTTTTAATTGATCTTCTGTATAGCTGTTCTATCCACTATTGAAACTGAAGTATACATTTACTACTATTATTTTTCCCTGCAATTCTGTCAATGTTTACTTCACATATTTGGGGACTCTGATATTAGATGGATACATAATCACAGTTATACCTTCCTGGTGAATTAACCCTTTTATTACTATACACAGGCCTTCTTTGTCTCTTGTGACAGTTTTTGATTTAAAGTCTATTTTGTTGAATATTAGTGTGGCCACTACTGCCCTCAGTTGGTTATCAGTTGAATTAAATAACTTTTTCCATTCTTTAACTTTCGGCCTATACCTGCCTTAAATCTAAAGTGAGTTTCTTATAGACAGCATATATTTGGATCTTGTTGTTTTAATCCACTCGGCCACCCTAGGTCTTTTCACTGGTCTCTTTAATCCATTTACTTTTAAAGTTATTACTGATAAAGAACTCACTATTGCCATTTTGCTAATTTTCTTTTATTTATCTTGTAGCTCTTTAGTGCTTCTTTTCCCCTTTTACTCTCTTTATTGTGTGTTTCATGGATGTTTTATAGTAATATGCTTTGACTCTTCTCTCATTTTCTTTTGTATATCTTCTATAGGCATTTTCTTTGGGGATACTATATATTGTAACAATTTATTTTAAGCTGATAAAAACTTAACTTTAATCTTATACAAAACTCTACTTTTATTTAACCTCTTTACATTTTGTTATTGATGTCACAAATTACATTTTAATATTTTGTGTCCATTAACATATTTATACAGTTGTACTTACTTTTTATATTTTTGCCTTTTAACTCTTATTCTAGAATTAAAAGTGACTTACGTACCATCATTACAGGATTATAGTATTCTGTATTTGTCTATATATTTGCCAGAAAGCTTTATACTTTTATGTTTCATGCTGTTGTCTAGCATCCTTCATTTCAACTTGAAAGACTTTGTTTAGAATTTCTTGCAAGGCAAGGATATGAACAGACATTTCTCAAAAGAAGACATTCATACAGCCAACAGACACATGAAAAAATGCTCATCATCACTCGCCATCAGAGAAATGCAAATCAAAACCACAATGAGATACCATCTCACACCAGTTAGAATGGCCATCATTAAAAAATCAGGAAACAACAAGTGTTGGAGAGGATGTGGAGAAATAGGAACACTTTTACACTGTTGGTGGGATTGTAAACTAGTTCAACCATTATGGAAAACAGTATGGCGATTCCTCAAGGATCTAGAACTAGATGTACCATATGACCCAGCCATCCCACTACTGGGTATATACCCAAAGGATTATAAATTATTCTACTACAAAGACACATGCACACGTATGTTTATTGCGGCACTATTCACAATAGCAAAGACTTGGAATCAACCCAAATGTCCATCTGTGACAGACTGGATTAAGAAAATGTGGCACATATACACCATGGAATACTATGCAGCCATAAAAAAGGATGAGTTTGCGTCCTTTGTAGGGACATGGATGCAGCTGGAAACCATCATTCTTAGCAAACTATCACAAGAAGAGAAAACCAAACACCGCATGTTCTCACTCATAGGTGGGAACTGATCAATGAGATCACTTGGACTCGGGAAGGGGAACATCACACACTGGGCTTATCATGGGGAGGGGGGAGGGGGGAGGGATTGCATTGGGGAGTTATACCTGATATAAATGATGAATTGATGGGTGCTGATGAGTTGATGGGTGCAGCACACCAACATTGCACAAGTATACATATGTAACAAACCTGCACGTTATGCACATGTACCCTAGAACTTAAAGTATAATAAAAAAAAAAAAAAGAATTTCTTGCAAGGCAAGTCTAGGATGATGAACTTCCTCAGTTTTTATTTATCTAGGAAAGTAATTTTTCTGTGTTTTTGAAGGAAACTTTTACCAGATATAGTATTCTTGGTTGGCAATTTATTTTTAAATTTCGGCACCTTGAATATGTCATCCCACTCCCTTCTGTCCTATGTCATTTCTGCTAACAAACTGGCTTATGGGAGTTTCCTCATATGTGACAAATTGCTTTTCTCTTGCTGCTTTTAAAATTCTCTCATTCTTTGCTCTCTTGTTGCTTTTAAAATTCTCTTGTTCTTTGTCTTTGACTTTTGACAATTTGTTATAATGTGTCTTGATGTGGAATTCTTTGCATTCATCTTAGTTGAAGGCTGTTGGGCTTCTTAAACCTGGAAGTCTATTTCTTTCACATATTTGGGAATTTATTTTTAGCTATTATTTATTTAAGTAAGCTTTCTGACTCTTTTTCCCCTCTTCCTTTTTTTTTTTTTTTTTTTAGAACTTCCATGACACACGTATTGGTTAATTTGATGGTGTCCCATAGTTTTCAGACTAGATAACTTCAAATTATCTCTCTTTAAGTTTGCTGACTTTTTCAATTTTTTTAAATTCAATTATTGTATTCCTCAGCTCCAAAATTTGATTCTTTTTTATATTTATCTGTTTTTAATATTCTCATTTTGTTCATAAATGATTTATCTGAGCTTGTTGAACATGTTTATAACATTTATCTAGAATTCTTTGTCAGGTAATTTATATCCCCTTGAGATATGGTTAGCACCACCCAAATCTTATCTTGAATTGTAATCTCCATGTGTCCAGGGAAGTACCTGGTGGGAGGTGATTGGATCATGGGGTTGATTTCTCCTCTGCTGTTCTCATCATGGTGACTGAGTTCTCACAAGATCTGATGGGTTTAAAAGTGTGTAGTGGTTCCATCCGCTGCCCTGACTCCTGAAAACTTGTGAAGAAAGTGCTGGCTTCTCCTGTGCCATCTGCCATGATTGTAAGTTCCCTGAGGCCTCCCCTGACATGAGGAACTATGAGTCAATTAAAACTCTTTTCTTTTTAAATTACCGAGTCTAAGGTAGTTCTTTATAGCTTTGTGAAAATAGAATAATACACCTTGCATCTTCACAGTCCATTGACAGAGATTTATTTTGTTTCCTGTTTGGGCCAGGTTTTCCTGTTTTTTGTTTTGTTTTGTTTAATGTGCTTTTTAACTTGGTGCTGAGATCCACACATTTGAAAATGTAGCCACCTCTCTCAGTCTTAATGACCTGACTTTGTACAGGGAAAGACCTTTACCAATCAACCAGGTTGAAGATTCTGGGCGCCTCTCAGACCTTTTCTGTGGATACTTACCCTCTGAACTTGTGCATGTAAATTGTCAACAAGGGGAATTTACTGGATTATTTTTTCAGGAGCTCATAATCTCTTGCATCCCCTGGTATCTGCAGTACTGTAGTCTCGGGGGTTTCCACAAGTCACTCAGTTTCTCCTTTGTTCTCAGGAGCCTTTGTTCTTCTAGACTATGCCATGTCTAATCAGTACTTTTAGTAGAGCAAGACAGAAGTCAGTCCTTTGGGAAGTTTCCCTTAAAGCCAGAACTTTGGATGCACAGTCCACTCTTCTCTTCCCCTTTACCCCCTTGAGGGAGAGGGAATCAAGCTGTGTCTCTTTCTCTCTGTCTGCTGTAACACAGGTCATCTGGAGGAGGAGCAAGTGACCCAAACTCTCCTGTTTTCTGTGGCCCCAAGGCATTTAAAATATGCCCGGTGGTCTCCTCAGTGATTCAAGACAAGTGACACAGAAACCAGCACCTGAGGCAGTCCATCAAAACATTGGAATATTGGATACATGCTCCAACTCTTTCACTCCCAAGGGAGAAGCCAGGAGTTAGCAGCTTTCTTTTTTTTTTTTTTTCTTAGTTAATCTTCATTTTATTTTTTTATATATATTTTTTAATTTTTTTAATTTTTTTTATTATTATACTTTAAGTTCTAGGGTACATGTGCATAACGTGCAGGTTTGTTACATATGTATACTTGTGCCATGTTGGTGTGCTGCACCCATCAACTCGTCAGCACCCATCAATTCGTCATTTATATCAGGTATAACTCCCAATGCAATCCCTCCCCCCTCCCCCCCATGATAGGCCCCGATGTGTGATGTTCCCCTTCCCGAGTCCAATTTTACTCATTTCACGATGAGTCTGGGAGAGAGACTTTTGCAAGTTAATGCAAGCTAATCCAACCCATTGCTTTTATTCTCAGTAGCCCTTAAGCCGATGCCGTTTCCTGTCCATGCTTAGATTCAGGCAAGAGAGAAATCATCCCTCTGGAAGACCACCAAAATGTCTAAACTTTAGACTATGTTCTAGTTTTCTCTTTCCTTCCCCAGAAAAAAAAATCTGGAAGGTGGAACTTTCCTCCCAATTGCACTGTGCTGTCCTGGGAGTGGGGATAGGAGACTATAGTAAAAGGGTGACGCACTTTTCCTACCAGTTCCAATGTAGCCGGTGTCATGATCACCTGGTGTGCAGGAGCCTCTTAATTGATTTCTGAATTTCTCACAAAGGGAATTAGTCCATGTATTATCATTGAGTCAGTCTCAATGGGGTGAATGAGGTTTTAGGACATCCTGTCCTGCCATCTTACTCTAGCAGAACTGAGCTTTATTCATATAATCCATCCCACCCCTTTCATCCTCTGATTCTCAAGGGAATTGACTCCACCACCAGCTCCAGGGCTACATCTGACTGTTCTAAGGATCATTTCATCTTTTTTGCCAGCAATGTGATTGTGCTTTGGCCAACTTAATTCAAGGGAAGTGTTGCTATTCCTAGAGCATTCTGGAAAAGTCTGCCTTGCTCTTCTGAGAAAGCCTCCAGAAGCAATGTTCTCCCTCATGTGAAAAAAAAAAAAAAGCAATTGGAAGGTATTGTAGAGTCATGAAGAAACTGGTCTTATGATAAAGACAAAACTATAAATGGCATCACAGAGAAACCAAAAGAAACTGAGTTCTTGATAACATATTTTGTTTCTTGAAATAATCAAAGCTGAAGCCCACTATTAGCTTTGGATTTCTTGTAATGTGAATCCTTATTGTATAAATTTGAATCACATATTCTGATACTTATGGAAAAAGCATATGGGATGAACTAGAGAATGTCATTAACATCTCTGAAGCTTAGTTCTCTGACCTATAGAGATCCTGCTATGATTTAATGTGACAATGTTTATAAAGTCTCATCCACAGTGTTACAGTCATTCAGTTCTCAATAGGTATTAGTTTCTTTTCCTTCTTTGAATACAGAGACTCAGCATTTCTTTATCCACCCACCCTTAGACTTATTAAGGGGCATACTTCCTCTTTTTCATTTTCTAAGGTAAAAACAAACAAATTTTACATGGTTCCCAAAAGGAAAGAGTACAATTCCTTTAGCAGAAAAATGTTTTTTTCTCTTTTGTTCCCAGTAATAAGATTAGTCCAAATTTCTTTTCAATTTTCACTCCCTTACTCCAGCCCCAATTTTCTATGAAAATTTAAATGGACATGCTTGAAATAACTGTTATTTATTATGTTATAAAAGTTGGAGTATGGGAACATATGATTGAGAATGGACAGCTTTTGTTCCAAGTCTAAGACCAGAAACAATGTTCCCCCAAACTCCACAAGCTATATTTAATGAGTAGTTTTCACATAAAAGCAAAGGGGAAAATGTGCTACCATGGTAGGTACTGGACCAGACCACTGGGTCTAAGTCAGCCAAAACACATGTATGCATATGCAAAAGTAGTGGCAGACTTGAGGTCTGCAGATCATCATTTGTAGTTCAAAAAAGCAATTGGTTTAGCAACTTTCACCCTGCAAATTGTGATTTAACCTTTCATCTTTTTTCTTAAGAGACCTTGGAGTATCAATCAGATGAACACTGTGCCATGCAACAAGCTAGAGTAGATTTAAGCTGATACAATAAAAATTGAGTATTTTATGTCCACTTGTAAAAGATTTGTGCACTTATGAACTATATCATTTATGTGATTTGTGAAGTCATTGGATAAATGACACCAATACAAATAGGGTTCATTGTGTAACATACAGCAGATTTCTAATTTTGTGTGTTGTCAAGGAGTGTTTATGGTACTTTAAAATTTCCACAAAGCTGGTGACAAATTATAATTGAAGAGACAGCTAACTCTAATATAACTCTACTATAGATTTTTGCTCTTCAGAACACATTATCAAGGCCATTTTTACGAACTTAACACACATCACTGCCCTTCATGTGTGGATTTAGCTTCCTTCAATTTATTTGTACTTCCCCTGCCTATATTTTCTTTCTCCTTGCTCCAGTATCTGTGTTTTTCCTGACCACTGAGCTAAATCAGCACCATGGAGCAAATTATAAAGTATTGAACATAAGAGTTACACTACTTTAAGTGGCATCAATGAAAGCAGTTTGAGACTACATAGTTTCAAGCAATGTTGGTTATATTGCTTTTTAATCCATCAATGTCCACAGTTTTTATGGTGTACCAAAAACCCTGTGGGAAAAAAAGCATACAAATCTAAAGCAAAAGGTCCTGATTAAATAGTACATTGAGCTGACTGCTCCCTATATGTAACTGTTTGCTACTAATAAGACATGGTGAGAAGTTCATTAATTCTTTGAGACTGTCTAATTGCAACCCACAAAAGACTGTATGCTTATCTTGCATGCGAATAGCTGTTCCTGCAATAAGTTATTAATTTATATTTGTTTTACTTATTTTACTCCCTATCAAACTTATCTTCTAGATATTTTATACAAGCATCCAGTTCAGGAGCAAAAGGTTATAATAGATGGGTTAACAATTACTGTAACTTAAATAATTTCTATCAACTAGAATATTTATTGAATACTTTAGCACAAGGCTAACTTGGAAAAAGAATAAAAATTACAAGGCACAGTTTCTTTCTAGGGTTTAATTGAGAAAAAAAATTGAGAGTCAGGCACAGTGACTTGCACCTGTAATCCCAGCTACTGGGGAGGCTAAGGTTGGAGCATCGTGTCAGCGTAGGAGTTAAGGCTGCAATGAGGAATGACCATGTCACTGCACTCCAGCCTGGGTGACAGAGAGAGACCTTATTTCTAAAATAATAATAATAATAATAAAAGTTATGGAGATACACACACACACGTATTATATAGTGCTATAATATACAGTTATATATCGTACATAGTTACACAACTATATATTTTATATTATTTATAACATATTTTTAATATACATGTAATACATCTTATGTTTACATATATATTGATATGTGTACATATGTATTACTATATATGTTTAATTACATAAAACAAATTTACAATATTATATAATACAGATTATGTTGCATGTAATAATATCACTATGTATATGACAAAGTATCAAAATTGAGTTATTTTATTAATTCAGTCAACAAACATTCTGGGTGTAGAACAAAGCTTGGCACACTTTCTATAAAGAGTCAAACAGTACATATTTTAGGCTTTGCTGGTCATATAGCCTCTATTGGAGCCATTCTACTGTCCAGATGTATAATATAAATGAAGGGTGTGACTGTGATCCAATAAAACAGAAATTCTTTCTGCAACTATAAGGTTCTATGTGACCTGGCTTTTTGTTTGCTTTTATCATTGAATCTTTGCTGTCCGTAGGCACAGGGACTTCTTGTTGGCAACCACCACAACAGAGCTTAGTAATCGTTTCTGCCTGCAATCCTCCTTCCCCCAGATATCTGTGAGACTTGTTTCTTTATCTTTTTACTCACCTATCACCTTCTGAGTGAGTTCTTTATGATCATGTTATCTAACACCATAATATGTCACACTGAAACCTCCCAACAGCCTTGTCCCATACTTTATAATACATGGCACTGGTTTAGCCAGGGGTGAAAAAAAACACAGACACTGGATCAAGAATGTCTGAGTAGAATTCTAGTTCTCTTCATTTGCTGGCTATATCATTTTAGGCCAATTATTTTATCTCTCTGTGGCTTATTTTTTCTTTGTAATGTGGACATACCAATAATACATACCTCATGGGGCTGTTCTGAGGTAATTAATTAATATATATAAAATGCTTACTGCAGTGTCTGGCATTTAGTCTCATAGGATGGTTAGCTACTATTACTACTAATTTGTTTATCATCTGTCTCCCTTTGCTAGAATATAAACTCCATGAGGAAGAGATATGCATCTTCTCTGGTCACCATTGTATTCTTAGTATCTAGAGCAGCAACTGTCACAGAGTAAGTGTCAAATTATTATTGAACTGAATGAAATTTCTAAAATGATAGAGAAATCTAAAAAAATAATCCAACACAAGGCAAGAAGCAAGGCAGAGAAGTAGACAAGTAACAAAAGAAAAAACTATATGAGAAACAGAAAACAGAAAATAAGTTGCAGAAATAATTCCATATCATTATACATTAATTATAGTCATTAGCTCCAATAAACGAAAAGGAATTAAATCTATTTTAAAAACAAAGATTTCATGGTTAGATTTTTAAAAGAAAACCAGAAGTATGCTGACAAGAGACATGCTTGGAAAACTCACACACGCATACATAAATGCACAGAGATTGAACATAAAATGATGGGAGAGACTATGTCTTGCAAAAACTAGCCAAGAACTTTAGAGACCAAGAAGAGGGGCAGGAGAGAAGGGGGTGAGGGATGAAAAGCTACATATTGAATACAATGTACTCTACTTGGATGACAGGTGCACTAAAATCTCAGACTTCACCACTATACAATTCATCCACGTGACCAAAAACCACTTGTACCTACAAAGCTATTGAAATATATACATAAATTAATCAAGAGAAAGTTCAGGTAGAATGTTAACTGTAGATAAGACACAAGTTAAGGCAAAATTCGTTAAAAGAGATAGACACACAAAAGCTTAATTTCACCAAAAAGATATAACAATGATGATCTTGCATGTACCTAAGAGTCATATGCAAAAATTTTTATTGTAGCACTATTTATAATAGCAAAAATATGGTTTATTTGTTTATTTAAAAACCATGAGATAAGAAACAAATCAAATTTTTAAAATATAACTTTATGCCACATTGTAAAATACGTAGATAGACTTACATCTGCAGAGAAAAAGAAACTAGAAAGAATTCAACAGACATTGAACATTTGTTATTTTAAAGGTAGAATATAAGGTGATTTTACTTATGTTCCTTTTTTAAATTTATCTTTCCTAATTTTATATAATAGACATTGTATATAATTTTTAGTAGGAAAATAAATAATTTTTAATTTAAAGGCTTATCAGCAAACCATGGAAATTTATTCTTATATATATTCATTTTATATATATACCATGATGCGTATATATACCTCATATATATATACACACACACACATATATATATATGCATCATGGCATCATGACATCAATATTAACTTTTGTTTAGTGGGAGCACTGCTTATTAGAGTGCTTATAAAACTACTACTGTCAATTGAATTTTGGACACGTTCAAATGTTTCTATTTCTTGTTGTCTCTAACCTTAGTTGGGTATAGCAATTTTAGCCACAAACAAATAGCAGAAATTCTTCACATATTTGTTGAGAACATAAATATTCATTAGCATGTCTTATCTAACCCTTCAGGATAACTTCAGTCCATATCACCACCCACCGATTCCAAGCTCTCAGTTTCTACACTCCAACTTTACAGTGATGCAGCCATGTTATTTATGCTTTCATACATATATTCTATACATTTGAAATAATATGAAAACCCCCCGCTGGCATTATCACTCAAAACATTTCACACAATGCCACAGGAGTAATGGTTTCAACAGGAAAAGAATAAATATATTTTATATTAAATTTACATTATATAAATTATTATTTAAATTATTTTATAAATAAATAAAGGATTTTTGTTGTTAACGTTTTAAAGATCTAAACAGAAATTTCTGCCTGATTTTTAAAATCTGTGTTTTAAATGCCATTCTGTCATTGTCACACTAAAGGGAGGTATTCTACATTCATGAGTGGTACTTTCTTAGTAACTTCAGGGGTTTGCCTAGGTTCTCTAGCTCTGTCTCACTCCGTCTCTTAGATTCTCTATCTTCCTGTCTCTCTCTGTGTGTGTGTGTGTGTGTGTGTGTGTGTGTGTGTGTGTCTCATTCTCTTTCCCACCCTCTTCTCAGACCTTGGGCTAGTCTTGCACTAAGGGAAAGAGAGAAGCACTAAATTGTAAGTCAAATTAGAATTTTGAATTAGACTAGATTTTAGGTTTTAATATCTGCAAATAACTGAAATGCTATGTAATCTCCTCAAAATGCTGAGACAGGGTAGGAAAGGTTGATCCTACAGAGTGTTTCAATGGTGGTGTTAAGATTGAAAAATCCTGTTTCCTGGTGGTACCCTACTGAGTTCAATCCATGTAAGAAGTCGATTAAAATTTATTCCTGAAGTCTGAATTATTCATCAACAGCCCTGTCCAGGTCATGCTTACTGTCCTCTATGAAGTCTTTGTTTCATGAGTACTTCCAGGTTGACATGAGGCCTAAAGATCTCTCCTGCAGTCTTGAGGAATCTAACCTGTATTCTCTGTGGTCAACCACTTTACCAAGTTACAGGGGACAAGAGCCATCTGTAATTGTATACAAAACAGGGTAGCCTAAATCCAGCCATGAAAAGGACCATTTGTCTATGGGTAAAAGACTCCCAGAGATGAACTCTGTGTCATGCATAACTTCTCTTATTATTGTGAGGAGCTGTTTAGTGCCTACTATCCATCAAAACTTCAATCTTCTCTAAACGAAGAGGGTCTTTGCTGTATATATGTGTCACTGGAGTAATTTTTCCGATAGAATCCAATAGATGAAGTCATCTGCCCAAAGGTGAAGTCATCTCAAATTATATGCATTTGTTCATTTCTGCCTTCATAATCAGAAGCAAGCAAGTTACATTTCCATTTTGCACACATGTCCATTATTTTTCATACCTTCCTTGTCTCAGAACTTCCCTACTACCACTTCCACTGAAACAAGGGAATGTGCACTTTCTTTGTATGACTTTTAAGAAGGGCATAACATTGAGAAAGATAGTGGGTTTTTAATGCAAGCATACTATTCTTTACTCATTAATGAATTTCACAATATTTATCAAGTCTTACCCAGTTCCAGATCTATGACCTGGGATACAGTTGTAAGCATGACGCTATGGCTTCTCTTTACTGAGCTGTAGTACAAGAGAGACCCAGATAAGTCAAAAGGAGATTACAGAGCACTCTCACAGGCTTGGTGCCAAGGGCCGTCTACCACTTGCTAGTTAAGTGATCTTAATTAGGTGACTGTCCAATTCTCAACCTCAGTTTCCTTGGCCTGCCCAAGTCATGCCACCTTTACCTGTCCTGGCATTACTGTTTCACCCCTGGACTTCCCAAGTCTGTTCAATCTCTACCCACAACTTTTCCTTTTATAATGGCAAGTGTTTTTCAAGACAGAGGAATAGGGGGTGTACTGAGAACAGTGAAAAGTATTACAGACTTTGAGGACAGAGATTCTCAGGGGTGAATGTCAAATCTAAGAAGGAAGCAAATCAACGGACAAGATTGACTCAGGCATAGAGTTCTAGAAACAACCAGCATTTCAGAATAGTTAAGAACAATGGTTAGTAACCCTGCTCAGAGCAAAAGGCCTGGACTACTATAAGCCGAGTAAACAGGTTTTAATAATAGTTTCTGGAAGTATACTGAAACAGACCTCCTGAGGGAAAATCAATCTAATGTTTTTGTACAGAGAAAAAAATATACTGAAGAATGGAAATATAATGCCAAGATATACAAATTGCCTACTAGCTTATTCTACCTCCTGTGAGTTACATAGGAACCCCTAAGAATTATCTAACCTCAAAAAAGATGACTTTTGAAATACATAAGTTAGAAACCTCAGCTCTCTCACCACAACACATGCACACACACACAATTTAGCATGATTAATGAGATTAAATATATTTACAAAGGAAAATAAATAAAAATCAGTTTTATGGGACAGACACATTATTCATCCTGAATAAAAGTTAGTTCTATGTTCCAGAAAATCATTTTAGTATTATTTTCAACAAGCTTTATTTGTAATGAATGAAAATAATTTATCATTTCACATGTGTCAACAAAGGAAGGGAGTTCACTTTTCCTCAAACTTTGCACTTTGAATAAATATTACAAAATTGATTAACATGTAAGTGTTAAGTGCTCTTGATAAACCTCTTGACTTTGATCAAAGAATACAAAATGAACAGAGTTCTAAGTGTATATGGTGTGTTACAGGAGCCCATGTGGTGTGGGCAGGCTGCCCTCCCCAGGGAAGGCTAGCATTAAGGAGCACTCAGCACTTACTAGGTTACCAGTTGTGCTTATTGAGATTAGATACTTCAGTACATAATCATACATATAACGTAGGTTTCGTTAATAGTAATGGCCCAAAGTTGATCAGTATTTACCCACACCTAATCACGGAGCATTTCAGCTCCCTTACAAAATGTTCCTAAGCCCCACCTATCCAAGTTTCCTGAGTGTCTCACACGTTCCCACTAGCATCACCTTTCTCCCACACAGTATGCATGGAAAACCACCATATTCCTCAAGGATTGGCTGTTTTCACCAAAGGAGCAATCTGCATCTTTAAAATGCCGAAGTTCCATAGTAATGTGATGTTAAATAGGGAAAAATTCATCCTTACTTTAGGTTTTCTTACTAAGTCAGTGGGTTTTTTTTTTGTTTTTTTTTTTTTTTTTTTTTTTTTTTTATGAATTATTCCTTTAGCTCTTAGGATGAATTACCACATATGAAAATGGACTTCCATAAGATTGGACTCGCTACCAATTCTTCAGAAATGCCCATATATGCTTATTTCTAGATGTGAATACAGTTTAGGCTGAAAGTGGAATTTCTACTATATTATTCAAAATCAATACTTCACTAAGTTACTTAAACTACATTTTTTAAAGGAAAGGAGTGATATACAGGGGCAAGATGACTGATTAGAAGTAGCTGCAGTCCACAGTTATCATGGAGAGAAATGAAAATGGTGAGTGAATTCAGCACCTTCAGCTGAAATATTCAGGTTCTCACATTGGGACTGACTAGACAAACAACTCGACCCACAGAGAACAAAGAAAAGCAGGTGGGGCAAAGACCTGCCAGAAAGTGACATAGAGCCAAAGGAACCCCTAGTCCCAGTCAAGGGAAGTGGTGAGTGATTGTGTGACCCTGCCTGAGAAACCACACTTTCTCCCAGGGATCTTTGCAACTCGTGGATCAGGAGATCTGCTTGTGAGCCCACACCACCAAGGCCTTGGTTCTGATACACAGAGCTGTGCAGAGTCTCAGCAGAGCAGTGACTCATGTTCACACAGAGAAAATCCAGGAGTTTTGTAGACTCCCACCTTGGGAATCCTGGCAAATCAGGAGATCCATCTGTATATTCCTCTAGGAAGGGGGCTGAATGCAGGGACCCAAGCAGCATTGTTCTATGGGCCCCACTTCCATGGCACCTCACAGGGTTAAGACCCACTGGCTTGAAATTCCAGCCAACTAGTGCAAGAGGTTGGAGACTACCTGAGATAGAGGAGTTTCTGTGGGTAGAGGTGGTCACCATTTCTGTGGTTAGGTCAACTCAGCTATTTTAGCCTGCTGGCTCTGGGGGGTCTAGGTGGTCTGAATAAGGAGGAGTCCCCCACAACAGTTACTGTGCCAGATCATGGCCAGACTGCTTCTTTAAGTAGGACCCCAGTGCATCCCTCCTCACTGGACAAGGCCTCCCTGTGGGAATTTCAGCAACTCCAGCCAGGGTTATGTGATAGAACTCTGATCTCTCCCTGGGATGGAGCCCCAGGGGTTGCAGGGAGTTGGGGGATGAAGGAGAGTGGTCAATGTCTCTGTGGTTCAGTCAACTCCAGCTTTCCAGCCTGCTGGCTCTGGAGAGTCCAGGTGTTCTGGACAAGGAAGTATTCCCCCCAATGCAGTACACCCGCTCTACCAAAAAGCAACCAGACTGCTTCTTTAATCAGGTTTCTGATCCTGTTTCTCCTGACTGGGTGAGACCTCCCAATAGGGGTCTCCAGACACCTGCTACAGGAGTGTCCAGGCCGGCAACAGGTCAGTACACACCTGGGATGGAGCTCCCAGAGGAAGAAGTAGGCTGCCATCTTTGCAGTTTTGTGGCCTTCATTGGTGATACTCCAGGTAAGGGAAAAACCCAGGCAACTAGGGTCTGAAACAATGCCCCAGGAAACCAAGCAGCTCTATGGAAGAATGACCTGACAATTAAAAGGAAAACAAACAAACAGAAAGCAACAACAGCAACATCAACAAAAACGACTACTCAAATCCAATTCAGAGGTTAGCAACCTCAAAGATCAAAGGTAGATAAGAACACAAGGATTAGAAAGAAACAACACACAAAGTCACTGAAAAGTCAAACAGCCAGAGGGCCTCTTCTCCTCCAAATGACCACAACATCTATTCAGCAAGGACACAGAACTGGGCTGATGCTAAGATGGCTGCATTGACAGAAGTAGGCTTCAGAAGGTGAGTAATAACAAACTTTACTGAGGTAAAGGAGTATGTTGTAACCCAATGCAAAGAAGCTAAGGACTGATAACCAGAATAGTCAGTTTAGAGAGAAGCATAACTGATTTTATGGAGCTGGAAAACATAGCATGAGAACTTCACATTGCAATTACAAGTATCAATAGCAGAATAGAACAAGCAGGGAAAAGAATCTCAGAATGTGAAGATCATGTTTCTGAAATGAGAGAGGCAGATAAAAATGAATAAAAAGGAACAAACAAAACCTCCAAGAAATATGGGATTATGTAAAAAAGACCAAACCTACAAGTGACTGGGGTACCCGAAAGAGATGGGGAGAACAAAAGCAAGTCATAAAACATTCTTCAGGTTATCATCCAGGAGAACTTCCCCAACATAGCAAGACAGGCCAACATCCAAAGTCAAGAAATCCAGAAAACCCCAGTAAGATACTCTACAAGAAGATCAACCTCAAGACACATAATTGCCAGCTTATTCAAGGTAGGTCGAAATAAAAGAAAAAAATGTTAAGGGCAGCCAGAGAGAAAGGCCAGATCACCTACAAAGGGAAGCCCATCAGACTAACAGTGGACCTCTCAGTGGAAACACTACAAGCCAGAAAAGATTGGGGGCCAATATTCAACATTCTTAAAGAAAAGAATTTTCAACCCAGAATTTCATATCTGGCCAAACTAAGTTTCGTAAGTGAAGGAGAAATAAGATCCTTTTCAGACAAGAAAATGTTGAAGGAATTCATCACCAGCATGGTTGCCTTGCAAGAGCTCCTGAAGGAAGCACTAAATATGGAAATGAAAAATCATTACCAGCCACTACAAAAATACACTGAAGGAAACAGACCAGTGACACTATGAAGCAATCACTTAAACAAGTCTGCAAAATAGCCAGCTAGCATTATAATGACAGGATCAACTTCACACATAGAAATATTAACCTTAAATGTAAAGGGGCTAAATTTCCCAATTAAAAGACACAATTTGACAAGCTGTATAGAGTCAAGACTCACTGGTATATTGTCTTCAAAAGACCCATCTCACACGCAAAGACACACATAAGCTCGAAATAAAACAATGGAGGAAAATTTACCAAGTAAATGGAAAACAGAAAAAAACAGGGGTTGCAATTCTAGTTTGTGAAAGAACAGACTTTAAACCAACAAAGATCAGAAAAGACAAAGGGCATTACATAATGGATAAGGATTCAATTCAACAAGAAGAGCTAACTATCCTAAATATATATGCACACAATACAGGGGAACTCAAATTCATAAAGCAAGTTCTCAGAGACCTACAAAGAGATTTAGACTCCCACACAATAGTAGTGGGAGATTTTAACACCCTACTGACAATATTAGACAGATCATCAAAACAGAAAATTAACAGAGACATTCAAAACCTGAAATCAGCTCTGGATCAAGTGGACCTGATATGGATCTATAGAACTCTCCTTCCAAAAACAACAGAATATACATTCTTCTATTGCCACATGGGACATACTCTAAAATTGATCACCTACTTGGAAGGAAAACACTCCTCAGCAAATGCAAAAGAACTGAAATCATAAGTCCCTCAGATCACAGTGCATTCAAATTAGAACTCAAGATTAAGAAACTCCATCAAAATCACACAACTACATGGTAATTGAACAATCTTCTCTGAAAGACTCCTGGGTAAATAATTAAATTAAGGCAAGAATCAAGTTCTTTGAAACTAATGAGAATAAAAAGACAATGTACCAGAATCTCTGAGATGCAGCTAAAAAGGTGTTAGAGGGAAATTATAGCACTAAATTTCCACATCAAAAAGCTAGAAAGATCTCCAGTCGACAACCTAACATCACAACTAAAAGAACTGGAGAACAAAGAAAAAATAAACCCCAAAGCTAGCAGAAGACAAGAAATAACCAATATGGGAGCAAAACTGAAGTAGATAAAGGCACTAAAAACCCTTCAAAAAATCAAAGAATCCAGGAGATGGTTTTTGAAAAAAATTAATGCAATAGATAGACTGCTAGCTAGACTAATAAAGAAGAAAGGATAAAATAATCAAATACAAAAAATTAGAAATGATAATGGGGATATGAACACTGACCCCACAGAAATACAAACAACTATCAGAGAATGCTATAAACACTTCTATGTATATGAACTAGAAAATCTAGAAGAAATGGATAAATTCCTGGACACATACACCCTCCCAAGTCTGAACCAGGAAGAAATTGAATCCCTGAATAGACCAATAACCAGTTCTGAAATTGAGGCAGTAATAAATAGCCTACAATCAGATAAATTTACAGCTGAACTCTACCAGAGGTACAAAGAAGAACTGATACCATTTCTACTGAAACCATTCCAAAAAATTAAAAAGGAGGGACTCCTCCCTAACTCATTTTATGAGGCCAGCATCATTCTCACACCAAAACCTGGCATAGATACAACAACAACAAAAATAAATAAATAAAAATAAAAACTTCAGGTTAGTATCTTTGATGAACATCGATGCAAAGGTCCTCAATAAAATACTGGCAAATTGAATTCAGCAGCACATAAAAAATCTTATCCACTATCATCGTGTTGGCTTTATCCTCATGATGCAAGGTTGGTTCAACATATACAAATCAATAAATGGAACTCATTACTTAAGCAAAACTGAAGACAAAAACCACACAATTATCTCATTAGATGCAGAAAAGGCCTTTGTGTTAAAAACTCTCAATAAACTAGGTATTGAAGGAACATAGCTCAAAATAATAAGAGCCATAGATGACAAACTCACAGCCAATATCATACTGAATGGGGAAAAGCTAGAAGCATTCATCTTGAAAACTGGCATGAGAAAAGGATGCCCTTATTCACCACTCCTATTCAACATAGTACTGGAAGTACTGGCCAGGGAAATCAGGCAACATAAAGAAATAAAGGATATTCAAATAAAAAGAGAGGAAATCAAATTATCTTTATTTGCAGATGACATAATCTTACATCTAGAAAATTATATCATCTCAGCCCAAATGCTTCTTAAGCTGATAAGCAATTTCAGCAAAGATTAAGGATACAAAATCAATGTGCAAAAATCACAAACATTTCTATACACAACAAACAAACAGAGCCAAATCATGAATGAATTCTCATTTACAATTGCTACAAAAAGAATAAAATACTTAGGAATACAGCTAACAAGGGACCTGTTCAAAGAGAACTACAAAACACTGCTCAAGGAAGTCAGACAGGACACAAACAAATGGAAAAACATTCCAAGTGCATGGATAGAAACAATCACTGTCATGAAAACGGTCATACTTCCCAAAGTAATGTATACATTCAATGCTATTCTCATTAAACTAACACTGGCATTCTTTACAGAATTAGGAAAAAAAAACAAACTATTTTAAAATTCATATGAAACCAAAAAAAGAGCCCAAACACCTAAGTACCTAAGACAATCCTAAGCAAAAAGAACAAAGGTGAAGGCGTCACACTAACTGACTTCAAACTATACTACAGGGCTACAGTAATCAAAACAGCATGGTACTGGTACAGAAACAGACACACAGACCAATGGAACGGAATGAACAGGATAAGGAACTCAGAAATAAGACCGCACACCTACAACTATCTGATCTTCAACAAATCTAACAAAAACAAGCAACGGGGAAAGGATTCCCATTTAATAAATGGTGCTGGGAGAACTGGCTAGCCATATTTAGAAAATTGAAACTGGACTCCTTCCTTACACCATATACAATGAACTCAAGATGAATTAAAGACTTAAATGCAAAACAATAAAAACACTAGAGGAAAATCTAGGCAATACTATTCAGGACAGAGGCATGGGCAAAGATTTCATGACAAAAATGCCAAAAGCAATTGCAACAAAAGCAAAAATTGACAAATGGGATCTAACTACACTAAAGGACTTCTGCACAGCAAAAGAAACTATCATCAGAGTGAACAGACAACCTAAAAATGGGAGAAAAGTTTTGAAGCCTATCCATCTGACAAAGTTCTAAATCCTGAGTCTACATGGAACTTAAACAAATTTACCAAAAAAAAAAAAAAAAAAAAAGCCCAACAACCCCATTAAAAATTGGGCAAAGGACATGAACAGACACTCAAAAAAGACATTTATGAGGCCAACAAATATATGAAAAAAAGCTCAAAATCACTGAATATTAGAGAAATGCAAATCAAAACCACAGTGAGATACCATCTCATGCTAGTCTGAATAGTGATTATTAAGAAGTCGAGAAACAACAGATGCTGGCAAGGTAGCAGAGAAAAAGGAATGCTTTTACACTGTTGGTAGGAATGTAAATTAGTTCAGCCATTGTGGAAAGCAGTGTGGCAATTCCTCAAAGATTTAGAGGCAGAAATACCATTTGACCCAGAAATCTCATTACTAGGTATATACCCAAAGGATTATAAGTCATTCTATTATAAAGATGCATTCACGTATATGTTCATTGCAGCACTATTCACAATAAGAAAGACATGGATTCAACCTAAATGCCTATCAGTGATAGACTAGATAAAGAAAATGTGGTTGGTACATATTCACCAAGGAATACTATGCAGCCCGAAAAAGGAACAAGATCATGTTTTTTTAGGGACATAGACGGAGCTGGTAGCCATCCAAACACCACATGTTCTCACTTATAAGTGGGAGCTGAATGATGAGAACCTATGGATGCATAGTGGGGAACAACACACCCTGGAGAGCTGGCTGGAGGGGGTTTGGGGTGAGAGAGAGCATCAGGAAGAATAATTAGTGGAGGCTGGGCCTAACACCTAGGTGATGGGTTGATCTGTTCAGCAAACCACCATGTCCTGTGTTTACCTGCATAGCAAACCTGCACATCCTGCACACATACCCCAAAACTTAAAAGTTGAAGGAAAAAAAAGGTAAATATGTAAATTTTAAAAAAGGAAAGGAGTTACCTGAAAATAGTTCAATGTGCCCAGTATGGCTAAAATTATAATTGGAGACAATTAAACATGTGAATATATATATACATATGTAGAATTATAAATATCTCATACCACTGGATGGTATACCATATGCAATTATGATTGTTAGACATATCTTTCTGGGAATGATGTCAATAACATTTTTTCAAAAAACATCAGTAACACCAATTTTCTTTCAATAATGGCAACAACAAACACTTTCCATTTCCCTCTTCTTGTAAACAGCAGCCAACGGATTTCTTCATTTTAAATCCTCACATTCTATGATTGTATGGCAGACATTAAAAGGTCATTATAGGCAGTGGAACATCCTAGGTTACACAGAGATGAATAGAGGCATGAGATTAGCATATTAACTACAAGTGGGTTGTACATGGAAATGCATAGAGTACATGATTAAAAGTAATTCTGGTATGAAAATCTAGATCTATCTTCTCAAAGTACATGCCTAAGGCTGGGCACAGTGGCTCACACCTGTAATCCCAGAACTTTGGGAGGCTGAGGCAGGTGGATCATCCAAAGTCAGGAGTTTGAGACCAGCCTGGCCAACACGGTGAAACCCTGTCTTTACTAAAAAATACAAAAATTACCTTGGAGTGGTGGCGTGCGCCTGTAATCCCAGTTACTCGGGAGGCTGAGGCAGGAGAATCACTTAAACTTAGGAGGTGGAGGTTGCAGTGAGCCAAGGTCACACCATTGTACTCCAGCCTGGGTAAAGTCTCAAAAAATAAAAAAAAATTTAAAAAGTACGTGCCTAGTGGCAGTGGTATCTGTATGGTAATAGAAAAGCTTGAATCTTTAAATAATATGCAGCCTTTGGCACTTGGTTTTACTGTTTACCATTGATTTTTCACATTTTAAAGAAATCGTATTTTTTCTGTCTTCCTATTTTTATTGTTATTTATAATCACCAAATCACATATTTATGTCAGAATGTGCATACTTGGGTATGTTTATTTACACAGGCATGTAACAGTGTAACATCTGTGCTAGAAAAGACTGGTTTACAAGTATGACCCATGAGAAATAAAGAGGAGGAAATTATATATTCAATAATCTACTATTTGATAAGACTAAAGGTACCATCAAAAAACTTATCTTACTTAATTGCCATAGTTTATTAAGATGACTAATATGTCCTCCTGTTGCTAATGAGAAAACCGAAATTCAGAAAGGTAAGTAACTTGCCAAAATGTATACATGCATTAATGATAAAAATCAGCTTCAAGTCCACGTCCAACTCCAAAATCCTTATTCTTTCAGCTGTGCACTAATTGCTGTTTTGTGTTTATATTAAAATACAGTATGGGATGTGTGTGTTTGCCTGAATACATTTTTTAAAAGACATTTTTAATAGTAAGTGTTTTCAAAAACACAGACTGCGTGATCACAAAAACAAAAGTCATCAAATAAATTCTCCCAAAACACAAGTTTTACCCAGCACCAGCCTTCATTGCTGGTTAGCAAAAGATGCAACACTTGCAGCACAGAGGCCTTGAACTATCACATTCTTGAGTCTATTTCCTACACTTGGATATGTGGTGGTTCCATTATGATGAGTCAACAGAGAGCAAGTTCAACTAAAGGAAACTCTTTAGTTTGGGAGTCTGTACACTTTGTGTGTTATGCTAGTCACCAAGCTCCATTCGGGTTACATAACTAACTAACCTTCATTCTTCAGTGTACCTATGGTCATATATAGCAAGTTTGTTTACATAAACAGATTGAACAACCAGAAATACATACTCCTAATGCATATCTAGGTCATTAGTTAGGTGTTTAAAAATGTATGCAAGACCTTCAAGTGTCTTCAAGCTAATAAATTCATTGAGTTAACATTAGCAAGGACTTCAGGTAGGAGTAAAAATGACACCAGATGTTTCTGAGGAAGAAATCAGGTATCAGGTATACTTCTTTCTCTCCCATAGGTTTTATTGTGTAGAGATTAGTCATTTTTACCAGGATTCTGAAAAACTTGGAAAGACAGATATATTCTGTCTGAAAAAAGTGGATGTTTATAATTATCTGTATAACACATATGTGGATTTATAGCAAATGAATACATTTACATATCACTTTTGGCATAATAAGACTCTTTCAGAATTAAGACATTAAGTTGCTGATTACTGCTTTAATGTGTCTGGGACAGAGCTTCTGAGAGTCTGCCTAGAGGAAGCAAGAAGCCCTAAAAGGCTCTTAAAAATATTCTTCCCTCTCAGTTATGCCAATTAAAGATTACTGAGTTTTCGAGACCTCTCTTCGGGCCATCAATCATTCACACTTTGACAGGAATTGATCAATTAGTTTTGATTTGTTTCTTGCTATGTATTAGCAGATTTGATAGACGAAGCATGGTATAAGTATTCTAGCTATATTTTGAGGACAGAAAGGCCTTAGTAGGGTCTGAGAGTGTGCAATATGAGGGCAGTGATCAATCTGGGGAATGGGAAAAATTGAGGAAATGTCAGTACAGAATAGGGAAGAGAAAAAAAGTTGGGAAAACACTCAACGTAAATCTAGCTTTTTAGCAGTTTTGACAATGGCAAATCTTGGTGGTGTCCAAATGACCATACAACTGAAATCGTCTGGGTTATCATATGTTGTTAGCCATTGCATATGTCATTCTCCAATGTTCCTAAATTTATATGGCAGCCTAAGAGAAATAGTTTTTCCAAGATAACATCTATGTACAGAAATAGAGCCACCAAAGTTTCCTACGATCCTTTAGTCAATTCAGAAAGGTAAGGACTACATTATCTATCAGCAATAAATAGTGAGAGAATTGACTTCAGTATAAATGTAGTTTAAAGTAGAGGAGATAGTGTGTCCATAACTGGAAAAGAATAATCTGTAATGAGAAATAAATAAAGTAAACAAAAGAAGTCATGGAAATAAATAATATGATTACCAAAATAAAAATTCAACTCAGAATTTAATGGTAACATGAAAATTGTATCTCCCAAATCAAAACAATTAAAAAGAGGTAAAAATGAAAGAGAAAAGGTAAACAATAAAAACCTTAGAAGACCAATTCAGGGCATCAAACATGCAATTAATAGAAATTCTAGAAAGAAAGAGCCAAGAAAGAGATGGGAAGAAGTTATTATGTAAGCAAAACAACAACAAATACCTTTGAGTGGAAGAAGGTTGCAAGAACCTGGATGCAAAAGTGTCCAGAATTAAATGATCACTTTAAAATGCAGAAGAAAATGTTTACCACTGCAACCTGTAGACATAGAGCAATTTCTTCAAGTTCTGAAGAAACACTCTTTCGTCCTAGAGGTCCATAACTAGACAATTATCAAGACTTTGGAAAGTAAAATTGAGACGTGTTTACACATTCAGAAGCCCAGAAAATTTACCCTCACACAGTTCTTTTTAAGACACTACTTATGGCAATGTACTCCAGACAAACGAATGAAAAAACTGCAGCTGACACGTTTTTAAAAGCCAACCTGCTTTTTCTATTTAAGTTTTTACCTCTCTCATAGATGATCTAGGAATGGTGATCTTATTTCCTACTTTGAAGTTAAATTTTGATTATTGAAACCAATCATAGTAATTCCATTGCTCTTGCCAATAATTGGTTTAGAGAACCAAAGAACAGGAAGTCAGCAGAATGGCTTCCAGGGAAAATGTTTTTAGTACAAAAACAGAGAAATAAAAATAAAATTCTAGATATTCCCATAAGTGTGTGAGCCTAGAATCGTGAAGGCTATTTTTCCACACTGTCAACAGAAACACAGCTGGACAAAGACAGTATGCTGAGGATAGTAGGGCAGAAAGATGGAAAGCAAGTACTTTTTTGTTGAAAACTCACTTTTTTCTTTAACATTACCATGCTTTCTTATCTTTATTTCATTCATCCGCATTTGAATTTTCTCATTAATTCATTTGCATGCTGATCTCTCCCATCAGTGGGCCATATGCTCTTTGAGAGCAGCGACTTTGTCTCATTAATTGTTGTATCCCCATGACCTCACTCATTGTGTGCACTCAGTAAATATTTATTGAATGAATAAATGCGGGAGTGGGGGCGAGATGACAAGCCAGCAGAGTAGGAAATCCATTTATAGGGCACAAAATTAATAAAGTTTAAACTAACTCTATGAGCATATTATTTAGAGATGTAAAGACAATCAGGGAAGAAACAGTTAAAAGATTTAAAAGTGGCTAAGTTGCCTCTTAGGAAGCATTATCAGCAGTCAAATATGGGCTTTCTACAGTGTTGCAAGCTATAGGTATAATATTCTTTTTCTGTTTTTTCTATGATGACATTTAATATGCTCCATTCATTATTTTAACCACTTACACTTGTCTTCCTAGTCCTCTTATGCTGAGGCTGAAGATCATAAATTGAGGAAGATGGTACAACAATTCTATTTCTTATACAAATGAATATAACATTTTCATAAATCATTATCTGGAGGCAATGCCCTCACTGCTATTTCGTGCCTTTAAAACTTTTTCCTAGGGCTTAAGAACAGAAGTCTGAAACTGACTGATCTACTGGAATGTTGGCTTACTCTTCCACTGCCAAGTAAGAGCTCAACTTGATTTTAAACTTATTACAGAAAACAGGAAATTTAAGGAAAAAGACTTTTATGTATAAGCATACCATTCTATCCATAGAGAAAGAATTAATTTTGCAGATGTGATAAAAAAGGATAACATTTTCATTTTCTATTTCTGGGAGAAGCAACAAAGATTCACTTCGTGTTTTAAAATAAGGCCTGAAGGAAAATATACACTTTTAATTAAAAGAATAATTTCAAAAGACACTAAAACCAAATTAAATTTCCTTGGGATTTTAATATTATCCTAGGCCTGAAGGAAATATCACAGAAGGAATTTCCCTTTGATTCCATAATAGAGGCAGACTTAAGACATTTCCCAGTATGTCATTCACTGTCCATTTACTTCCAATGTCTCTTATATTGCAACCTCTGATGTTGTGAAGACAATAGAGCTTCCTATCAAATTGGATAATCTATGACCTAACATTGAAGGGTTTGGCATAAATGTTCTGGTATGAGTCTGAATAGAGTAAATGGTTCACCAAATTAAAGTCCTTGATGAATTGTGTAGATACAGATTTTACATACTTAATAACATCTTTTACATTTACAAAAAAAAGGGAGAAACAGCTTTTCTATATGATACTAAAAGATCTTGCATGGAGGGCATGTAAAATACGACAATAAACAAAGGGGAAACAGGGAAGAAATCATTTCAATCATTTAAGAAATGGCAGCAAAATACAGACTAGTTATTCGCTTCTAAAACCTTGATTTTAGGGACTTTCATTACCAGCAACATGATGAACCAGATACATATTTCATCCTTCTTATGAATAACATCTTCTCAAACGTATCTGTGAGTTGACATGTGAAGACTAATTTATACATTAATTTCCTTTCTTCATTAAGACTGGAAAGCAGAGGACAAGGCTAAGGGCATATGTAACATGGGAAGTCTAATAGGAGACTCGTAAAATTGGGGCCTCAAAGGATTCCAACCACAGTATAAGGATTAATTATAAATAAATGCCTTCTGTCTACCTATATTAAAACATCTCATGTACCTCACAAATATTTACACCTACTATGTAGCTACAAAAGTTAAAAATTAAAATTTTTAATAATAATAACAACAATAAGTTTGTTTAAATGCCCTCAATGGTTCATCAAGAAAAGAATGCCTGTCTTGAAATTTGGCACTGAAATATGGGATATCAAAGGGCAATAAAACCAAGACACACTTAAGGAAAAGAACAAGATGAAATGACTTGCTCTAAGACCAATTCTCTCTTTAAGCTTTTCTATTTATTATAATATCAAATGTAACTAACAGACATTACTTATATATTATTTCCCAACATTATCCTTCAGAGATACATGGTCTTTAGGTATATTTTCTGCCTTGAAAATTATTTTAGACAGCAATTTACCGTGCATTCATGGTTACACGCATTACAAAAATAGCAATTCTTTTTGCCTCTCATATTTTTCACTGTTAGTCAATGATCATTAAGTCTATTGCCACACATTTAAGATTTTTAGAAAATTATAACAGAACCCACTCCCTCTACCAATTTCTATGTAAGTCAGGATACTATAGTTTGTATTGTCATAACAAAAACCCAAATCTCAGAGAAAAATACAACAAAAGCTTATTTTATACTGAGACTACACATCCAGTGTTGATCAGCAGTTAATACTTCTGGTTCCTTACCTAGGAACTCAGGCTGATAGAAGCTCAACTACATGTTTCCATGACTACAACAGAACTAGAAGACAATATAGCAAACTGTGTACTGCTGCTTAAAAGCTTTGAACAGGAAGGTACACTCATCATTTATCCTCCCATGTTACTGGTCAGGATCTCAGTAGAACACATCAAACTTTCAAAAGGACAGAGAAGTCAAATCACATCATGTGCCCAGAAAGATAAGAGATCTGGGATACTGGTGAAAAGCCAGTATATCAAATTAGCAGAAACAATGAACATCAGAATCTAATGATAAAATTAAAAGAAAGAAAAAACCTTAATATATCCTGCATTAGTTTTACTGCTGTTGTAACAAATTACCACAAACTGACAGGTTTAAGAAAAACAAATGTATTACAGTCCTAGAGGTCAAAAGTCTGATGTGGGCCTCACTGAGCTAACATCAAGGTATCGGCAGAGCTATGCTGCTTCCAGAGCCTCTAGGGAAGAATCCACTTTCTTATCATCTTTTCCAGCTTCTAGAGGCTGTCTGAATTCCTTGGATTGTGGCTCTCTTCTATCCAAGAAAATACTGTATAAGATAATTGCAAAAAAAAAAAAAAAAGTCACTCTCCAAAAGTAACATGACTGTAACAAAAATACAAAATAATTTTGGATGAATTGTTATAGAAAATAAGAGAGTTTAGAAATATTGTTGGATTCAAAACAAACATTTTGGTAAAAGGAGCAATGCATTTAAAAATAAATCATGGGGGAATGACATCAACAACATGGAGGAATAGGAGGCTTCTGACTCTCTCCACTCATGGATGTACTGACTTAGCATCTTCAGGGATCATTCCCCTCTGAGAGAAAGGCAGAAACCAGTTGTACCTCATAAATATGTATAATTATTATGATGTGTCATTTTTAATAAAACAAAACTTTTTTAAAAAGCAGTTAAAAAAACTCTACCCAGCAGGCAACTGAGAAAACATCCACATCAAACAAGTAGGAAAAGCTGAGGCACACTTGGTCACAGACCCCACCCTGGGCACCATGCTATACAATTGGGAAGGGAATCACCAACACCCATTGCCTCCCTGTGGAGAGGAGGGCTTTGACCTCACATATAGCATCCCAACTCTAAGGTTCCTCATAGTCTTTTAAGTCATTAAGTCTGGGAGCAGAGGGGACTAGGCATCTATGACTCTCTCTAGACCACAGGAAAAATTGGTGGTTTTATATGTGGACACAAGCATTTCGAGGATTTCATTTCCTGGGAGAAATACAGAGAAAGATCTCAAAAATGAAACTTTCTATTTCTTCTGGAAGGAGTTTGTAACATGCTCTTTCCTTAACTACTTAAGGACAGGTATTCTAATTAACTTTCATGGAGGAGTTGAAGAGGCACACACAAACAGTAACTTGCCGGCAGACTGAGAAGCAGCATCTTCCTGATTTTTGCTCCCCCAGCTCATGCTAGACATAACTTGAGGTCTACCAATTTCCTTTGAAAGCTTGCCCACTCATCAAGTGCCCCAAATTTTACAGTTCCTACCCAAGGGACTTCATTCTAAACCTCCTTGATCTGGAGCAGAGATAACTGGACATGTGCGAGTCCCTCTAGATCACAGAAAAAAGAGCTGGTTTAAAACAGATGTGCAATTACTTTCAGGGGCTACACCTCCCAGGAGCAGCATGGAGTAGGAGCTAAAAAAGTGAAGCTCTCTTTCTCCTAGGAAAGGGTTTTGGGCATACTCTTCCAGTGGCTACTTGATTACCTGGCTTCTCACTAACTTTTATCCAGAAGTTAAATGGCTAAACAAACAATAGCCCTGCAGTGGCCTGAGCTGCAGTTCAGCACTGCTTGTGCTTTTCTCCCTCAGTCTGACCCAGCAGTAACTCGAGGTCTACAAATTGCTCCTGGAAAGAGCTTGTTTATGCAAGTGACTCAACTTTTATATCTACATACCCAAGGCACTGGACCCCAAGGCACTGGACCCCAAACCTCCTAGCTTTGGGAGCAGAAAGGACTAGGCACACATAAGTCTCCGTAGATCACAGAATAAAAAGCTGATTTTTACTGGATATGCAAACACTTCCAGGGATTACTCACCCTGAGAGCAGTGTAGAAAAGTGAAAGGCATAGCTCCCACTTTCTTTCTAAAAGGGCTTACTATATACTCTTCCAGTGGCTTTTTTATGGCCCAGCCTCTAACTGCTTGCATTGGGTCATTAATGAGACAAACAGTAGCCCTCTGGTAGCCTGAGCAGGGGCCTGGCACTTCCCAAGCCTTCCCTCTCAGTTCCCTCAGTGATAAATCCAAGTCTATCTATTCTTTCCGGAGTAAGTTTGTCCACACACTGAGTGCCACAAATTCTATAGCTCTCACAAAGGGGCTGTCTCCGAAATGAACCAGCTCTGGAGGTTATAGCAATCCTGAGTCTCCCTGGACCAAAGAAAGCAAAGAGGTGAGGATGCAAAAGTCATGCTTCCAGTAGCTATCTTTGCAAGGTCAGAGGGTGTAACCTAAATGTGAATACAGGGCATTTGCCAAAGATCCTCTCCTCAGCTTAGTACAGAAAGAGTGGGAGGTAAACACCCACACTCAACTTCACCATGAGGACAAAAGCAACTGGAATACACATGTAAGGTATCAACCTTTCCAGCTACATCTAAAGAACCTGGATTTCACCTTACTGATCTCAGTGTATTAACAGGACATGGCACATCCTAATCAAAACAAAGACAGCCATTTGTTGGAGGTCACCAGAAAGAGAGAGTGCAGTTTGAACAAACACAAAGATTTGAGAGAAACCTTAAAATCTCTCAGTAGACAGATTTGTGAGATCCTTCTCCTATACAAGCCAAGTCTAACAGGACTGAGAGAGGCAGTTGTCTTATCTAATATGCAGAAGCCAATCCAGAGAATTAAGGAAAATAAAGAAACAGAGCAATGCATTCCCAATAAAAGAACAAGATTTATCTCTGGAAACAAACTCAAGTGAAATGGAGATGTATGATTTACCCAACAGAGAATTCATGATACTTGTCATAAAGATGCTTACTAAGCTAGGGAAGCAAGGTAAAACAAACCGAGAATTTCAACAAAGAGATACAAAAGATTTGAAAATACCAAACAAAAATTATAAAGCTGAAGATGTCAATAGATGACGCAGAAGAAAAGATCAGTGAACTCAAAGACAGGTCACTGGAAATCATCCAATCTGAGGAGTTAAAAATAATGAAAAAGATTAAAGATAGCTTAAGAGATTATAGGACACTATCAAGAACAACAATTTATGCATTATTGGCATTCCAGAAAGAGAAGAAACAGAGAAAGGGAAAGAAACATTTTCAAAGAAGTAATGGTAGAAAACTTTCCAAGTCTGGGGAAGGAAATAGAAATCCAGATGAGGAAAGCTCAAAAGACACCAAATAAGATGGATCCATAGACACCCTGAGATACATACATCATAATTAAATCATCGAAAGTTCAAGACAAAGAGAGAATTTTGAAAGCAGGAAGGAAAAGTGAATTGTAACATATAAGAGAACATTTATAAGACTACTAGTAGATTTTTCAGCAGAAATCTTGCAGGTCAGAAGAGAGTGGGATGATATATTCAATATCCTGAAAGAAAAATACTGCTAATCAAGAATACTATACTCAGCAATCATGTCTTTCAAAAATGAAGGGATGATAAAGGCTTTCTCAGATAAAAGCTGAGAGTTTATCACCATTATGTCTACGTTACAAGAAATGCTGAACAGAATTTTTTAAGGTAAAGAAAATGGATGCTAATTAGTAACATAAAAACATAAAACCACAAAACTCACTGGTAAGTACATTGTCAAATCCAAAACACTCTAATACTGTAATGGTTGTGGACAAATCCATTATATCTTTATTATAAATGTTAAAAGGCAAAAATATTAAAAACAATGAAAGCTACAATTATTTGTTAAGAGATACAAAGTATAAAAAGATGTAAGTTTCGACATAAGAAATAAAAAATGGGAGGAGGTGGTGTATAAACATAAAGTTTGTGTATGTGATAAAATTAAGTTGATAACAAGTGAAAACTATCTGTTATAAGGAGAAGATGCTTTATGTAAGCCTCAGGATAATCACAGAAGTCTATAATGTATACACAAAAGACAAAAAGGAGTGATTCAAAGCATACTACTAAAGAAAGCCATTAAACTGCAAAAGAAGGAAACAAGAGAGGAAGAAAGAAACAAAGAATCTACAGACAACTGGAAACAATTGACAAAAAGATAATAGTAAGTCATTTACCTATCAATAATTATTTTGAATATAAATAAATTAAACTTTTCAATAAAAAGAGAGGGGTTGAATGGCTTAAGAAAAAAAGACTTATCTGCATGCTGCCTATTCTTATAAAAGACTCACTAATTCACCTTAAATGATATTCACAGGCTGAAAGTTAAGGCATTAAAAAGATTACTCCATGCAAATGGAAACCAAAAGAGACAGGGGTAACTATTCCTATTTCAGAGAAAATTGACTTTAGTTCAAGACTGTAAAAAAAGACAAAGAAAATTACTGATGCAGTGATAAAAGGGTCAGCTGCTAAGAGGATATATAAATTATAAATATATATGCATCAACATCAGAACACATAAATATATAAAGCAAACATTAAGAGATGTAAAAAGAGACATAGACTGCAACACAATAATAGTATGAGATTTTAATATTTTATTTTCAACAATAGACAGTGCATCAGTCAATTTTCACACTGCTATAAAAACATACCTCAGACTGGGTAATTTATAAAGAAAGAGGTTTAATTGACTCACAGTTCCACATGGCTGAGGAGACTCAGGAAACATAATCATGGTCAAAGGGGAAGCAAATACATCCTTATTCACTTGAGTGCAGGGAGAGAAAGCACCAAGGGAAGGGGAGAAAATGCCCCTTATAAAACCATCAGATCTCGTAAGAACTCACTCACTATCACAAGAACAGCATGAGGGAACCACCTCCATGATCTAATCACTTCCTACTAGGTGCCTGCCAGGACACATGGGGATTATGGGAACTACAATTCAAGATGAGATTTGGGTGGGGATAGAGCCAATCATATTATTCAGCCCCTGGGCCCTCCGAAATTTCATCTTTCTCAAATTTCAAAACACAATCATGCCTTTCCAATAGTTCCCCAGAGTCTTAACTAATTCCATCATTAACCCAAAAATCCAAGTCCAAACTCTCACCTGAGACAAAGCAAGTCCCTTCTACCTATGAGTCTGTAAAATCATAAGCAAGTTAGTTACTTCCTAGATAGAAGGAGGTACAGGCACTTGGTAAATACATGCATTCAAAGTGGGAGAAATTGGCCAAAACAAAGGGGCTATGCAAGTCTGAAATCCAATAGGGCAGTCACTAAACCCTTGAAGTTCCAAAATGATCTCCTTTGGCTCCATGTCTCACATCCCGGTTATGCTGATGCAAGACATAGGCTCCCACAGCCTTGGGCAGCTCTGTCCCTTTGGCTTTGCAGGGTATAGTCTCCCTCCTAGTTGCTTTCTCAGGCTGACATTGAATGTCTGTGACTTTTCCAGGTGCACGCTACAAACTGTCAGTGGATCTACTATTCTGAGGTCTGGAGAATGTGGTCCTCTTCACACAGTTCCACTAGGCAGTGCCCCAGTTGGGGCTCTGTGTAGGGGAGCCAATCACAGCTTTCCCTTCTGTACTGCCCTAGCAGAGGCTCTCCATGAGGGCTTCACCCCTGCAGCACACCTCTGCCTGAACATCTAGGTGTTTCCATACATCCCCTGCAATCTAGGCAGAGGTTCCCAAAACTCAGTTCTTGACTTCTGTGTACCTACAGGGCCAACACCATGTGGAAGCTGCCAAGGATGCCAACACCATGTGAAAGCTGCCTCTGAAGCAATGGCCCAGGCTGTACCTTGGCCCATTTTAGCCATGGCTGAAGCTGAAGCAGCTAGGACACAGTCCACCATGTCCTGAGGCTGTGCAGAGCCGGGGGCCCTGGGCCTGGCTCACCAAATCATTTTTCCTTCCTAGGCCTCTAGGCCTGTAATGAGAGGGGCTGCTGTGAAGGTCTCTGACATGCCTTGGAGACATTTTCCCCACTATTTTGGTCATTAACATTTGACTCCTTGTTACTTCTGCAAATTTCTGTAACTGGCTTGACTTTTGTCCCCTGAAAATGGGTTTTTCTTTTCTGTCACATCATCAGGTTGCAAATTTTCCAAAATGTTATGCTCTGTCACTTCTTGAACACTTTGCTACCTAGAAATTTCTCCCACCAGATACCCTAAATCATCCCTCTCAAGTTCACAGTTCCACAAATCTCTAGGGCAGGGGCAAAATGTCACTAGTCTCTTTGCTAAAGCATAGCAAAGAGCGACCTTTACTCCAGTTCCCAACAAGTTCCTCATCTCCATCTGCAACCACCTCAGCCTGGATTTCATTGTCCATATCACTATCAGTATTTGGGTCAAAGCTATTCAACAAGTCCCTAGGAAGTTCCAAACTTTCTCACATTTTTCTGTCTTCTGAGCCCTCCAACTCTGTAGGAATTCCAAACTTTCCCATATTTTCCTGTCTTCTTCTGAGTCCTCTAAACTGTTCCAACCTCTGCGTGTTACCCAGTTCCAAAGTTGCTTCCACATTTTTGGATATCTTTACAGCAGCACTCCATTCTATGCAGTACCAATTTACTGTAGTAGTCTGTTTTAATGTTGCTGTGAAGACATACCCAAGACTGGGTAATTTTTAAAGGAAAGAGATTTAATTGACTCACAGTTCTGCATGCCTAGGGAGGTCTCAGGAAACTTATATCCTTGGCAGAAGGGGAAGCAAACACTTCCTTCTTTACATAGCAGCAGGGAGAAGTGCTGAGTGAAGGCAGGGAAGCCCCTTATAAAACTATCAGATCTCATAAGAACTCACTCACCAACATGAGAACAGCATTGGAGAACAACCCCCATGTTCTACTCCCCCCTGGGTCCCTCCCATGACATATGGGGATTACAGGAACTACAATTCAAGATGAGACTTGGGTGGAAACACAGACAGATTATCAAAAAGAAAATTAATAAGGAAACACTGGACATGAACTCCACTAAAGACCAAATAGACCTAACAGGCATATAACAGAACATTCCATCCAACAGCAAAAAAAAATGCACATTCTTTTCAAATGTTCAGAGAACATTCTCCAGTATAGATCCTATGTTAGGCCACAAAACAAGTCTTAATTTAAGAAGATTAAAATCATATTTTCTTTTCCAACCTCATCTGTATTGAACCAGAAAACAATAAAAGGTACAATTATGAAGATCAACAAATATATGAAAATTAAACAATGTAGTCCTGAACAATTATTTGGTCAAAGGAAAAATTGAAAGGGAAATTTAAGAATACCTTGAGACAAATGGAAATGGTAACATATCACATCAAAACATACCTGATATAGGAAAAGTACTTCTAAGAGGGAAATTCACAGAATCAAATGCCTACATCAAAAAGGAAAAAAGATCTCAAATAAACAACATAATTTTACACCTTATAGAACTAGGAAAAAGGATAACAAATTAAGCCCAAAGTTAATAGGAGGAAGTAACAAAGATAATAGCAGAAATAAATGAAATAGATACTAAGGAAAACAACAAAAACAATAACAAAAACCTAAGAGTTCTTATTTTGACAATCTAAATGAAATCAACAAGCTCTTAGCTGGACTTAAAAAAGGAATATCAAAAAATAAAATCAGTAATAAAAGAGGTCTCACAACTAATAATACAGAAATACAAAGGATTATGAGACTATTCTCAACAACTACATTCCAACAAATTGGAAAACCTAGAAGAAATGAATAAATTCTTAGAACTATATAATATATTAAGACTAAATCATGCAGAAATTAGAAATGTGAACAGACCAATAATGAGTAAGAAAATTAATTCAGGAAATAGAAGTGTGCTTTTATTACAAAGAAAAGCCCAGGACCAGATAGCTTCACTGCTGAATTCTACTGAACATTTTTAAAACTAATACCAGTCCTTCTCAAACTCTTCTAAAAACTTGAAGAGGAGGGAGTGCTTGCAAATTCATTTTATGTGTCCAGCATTATCATGATACTAAAGCCAGACAAAGGCACTACAGGAAAAGAACACTACAAGCCAATATCCCTGATAAACATCAATGCAAAAAAGCTTCAGCAAAATACTAGCAAACTATATTCAACATTATGTTAAAAGGATCATTCAGCATGATGAAGTGGAATTTATCCCTGGGATGTAAGGATGGTTCCATATATGTAAATCAAAAAATTTCATTCACCATATTAACAGAATTAAGGACGAAAACTAGATGATCATCTCAACAGATACAGAAAAAGTAAAATTTGAAAAAAATTTGATATCCTTTCATAATAAAATCTCACAAGTTAGTTATAGAAGAAATATTCTTTAACAAAATTAAGGCCATATATAATAATCCCATAGGTAGCATAATATTCAAGGATAAAAATTTGAAGGTTTTTATTCTAAGATTAGGAACAAGAGACGTTTGCCTATTCTTACCACTTCTGTTCAACAAGGAGTAGCCAGAAGTCTTAGAACAATTAGTCAAGAAAAAGAAATAAAAAGTATCCAAATAGGAAAAATAAAGTGAAATTATCTCTGCTGGTGACTTGATCTTATATATAGGAAAACCTAAAGACTTCATTTAAAAAAAGTTATAACTGATAAACAAGTTTAGTAAAGATGCACAGCGGAATACTATTCAGTCTTTAAAAAGCAGAAAATTTTCTCATTTGCAACAACATGGATGAACCTAGAAGATATTTTATGCTAAGTGAAATAAGCCAGGCACCGAGAGATAAAAACAATCTGCCCTAACTTGCGTGTGGAATCTTGAAAAGTCAAACCAATGAAAATAGAGAGTAGAAAGGTAATTACCATGGAGTTGAGGGGAATGGAGAGGGAAGGAGAGATGTTGGTCGAAGGGTACAAAGTTTCAATAGAATACAAGGAATAGGCTCTAGTGATCTTTTGCACAGCATGGTGACTACAGTAAAGAATATATTTCAAAATACCTAAACAAGTGAATTTCACAAAGAAATAAGTATTTGAGGTGATAAATATGTTAATTAGCTGGTTTGATCACTCCACAATGTATATATGTATCAAAACATCACATTTTACCCACAAATATATGCTATTATTTGTCAATTAAAAATAAGACAAAACTTGGCCAAGTGCCCTGGCTCATGCCTGTAATCCCAACATTTTGAGAGGCCAACACAGGGAAATCACTTGAGTACAGGAGTTAATGACTAACCTAGGCAATAAAGCAAGACCCCATTTCTACAGAAAACATTTAAAAATTAGCCAGACATCATGGTGTGTGCCTGTAGCCCTAACTGTTTGGGAGGCTGTGGAAGGAGGATCACATTAGACCAAGAGATCGAGACTGCAGTGAGCCATAGTTGTGCCATTGCACTCTAACCTGGGTGACAGAGCAAGAAAAATAAATAAATAAGTAAAACTAAATAAATGCATATATCCTTGAAAAGTACCTAAGATTAATTCAGCAAAATAAATAAAATTTCCATATAAAAATAATAGTAAACTTAATTGAAAGACATCGACAAAGGCTTTTATAAAATGTAGTTCACTATTTTTATGCTTTAAAGACTTGATATTTTAAAAATATCCATGTTTTCCCAAATTAATTTATTTCTGATGCACTTCCAATCAGAACCCTAACATAATTTCTATAAAACTTGACAATTATTTCTAAAATAATAATTGATAATTATTCTAAAATTATGTAAAATAAGGAAAATTTCTAAGATCAGAGGACCTGTCTTTTTACATACCCAGAGTTATTACAAAGATATAGTTATCTTTTTAAAAAGTTACTGTTTTGCTTTCTGAATTCAATTATAAAACAACTATAGGCCAAATGCAGTGGTTCATGCCTGTAATCCCAATGCATTGGGAGGCTAAGGCAGAAAAATTACTGAGGCCAGGCATTTGAGACCAGCTTGGGCAACATAGCAAGATCCCATCGCTAAAGAAAAAAAAAAGGCAGAATCTCAGCCTTTTCCTAGTGGCTGAGTCAATCAGCATTTTAAAAATAAATAAATAAATAAATAAATAAATAAAATAGCTACACTTAATTTTTGTTTATGAAGTGAGGTAGGGATTTGGTTTCATTTTTGTATTCCATTTAAGTACTTAATTACTCCCACATTAATTATTGAAAAGATTGGTATTTCCCCCATTGCGCTTTAATGTCACCTTTATTTTAAATTACATGTCAACATACATGTGTGGGTTTGTTTCTGGGTTCTTTATTCTACTATGATGACTAATCTATTGTTAAACCTAGTACCACACTTTCTTATTTACTGCATATTCCAAAACACATTATTGTGTTACAAACTACCCCAAATTCAGTGGCTTAAAACAGCCACTCTTTAATTGTATCTCATTACTTCTGGATCAGAAATTTGGATGAGGTCCAGCTAGCTGAATTTTTTCTACCATGTGAAGGCTTATAACAAAAGTCACTAGGTGGCACTCAGCTGGTGGTTGGAATGGCTTAAAGAGTCTGAGGTCATTTTCCTCACACGTCTAGCACTTTAGTGGAGATGCCTAAGAAACTAGGTTCAGCTGGATCTGCTGACCACAGCTCCTACACATGGCTTCTACAACTTGATGGTTTCAAAGAACCTGATCTTTTTTTTATGACAGCTCAGATTTTGCAATGAGAGAATGTAGTAAGAGTCCTGGATGGAGGCTGCAGTACCTTTAAAGACCCTGATTTAGAAATCCAGGGATGTAATTTCTGCTGTATTCCAGGAATTGTGTAACATTTGAAAATCAATGTATACTCAACATAGTAAAAAGATAAAAATAGATAGATGAAAGAAAGTAAACATATAATCATTTTGATCAATGTAGAAAACACATTTGAGAACATTTAATATCAATTTATAATTTTTTTCAGAATCTTGGAAGTGAAAATAGGACTTCAGTTTAATAAAGGAAATCTTTACAAAGAACATGCTGGTAATACTACATCTAATCTACTTCCCCCTAAGGCTGAGAAAGAAGTAAGAATGTTGTCTCATCTTTTCTATTCATCATTGTAATAAAGTACCTATACAATGTATGTATTAGTCTGTTCTCACACTACTGTGAAGAAATACCCAAGATTGGGTAACTTATAGACAAAATGTTTTAATTGATTCACAGTTCTGCAGTGCTGGGAAGTCCTCAGGAAACTTACAATCATAGTGGAAGGCGAAGGAGAAGCAGGTACCTTCTTCACAGGGTGGCAAGATGTAGTGAGTGCAAGCAGGGGAAATGCCAAATGCTTATAAAACCATCAGATCTCATAAGACTCACTCACTATCACAAGAACAGCATTGGGGAAACTGCCCCCATGATCCAATTACCTCCACCTGGTCCCACCCTTGACACATGAAGATTGTGGGGATTATGGGGGTTACAATTCAAGATGAGATTTTGGGTAGGGACACAGCCAAATCATATCAATCTAAGAAAAGTAAACAAAATGTAAGACAGAAAAACTGTTTTATTTCCAGATGAATAATTGTGTAGGTATAAAACCTAAGGAATCTACCAGAAAATATATTAGATCTACTAAGTAAAAGCAATAAGATTGCCGTGTAAACCATCAATAAACAGAAATCAGTGGTATTTCTGTATATATTAGCAGCAAACAAATGGAAAATAAAGTGTTTAAGTACCATTGAATAGAACACCCTCCATATATAACACACTTAGAAAATTTAACAAAAAATGTACACTGTCTTGCCAATGAAATCACGAGTGAGTTAAAAATAACAGTGTTGTGGGAAGGCAAGACAGGAGGATAACTTGAGGCCATTAGTTTGAAGCAGCATACGCAACATAGCAAGATACTGTTTCTACAAAAATGTTAAAAATTCAGCCAGGTGTGGTGGTGCACACCTTGTAGTCCTAGCTCTTTGGGAGTGTGAGTCAGGGGATCACTTTAGCCCATGAGTTTGAGGCTGCAGTGAGCTAAGAATGTCATTGTACTCCAGCAGGTGATAGATTGAGATCCAATCTCTATTAAAAACATTAAAATAACAAATAACAAAATAACAAAGACTTAAATAAATGGAAAAATATTCCATGTTTACAGATTAGTTGACAATATCATTAATATATTTGTTTTCCATTAATTGATATATATAACTTCATTGCATTCATAATCAAAATCCCAAAGGCTTTTTTATGACATTGACAAATATTTTATGATTACTGACAAATTTTATATGAAAATACAAAGGCCCACAAACTAAACAATATTGAGAAGGGAAAACAAAGCTGGAGGATTTACACTATTCGATTTAAATATTTACTCTAAACCTATGGTAATAAATAAAATTTAGTATTGGAATAAGAAGAGATAAATATATCAACATGCAGAAGAAAATTAAAAACCAACCCCAAAATATACATAGTCAATTGATTTTTGATCAGAGTACCAAGATTGTTCAATGGAAAATGAAAGATCTTCAACAAGTAGTGATGGAACAACCGGAAAACATATAAAGAAATGAATATTGGCCTGGCATGGTGGCTCATGCCTGTAATCCCAGCACTTTGGGAGGCTGAGGTAGGTGGATCCCCTGAGGTCAAGAGTTCAAGACCAGCCTGGCTAACATAGTGAAAACCCATTTCTACTAAAAATACAAAAAATTAGCCAGGTGTGGCATCATACACCTATAATCCCAGCTACTCAGGAAACTGAAGCAGGAGAATCTCTTGAACCCAGGAGGTGGAGGTTGCAATGAGCTGAAATCACACCATTGCACTCACTCCAGCTTGGGCAACAAAAGTGAAACTCCACCTAAAAAAAAAAAAAAAAAAAAAAAGAACTGAATATTACCCATTCTTTATAACATATGCAAAAATTAATTCAAGATCGTGGTGGGTGCAGTGGCTCATGCCTGCAATCCCAGCAGTTTGGGAAGCCAAGTCGGGTGGATCACCTGAGGTCAGGAGTTTGAGACCACCCTGGCTAACATGGTGAAACCCCATCTCTACTAAAATCACGAAAAAATTAGCTGGGCGTGGTGGCACACACCTGTATTCCCAGCTACTTGGGAGACTGAGGAAGAAGAATCACTTGAATTGGGAAGGCGAAGGTTGTAGTGAGCTGAGATAGTGCCACAGCACTCCAGCCTCGCCAACAAAGTGAGACTCTATCTCAAAAAGGAAGGAAGGAAGGAAGGAAGGAAGGAGAGAGGGA
>NW_012115500.1:1547881-1552797 GCF_000951035.1 Colobus angolensis palliatus | reverse complement strand
GAAGGAAGGAAGGAAGGAAGGAAGGAAGGAAGGAAGGAAGGAAGGAGAAAGAAAGAGGGAAAGAAAGAAAGAAAGAAAGAAAAGAAAGAAAGAGAAAGAAAGAAAGAGAAAGAGAGAAAGAAGGAAAGAAGGAAAATAAAATTAATTCAAGATCAATTTTATAATTCAAACTACAAGCAAAAGCTATGAAGTTGCTAATATGAAACTTTGGACAGTATCTTCAGAACCTGGGTAAGACAAACTTTTCTTGGAAAGGATACAAAAACACTAACCCTAAAGCAAAAGTACAAAAAAGGAAATACAAAGAAAGAGACATTGGATTTCGTCAAAATAAAGATTCTTTGCACTGAAGGCACCATAAGTAAAAGTGAGAGAGATGCTACTGTATGGAAGAAAATATTTGCAATACATATTTCTAGAAAAAGCCTGTGCCCACAAAATATTAAGCATTGTTACTAAACCAATAATAAATAAAAAGACAACCCAATCTTTAAATGGCCGAAAGACTTAAACAAAAAATGATTTGTGAATGGCCAATCAGCATAGAAAAATGCTCAAATTATTCACCAAGTAAATGCGAAATAAAGTCACAATGAGATACCACTATAACCCCATTAGATTGGCTAAAATTTCAAAACCTGACAATACCAAATTTTGGTGAGAATACAGAGCAACTGAAACTTTCAAAATTGCAGTTGTGAATTTAAAATGTCAGAGCCAAACAATGTACACTGGGGACTACTAGAGGGTAGAGAAAGAGAAGCAGGCAAGGGCCAAAAAACTACCTATTGAGTACTATGCCCATTACCTGAGTACTATGGGATCATTCATAACCCAAACCCCAGCATCACCCAATATACCCATGTAACAAACTTGCACATTTACCCCGTGAATCTAAAATAAAAGCTGAAATTATACAAATAAAATAAAATGTCTCAGTCACTTTGGAAAACCATTTGGCAGTTTCTTGTACATTTAAACCTTATAACCCAGTAATTTCACTCCTTCAAATTTACTCAGAAGAAATGAAAACATATGCTCTCAAAATGAATTTTAGGGATATTTATAGCACCCTTCTTTATCATGGCCAAAACCTGGATACAAGTCAAATACCTACCAGTCCTAGAATGTATAGTCACATAGTGTAATACTGTTGAACAGTGGAGAAGTACAAATGTCCACCCGTGTGTATGAATCTCAGAAACATAATATTAATCAAAAGAAACAAAGCACAGAAACTTATATATAACATTGCATACATTTAATTAAGTTTAAAAGCTGTTATAATTGAAGAGTACATTGTTTATGGATTTATCATGGATGGTATTTTGGTCTGTTCTCATACTACAAAAAAAGACATACCCAAGACTGGGTAATTTATAAAGGAAAGAGGTTTAATGGACTCACAGTTCCACATGGCTAGGGAGTCCTCATAATCATGACGGAAGATGAAGGAAGAGCAAAGAGATGTCTTACGTGGCAGCAGGCAAAAGGGCTTGTGCAGGGAAACTCTCCTTTATAAAATCATCAGATCTCAAGAGGTTTATTCACTATCACGAGAACAACACAGGAAAGACCCACGCCCATGATTCAATTACCTCCCACTAGGTTCCTCCGACAACACATGGGAATTATGGGAGCCGCAATTCAAGATGAGATTTGAGTGGGCACACAGTTAAACCATATCATAAACCTGTAACAATGAGCAAGCAAATGATTACACAAAATTCAGCTTAGTAGTTAGCTGCTGGACAATGAAAAGATACATGATTTGGTACACTACATAAGGGCATCTGAATGTTGTCAATGTTCTATTTATTAGCTTACATGGTCATACTTCTTAATTTCATTATTCCTCTTTGTATTGTAAATACACGTTTTTATAAATGAATATCTATTTTACAATATTTTGTGAATCCCTAGCTAACTTCTTGACTATAAAGACAGATAGAATTATTTTTATACGTTGTTAAAAGCCTAGTAATTGTGGCCAAATGCCCTGTGATTTGTGATTTGTAGAGTTCTCCACTTGAGTTTCGTTTAACTTACATATTAAGATATTACTTTTCAATAAGAATATTGCTTAAATGAAAATTTTAAAGTTACAATAAAAGCTACTTATAATTTTAAGGGACAAGGCTAATTTTTTGTCACTTAAGTACTCATCTTTCTCTAAATCTGTCTGATGTAGCTCCCACTACTTGTATGAATTGTGACAGTCAAATAGGCTTAACTTTTAAAGCTTAACCTACTGAAAAGTAAACATTCAAATGAATGCCATCATACAAAAAATTCACCTTGAAAGGCTAAATACATGCCAGTGATGCAGCAACCATTTTTGGAAATTCTCCTTTAAAATGCCCTTCCCAGTCAATTTAGGAAACTGTATTCACTGTTTTATAGTTTCATATCTTATTTGTAATTCAAAATCCCACATGATACTTAACATGAAAAGAGATACAGAAAACCAGCCACTGTTTTAAAGCATGGAATCATCTGGCAGCGCAGATGACATGAATTAAATGTACATTTGACAGATGGGGAACGATAGGTGGTCGCTGTACCTGGAACAGTTCAAAGAACAGATGGTATTTGTCTAGATTTTCTAACCAAATAAAGAGATGTTTACTTATTTAATTTTAAATGATGGTTCAGAGAGCTATAGAAGGACAGACAAATCACCTTAAGAAGGACATAGTGAGCAAACAGTAAAGATAAGTAGATTTTATATTCTACAACAGGAGATAGCATATTTTCTCTCAGTTATAAACACTATATGCTAAAGAACATTGACTCAGAGCCCAAATCAAAATGTAGGAAATACATGCTTTGAGGTGCTGTATAAGTCTCAATCAACTAACCCAATTGCACAAGCAGACACTTAAGTCAAACTTATGGTAGACCCTATTGTATTTTAAAATGATTTTTGCTTAGTATGTAAAATTTTTTTGTCATCTTATTCTCCCTGGGCAGCTTAAGTAACAGAAATTAACATGATAAACTTACTGGTCTAAGGTGGTAATGATGAATAAGGTAGTAAGATATTTCTCCTCAAAGTCTTTAAGAACAAATGTTAAAGTAATGAGATAGCTTTTTAAATACCAAAAAAAACCATGTACATACACTTAAAGGCTATCCTTCAGAGTATCCTTCACCTTGAAAGATTACAATACACATTTATTCCAGGAAGGCTGACAATAATCGAAATATTTGGGGAACTTATTTTACAATGCCCTTGAATAAGTCCTTAGACACCCACCAACACACACACACACACAAATTACAACTTTACATTTACATTTTGATTGGCATACATACCAATCTAATCAAATATCTTTCTTTCTTATCACTTCTGGGGACAAATAACTTTTGGAAGCTTCCATTCAACCTCATTCCTCACCAAACAAATGGAATGGAGATATGTCCCCAATGAAACTTCCATAAGAATTTGATGCAGATTATGAGGCAAGTACTTTGAAGTCAAACTTGAGTTTGAGTCCTGACTCATTTTTTATAATCATAAGACTTTGGACAAGTATTACATAAACTCTTCAAGTCTAAATTTCTGGTCTATGAAATACTAACCATAATACCCCTAATCTCTGAGCCAGAAGATGGAGGATGAAAAATAAGTCTGAGGCATTCTGTTTACTCAGAGCCTGACACAGCACACAATACACAATATACATCCAACAGATATTTATTGGCTATATAAATAATGGTTTTATTTTTAAGGCTATGGTTACTGGATTAAGACCTTCTACATTTTATTAAGAGGACTATGGGTACACTTAAGGAAGAACAATTTGTGAATTGTTGAAAAGAATAAGAGAAGACTAACATGTGATGGGTAAAAAAAAGGGTGTTTTAGAGAAATGGGAGCAGAAGGCATGAAGAAATTGGAAGAGAAATAAGATAATATGTTCAAGGTCACAAAAACACCTGAATACATTCATCAGTCAGAATACTGTGCACAAATTTTAGAGCAGGAAGACAAAGAGGAGCCAAGTCAGGAAGGTGTCTGAATTCAGAACAAAATGTAAGACAATCGTTGATTTTAGAACTCAGATAATTGAAAAACAGTTCTTACTAGGATTAAGGAACAACCCTGGGATGCAGGCAGGAAAAAAACCTTTCTTCCTCAGTGACTAAGGAATCTCTGAGAAATATTTTTGGTATTGTATTGAGGAGAATATAAAACAAAATGCATTTCTCTATGTGCACTCAGAAGCAAAGGACAGTCTACAGAGAGCCAGAAAAACGCTGGTCTGCTTGAGAAGACACCAAGGGAGACCTCCTAGCACTGAGAGATGGAGCAAGGAGAGCCAGGCCATTGCTGTCCAACTCTCTCCTGAGGCCCACCTGCACTTCTAGCTGGGAAACACAACAAAGCAACTCTGGAGACTTTCCATTTTTTCTCATTTTTAGTTAAAGTACTTTTAATGTGTTTCTTTTCTTCGTAATATCTCTCTCCTATAACAGAAAAGACTCATGGAGTGCAACCTTACCAAAGTTTTTAACACATTTTTAAATTCAAACACCCTGAGTTTTAATCATGGATCCATCAGAGGTAATTTTTCCAGAATAAAATTAGGGTAAATATTATATCCCATTCCTCCAGGTAATGAGGCCAAGAAGTAGGCAGAGGCCATATCCTGAGGGACCTAGAGAGGTCAAGTAAGATAAAGTCAGAAAAGCTGACAGTGACATTACAAAAAAGGAAAAAGAAGAGGAAGAGGAAGAGGAAGGAGGAGGAGGAGGAAATAAGGAAGAAAGAAGAAGAGGAAGAAGGAGGAGGAGGAGGAGGAAGAGGAGGGCTAGGTGTGGTGGCTCAGGCCTGTAATCCCAGCACTTTGGGAGGCCGAGGTGGGCGGATCACGAGGCCAGGAGATCGAGACCATCCTGGCTAACGTGGT
>NW_012115500.1:1538415-1547703 GCF_000951035.1 Colobus angolensis palliatus | reverse complement strand
AGGAGGGGGAGAGGGAAGGAGGACACATAGACACACAGCCACCTGAACACAGTGTCAGCCTAACACTCAACTTAGAGTCCACAAAAGAAAGTACACTACACCAGTGAATGTCCATCTGGGTGGGGTGAGATTTATGGGAAAAAAGAAGAACACTGTTACTTTCTACTCAAAGAAACTCTTGTATTATTAGCTCTTCCTACACTAATCATGTCTGATTTTAAATTTTAAAAGCACAAAAGTATTGTTTGTTTTTTGTTTGTTTGTTTTCTAAGAAGCTGTTTTTTGTTTTGTTTTGTTTTTGTTTGTTTGTTTGTTTGTTTTTTCTCAGCCATCAGTAAACTCTAGCGATTATAGCTCTGGATCACACTGCCAGTATTTATACTGTGTGTCTGCTGCTTTCACATGTGTGACCTTAGGCATGTTTTTTTAAACATCTGATGTCTTATTTATTTACCTACAATGAAAATAACAGTGCTTTCCTACAAAGACGAACAAAGTTAACATGTGTTAAATGCTTAGAAGGGTGCTATATAACAAGCACTTAATGAATAATAACTGTATACTTTCTTTTGAATAGGGATACTTTTTCATACCATCTCATGCCAGTTAGAATGGCAATCATCAAAAAGTCAGGAAACAACAGATGCTGGAGAAGATGTGGAGAAATAGGAATGCTTTTACACTGTTGGTGGGAGTGTAAATTAGTTCAACCATTATTGAAGACAGTGTGGTGATTCAAGGATCTAAAACCGGAAATACCATTTGACCCAGCAATCCCATACCCAAAGGATTATAAGTCATTCTACTATAAAGATACATGAATATGTCTGTTTACTGCAGCACTATTACAATAGCAAAGACTTGAAACCAAACCAAATGTCCATGAATGATAGACTGGATAAAGAAAATGTGGCACATATACACCATGGAATACTATGCAGTCATAAAAAAGAATGAGTTCATGTCCTTTGCATGGACATGGATGAAGCTGGAAACCGTCATTCTCAGTAAACTAACACAGGAACAGAAAAACAAACACCATATGTTCTCACTCATAAGTGGGAGTTGTTGAACAATGAGAACACATAGACACAGGGAGGGGAACATCACACACCTGGGCCTGTCAGGAGGGTAAGGGGCAAGGGGAGGGATAACATTAGGACAAATATCTAATGCATGCAGGGATTAAGACCTAGATGGTGGGTTGATGGGTGCAGCAAACCACCATGGCACATGTATACCTATGTAACAAATCTGCATGTTCTGCACATGTATCCCAAAATTAAAGTATATTTTTAAAAAAGAAAAAAAAAATGTCCTTATACCAGACTGATAGGAAGATGTTAAATTAATAGAAAATATACATGATATTGTATTAGTTTATTATTTCTGTTGTAATAAATTACCACAAACTTAATGGCTTAAAACGACACACATTTATCCTCTTACAATTCTGGAAGTCAGAAATCCAAGATGAACTTTACAGGGCTGACATCAAGGTGTCTAAAGAGTCAGTTTCTTCTGGATGCTCCAGGGAAGAATCCATCTCTTGCTTCTCTTGCCTCTTCCCACTTCTAGATGCTGCCTGCATTCCTTATCTTATGACGGCAGTATTGGGTCTCTTGCTTCTGTCCTCATATCTCCTACTACTAACTTTGATCTCTTGCATCCCTCATATAAGGACACCTGTGATTCCATTTAGGGCTCACAGGATAATACAGAACAATCTCCCCATCTCAAGATTCTCAACTTCATCATATCTAAAACTATCTCTTTACTACATTAGATATCATGTACAGATTTGAGGGATTAGAATGGGGATATCTATGAGACCATTATTCACTCTACCACAAATACCTAAAGTCACCACTACTAAGTGCAGTTGAACATAAGTAATCTCATCTCTTCCAGGAATCTCTGACCCTCTTTGTGTTAGAAGTCCTCAGCAACCTCCAGTCCTTAGCCACTTATGAGGAGTTAAGAAAACTCAAGCTGTGTAAAGCTACTGACTGCCACATTCAGAGAAACAGAGAAATTGTTCTTCGGAAGAGATCTCATAGAGTAAACAGTCACACACTATAGAGTTGTATAGCCTGTCTCACTGCCTGCCTCACTCGATCACGATTCAAATCACAATTTGACAACTGTGATTATCAGTTTAGGAGGACATAGTCTTAATCAGGTGTATTATCTTTGTTTTACATGTAAGAACACTTTTTCATCCCATTTCACACATTAAGAAAAAGAAGAAACACTTCTTGACGGTCTCTTTGAGTGATGATGTCATTGCCTGTACATACTGGGATCCATTACAATCACAGAACCCCCCTTCCTGTTAGTGAACTCCATGTTGCATGGCCAAAATAGCAGCTCACCTTCTCTGTGGTCACTCCACTCTAGTTGGCTATCACCTGATTAATTTTGCTTTCCCTTGCACATCCCACTTAGCTTTTCAGAATTCTACACAGCTTTTCCTCATGAAGATCAAGTGTTATTCTGTGAATTTAGGGACTTTCACACATTCTTTGGTTTCAGTGAATCAGTGAACTGTCTGCTTTATTCTTGTGCCAGGTATCATTTCGTTCTTTACTTTTGGTTCTATCAGTTAATACCTTTGTTTCCTTCCCTCTTGTCAATACAACAAACTTCCCTTTTTCATTTTATAATATTTCATTGGCTTTATCTATAAATGTGAACTGTCTCCAAATATTTGAAGGGTAGTCATGTGATAGAAAAATTCAAATTATAAAATAGCTCCATGGGAAGAATTTACAGAAACAGATGTTAGAAATTATAACAAAATGACTTAGGATTATGTTAGCAAAGACTTTACAAACAGTGCTCTTTAGAGGTGGAATGAGCTTGTGGCACTGTTCACAATAGCAAAGACTTGGAATCAACCCAAATGTCCATCAGTGACAGACTGGATTCAGAAAATGTGGCACATATACACCATGGAATACTATGCAGCCATAAAAAAGGATGAGTTCATGTCCTTTGTAGGGACACGGATGCAGCTGGAAACCATCATTCTCAGCAAACTATTGCAAGAACAGAAAACCAAACACCGCATGTTCTCACTCATAGGTGGGAATTGAACAATGAGATCACTTGAACGCAGGAAGGGGAACATCACACACCGGGTCCTATTGTGGGGAGGGGGTAAAGGGGAGGGATAGCATTAGGAGATATACCTAAGGTAAATGACGAGTTAATGGGTGCAGCACACCAACATGGCACATGTGTACATATGTAACAAACCTGCACATTGTGCACATGTACCCTAGAACTTAAAGTATAATAAAAAAAAAACAAAAAATTTCATGAAGAGACCAGGTGGTCATTCATCAGAAATAGTGTTCTAAGTAGAGGGAATTCTATCACTAAATACATAGCCAGGTCAGACAATTCCTCAAGACCTTTTCCTCTCTGAATTCTGTTATTCCCAGTAGCTAGGGTCATATGGTACATGGATTAAAGGAGTATTTTTGCCTGCATTTGATACTTTTTTCGTATTTACAACACATTGTTAAGGTTGTTGGTTTATTCTTGTTTTGTGTGAAAGTAAACAGAAGTATGAAAATAAAAGTATACATTTGATATGAAAATTAAAAGATAAGAAGGCAGAAAGAGATATCATAGTTTCCATTCAGCATAAGGTTTTCTATTGGGATGCTATTAAAGTTGCATGAATAAAAAGGATCATGAGTGTATGCTCAATGTGTGCTGTCTATGATTTTTAAATTAGCAATTATCTTGAGACAATACATCTAATACCGGGGACATAAATAATAATATATGCATGATTCTTGGGTATTAGCAAGATTGCACATAAGAAAATGTGAGGTACAGCAAATTGAAACCTTATCAGAGACAGCCAAATGCAAACAGGGAATTGGAAGGTGAAGGAGCCAAAAGAACAGATGGACAGAAAAGGCAATGAGGTTAGCAACAATTTCTCTGATGGCAAGTCTTCTGCCAGTGATGCCACCATTAATGCCACACAGAAAGGCATGCCATCAACTTTTATTAGGGATAATTCTTAAGGTTATAATATCTCATTATAATGGATCTAGTTCTACCATCCTCCATTTTACTTGGAGTGCTAATCTACCAAATATGCCTGAATTTAATTTTAAAAAGTTAAGATTAGGGAACTCTTAGAGCCATGTATAATAGTCAGAGAAGAGTTTCAGTAAATGAATTATTCATTTCCCCAGAATGTATATGTGTTGCACTTGGCCCTATTATAAGGTTCAGGATTTGGACTTCACAGGAGTTAGAGAGAACTTAGAGTGTCCTGGGATCTAAACTCCATTTAAAAAGCCTACTTTAAGAACAGAAGAAAGTTGTGTTAGGTCTCTGGAGAACGGGTGGTCTTCTGTGATCCCTCTGGAGAAATGCAGAGAGTTCTCTCTGACTGGCAAGGCATCTACATAGTAAGCCTCTGCTCTTTGTAAATCTCCTCTGGTGAAGTTAAAGGCCATCTATATTTTCAGCAAAGATTATATTCTTGGAGTTCGATATGTCTTTAAAATTTGTAGGTATTTTTCTAATTTTTCTGGTTTCCTTGATAACTTTTTAAAGTTAAGACAGTCATTCAAATACCTATCTCATTAGTTAGTACTGACTTTCAATAATTTATAACTAAATACAGTACTATTGTCTACCATTTGTGTCAATAATCAGTTTAGTCCAAGAAAAGGACAAGTGTACATGTGCTCTGTATATGAGGCAGAGGACCTCAAGAATATAATGTGTAATGCAGATAAACTCCCTTTAAAAACTCAAGTTAAGTAGAAGTAATTTAAAGGAGGTCAATTTTGGCCGGGCGCGGTGGCTCAAGCCTGTAATCCCAGCACTTTGGGAGGCCGAGGCGGGTGGATCACGAGGTCAGGAGATCAAGACCATCCTGGCTAACATGGTGAAACCCCGTCTCTACTAAAAAATACAAAAAAAACTAGCCCAGCGAGGTGGCGGCCCCTGTGGTCCCAGCTACTCGGAGGCTGAGGCGGGAGAATGGCGTGAACCCGGGAGGTGGAGCTTGCAGTGAGCCGAGATCGCGCCACTGCACTCCAGCCTGGGCCACACAGCAAGACTCCGTCTCAAAAAAAAAAAAAAAAATTGTAAAAAAAGGAGGTCAATTTTTTAACCCATAGCAACACCTCTTAAAACAATCCCTCACTGCCTCTCTCATTCTCTAATTTTCCAGAATTTCTCTTTCCCTAAACCCTTACTCCAACTCCCTGCATGCTGCCTTTCATGAAACTACCAAATCCAGTTAGCTTTGGATCTTTTTCTTTGTCCTCCTCTCAAATTCCTTTGTTTCTTCAGTCCTCTTTTCTAAATTCCAGTCCATATTCCTAATTCTGAATCACACTATCTCAAACACAAGACTGGAAAAGAGAAAATTCTTAGGTTTGGGGAAAAGTAAACAATTTAGGATATATGAATTCTCTTTAGCAATGGGGGAACATCGTATGTATTAAAAAAACTTTGTCTATTATTTTTATTCATTTGACAAATACTCACTGAACATCTACATGTTACAGGTACTATTCTGTTGTAATAGATCAGTGAACAAAACAAAGAAAGGCCTTATGCAGTTTACATTTTAGCAGGGAAAGAATGACAATAAATTCTATGAGGAAAAAAAGGAAAAATGGAAGCAGTTAAGGGAAGTTGGGATTTTAAGTCAGAGTGGTAACCCAGCAGGGGTTGCAAATCTTGAATGGCTTAGCAGACATTTGTAAGTACTGGGCAGTGAAGGAGAGAGCCTTGCCAGAGATTTTATCAAACTTTCCTAAATTGGTCAAGTAGAAAAACGTTGAGGATGATTAATATGTACAACAAACTGCCGTGCATGCTTACCTATGTAACAAACTGTGCATGTACCCCCAAACCTAGAATAACAGTTTTTATAAAAAAAAATTGAAGACAGAACTGAGTTATTATATGAACATAGTGGTATAGAATTGCCAAACTCAAAAGAACTCTCCTCATAGCAGCCCTTTCCCCACTCTCAATAAGAACAGATACACCTTGCAGATTCTATTTCTTCTGACAATAACTTATAATAGCTCATTAGCAGATCGCTATATATGTTCCAGCTAATAACAGCTGATTGCCACTAATGAATAAAAAATACTTTTCAGTTTTATTTTTAGAGATACCATTAAATTGATTGGCTCTTCAATAAAAATGGTAATTAACAGTAAAAAAAGTTTATTGTTCAACAGGAAGAAATAATAAAAACAATAATATAAGTGACCCAATTGATGTGTCTCACATTCAAAAATTAAGAGTCAATCTAACAAGTAAAATATAAAAAATGCATCAATACATCTTCCTATTATTAAAGTCAACATCAATTATTTAGTTTCAACCTAAGATAATTCATTATATATATACACACATATAAATATATATATATATATTTTGGAGACAGGGTCTCTCTCTGTTGCCCAGAGTGAAGTGCAGTGGTGCAATCTCGGCTCACTGCAGCCTCAATCTCCTAGGCTCAAGTGAGCCTCTCACCTAACCTCTCAAGTAGATGGGACTACAGGTGTGTACCACCACAGCCAGTCAGCTGATTTTTGTATGTTTTATAGAGACAGAGTTTCGTCATGTTGCACAGGCTGGTCTCAAACTCCTGGGCTCAAGCGATTCACCCTGCCTCAACTTCCCAAAGTGCTGAGATTACACACCTGGCCCATTTTATAATATTAATGTTATTTGAGTTTTCTGGTATTTTTTTGTATTTGATTTACGAATGTTTTGTGGTAAAAGCAAAAAGTGTAAGAAATGTATCCCTGTAGTAGGCCTATAAGTTTTTAAGTAATGTTGTGATAATTGCAAAATAAACATGGTAAAGATCTACTTTAAAAATAAAAGAAATCTGTGTATTCCTTTTGTGTAAGGAATTTGGATTTGTTATTGGTATTACTTATTTACATCACATTGCTTTTGATTGCTAAGCATAGAGAATCCAGAGAATAATACACAAGTAAGTTAGAGAATAGAATGTTTGTGAAGACATTGTGGGGCTCACCTCAGTGTGGTGCCCTGGAAAGAGATTCAGGACAGCTCATAGCCCTGAGCAGGGCCCAGGGGCCCAGTTGAATAGGACACCGGAGAAAGTACTAAGTAACTTGGAATTTCCCATAGACCCATCTCTAATGTTTCCAGTTTCTTCTGATTCCTTCTCTTATAACAAGAGAAGAATCCTGATTACAAGAACTAGAAGAAAAATCACAGTATACTTCAAAACATATGTAACACTAAATATGTCTTCACAAAGTGAGAGTGAAAAAAGAAATAAAGTGTACTTGTTTACTTATTTTGCGTAGGAAAACACTTTACGGGTTTCTAAACAATGAATTTATACATAAACTGGGAAAGTGACATATTGCTGAGTTGAACCCTACCTATGATGTTATATTTTTGTCCTTATATTGTTTCAGCTATCTTATATCTAAAACATATATGCTTATATCAATAGTGCTGTACATATGTTTATTACGTAATATGTTATAAACATATAATATGTGCAACCCGATGGATTTCATTGGAAAAACAAAAATACTCAAAAATTGCTGCAAGTTAGTTTTCACATTAAAACACAGTGCTGTAACCTTTTATCAAGGTTCTTAGCTTCCTTGCATGGATTAGAACATGCTCCTTTAGCTTGGAGGAGTTCATTATTGCCCACCTTCTGAAGCCTACTTCTGACAATTAACCAAATTCATTCACCATCCAGTTTTGTTCCCTTGCTGGTGAGGAGTTTGTGATCCTTTGCAGGAGAAGGGGCATTCTGGTTTTTGGAATTTTCAGCCTTTTTGCAATGGTTTTTCCTCATCTTCATGGATTTGTCTACCTTTGGTCTTTGATGTTGGTGACCTTCAAATGGGGTTTTTGACTGTTCATCCTTTTTGTTGATGTTGATGCTATTGCTTCCTGTTGGTTAGTTTTCCTTCTACCAGTCAGGGCCCTCTTCTGCAGGTCTGCTGTAGTTTGCTAGAAGTCTACTCTACACCCTGTTTGCCTAGGTATCACCAATGGAGGCTGCAGAACAGCAAAGATTGCTGCCTGATCCTTCTTCTGGAAGCTTCATCTGAGAGGTGCACCTACCAGATGCCAGCCAGAGCTCTCTTGTATGAGGTGTCTGTCAACCCTAACTAGAATAACTGTATTAGAGAAGATAAATGACCTGATGGAGCTGAAAAACGCAGCATGAGAACTTCGTGAAACATACACAAATATCAATAGCCAAATTGATCCAGTGAAAGAAAGGATATCAGATATTGAAGATCAACTTAATTCAATAAAGCGCAAAACAAGATTAGAGAAAAAAAGAATGAAGAAGAATGAACAAAGCCTTCAAGAAATATGGGACTATGTGAAGAGACCAAACCTAAATTTGATTGGTGTACCTGAAAGTGACAGGGAGAATGGAAGCAAGTTGGTAAACACTCTTCAGGATATTATCCAGGAGAACTTTCCCAACCTAGCAAGACAGGCCAACATTCAAATTCAGGAAATACAGACAACACCACAAAGATACTCCTTGAGAAGAGCAACCCCAAGATACATAATCATCAGATTCACCAAAGTTGAAATAAAGAAAAAAATATTAAGGGCAGCCAGAGAGAAAGGTCGGGTTACCCGCAAAGGGAAGTCCATCAGACTAACAGCAGATCTCTCTGCAGAAACCCTACAAGCCAGAAGACAGTTGAGGCCAACATAAAACATTCTTAAAAAAAAACAAATTTCAACTCAGAATTTAATATCCAGCCAAACTAAGCTTAATAATTGAAGGAGAGATAAAATCCTTCACAGACAAGCAAATGCCGAGGGATTTTATTACCATCAAGTGTGCCTTACTAGAGCTCCTAAAGGAAGCGCTAAATATGGAAAGGAAAAACCAGTACCAGCCATGGCAAAAACATACAAAAATGTAAAAAGACCATCGACACTATGAAGAAAGTGCATCAACTAATGGGCAAAATAACCAGCTAGCATCATAATGACAGGATAAAATTCACACATAAAAGTATTAACCTTAAATGTAAACAGGCTAAATGTCCCAATTAAAAGACACAGACTGGCAAATTGAATAAAGATTCAAGACCCATTGGTGTGCTGTATTCAGGAGACTCTTTTCACATGCAAAGACACACATAGGCTCAAAGCAAAGGGATGGAGGAAGATTTACCAAGCAAATGGAAACCAAAAAAAAAAAAATCAGGGTTGCAATCCTAGTCTCTGATAAAACAGACTTTAAACCAA